>NW_012119265.1:3078977-3160077 GCF_000951035.1 Colobus angolensis palliatus | reverse complement strand
TTTTTTAGTAGAGACGGGGTTTCACCGTGTAGCTCAGGATGGTCTCGATCTCCTGACCTCGTGATCCACCCGTCTCGGCCTCCCAAAGTGCTGGGATTACAGGCTTGAGCCACCGCGCCCAGCCCTTGTTTGCTTTTTAAAGGCTGAATGCTGTTTCACTGTATGGCTACACATTTTCTTGAGCCATATTCATCCTTTGGTGGACATTTGAGTAGTCTCCCATTACTCATTAGGGGGCTGCTGACCCAGTCTCCTCTATGAGGTAAAGATGAGCTGGTGGCACCTCCTGCCAGAGGTACCAGGGATGGCCCAGTGATGTTCCTGAGATCTGAATGGCCAAGGCAGAGAGCAGTGGTTTGCAAATGAGGCTCTTTATAGAGCCCTGGGGGAAGTCATAGAAGGGGCTGTGTCTTCCCACCATCTGTTTGGTGAAGCCCTTGGAAGGCCTTCAGCTCCCCCTGGTACGGAGGTCAGGTGGGTGTGGTCCTGGCCCACCACTCTGCTCCATGCAGAGCATTGATCTATTTCATATTTGGTTTCAGGATAAGATTGTGTTTGCAGAGACTAAACATCTAACAACCTTAGGTCTGGAGGACAAGGCTCTCTGAAGCGGCAGAGGATGGCAGTCTTTTCCTCACCACTGCCAGGGGTGGTGCACATCTTGGCTCTAGGTGTGCAGACAGCCCTTCTCTGGGTGGGTAAGTGTGTGTAGACTGGATAGGGCTATCGGAAAGGCTCATAGGAGGCCTCTCTGTGTCTCTGTGGCATAGAGCCTCCCAGGAAGCTGGTGGGAAATGGCAGGCATCTCTTCTCTCCTCTGCCTGCCAAGCATTGTAAAGATCCAGGCCCAGAGAAAGGTGCCCTCTTAGTACCAGGAGGGAGCTGAAGGCCTCCCAGGGCTGCTCCCAAGCATGGCTTCCAAACAAACACATGCGGGAGCACGGCTGCTTCTGTGAGCTGCGTGTGGGGCTGCAGCCCCGCACAGCACAGCCCCCATTCCTGGCTTGGGCAGTGGACGTGCAGGCCCCTCTAACTCAACCTGTCCCTGTCACGCAGGAAAGGACACCTCAGCCTGCTTTGGGCTCCAGGTGTCAAGAAAGCTGTTTGCAACTGGGAGATACACAAACAATCTGGGTTTTCTGTTTTTCAAAAATTATATTTTTAGGGCAGCTGGGCTATGCTTGGACCAGGCCGGGGATACAGTGCAGAGAAGGGAAGCACCCAATGTTGTATGGGATATTCCCACTAAAAGCCATGTCTCATGTCCCTGACTCCTCCAGGCCTGGCACTTGGCTGGGACAACTGCTGTGGTGTGATTCCCATGTGCACTGGGAGGTGGAGCTTCTGGGGACAGAGGGACAGCTCTGATCTCCAGGTCCCTGACTCACCTCCCAGAAGAGGAGGAACAGGGCACTGGCCATTTGGCATGGTGCTGCTGGAAAAGGGTCCAATAGTACCCTAAGGCCACTCTTTCTCCCTGTCCCCTGCCTATCCCTCCTTGTCCTCCCCCAGTTCTCCTGAGCTCCTGCCACAGTGTAGACAGCAGATGGCCAGAAGTTCTCCCAGGCACGTGGTAACAGGGACATGGGGACATGCAGGAAGAACACACTCACCTCCCAGGGCGTGTTCGGTCATACTGAGGCACAACGACTCCAGCCTGTTGTTGATGTCAGGTTCGGTCACGGGAAGCTGGAATTCTGCAGGGGATAAAGGGTTATGTTGGCGACAAGGAGGAGATAAGCAGGGTGCTACCTGGTTCCACCTGCAAGAGAAGGGTCTGGTGTGCCTCCCCGGGAGGACTTGGGGACTGTCAGCGCTGGCATGGAAGGGGCTCCACTCAGGCTCAGCCAACCTCTAAGGTCTGTTAAACACAGTCCACTGTGAACTTGGGAACCTGAAACAAAACAGAGACTAAAAATAGCTGGTCATGTCACAGTCTGTGCTTCCTCTGCTCAGAACCCTCCGGCGGCCTCCCATCCTGCAAGGCCCCGTGTGATCCAGGCCGTTGTTACCTCTGTGCCCTTACACAGCTCTCTCCTTCCTCTACTCTGCCCCAGGCCCCCTCCTACCTCAGGGCCTTTGCACCGCTGTTCCCTGGAGTGGTTTCCATGGCTCTCCCTGCCTTCACATTTCTGGCTCTATCGTCTCCACAGAAAGGACTTTGTTCCTTGTATGAGCCATGCCCCCACACTATCCCTTTGCCATGCTTTATTTTTCTTCATAGCCTTTGCCCACAGCTATCATATTTGATATTTGTACTCACTTTCTACTGTCCCCCTCCCCTGACCCCGCTGAGTGCTCACCTCATTGGAGCAGAACTTAGCTCTGCCCCCTGTGCCTACAGCAGGGCCTGGCCCGCATCTAGAGTGGGGGAGGAAATCCAGGGCCTGGCACACACCTCTTCTGAGTGCGAGACCACGTGGGGGGCTTTAGGTGTGTGGGCTCCTTAATCTGCCCAACAAGCCCAAGTGGGGTTGGGAGAGGTGAAGCCACACATCAGTTAGTCAGTTCACATGGAGCTGGGGCCAGGCCGCCTCTGACTCCAGAGCTGGGCTCTGCCACCTGCCACAGCAACTGCAGGTGACGGTCAACGCCCTCAGCCTTGAGGGCCTCTAGAACCAAGGGCTGAGACGCCCACTGTGCAGGCAGTAGGGGCTCAGCTCCCACTGCCCGACAGTGCTGTGCACATTCCCCGCAATCTCCCCTCTATCTCCTCAGGTTCCAGTGTCGCCTGTCGTGAGCAGGAGGCAGCCCCTGGGAGCCGCCTCCTCTCCCCTGCTGGAGCTCTTGCTGTCAGCACCTCCACAGGCCTCATCCGGTGGTGACTTTAAATGTCCTCAACTATCTGGAAGTGCCTTGCGGACAGTGATGATGCTTCCCTATCTCTCTGAATCTCCCTCAGCGCCCGGCCCTGGCCTTCTGCCTCATACATGTCTACTAAGTGAAGAAAAAGTGAAAGTAGAAGGAAACTCTGACAGCTAAGAGTTGTGAAATCCTTTTTTTTTTTAAACATTTTGTGACACTAGTTTGAAAAGAATTGCAAAATCCTACAGGGAGAGGCAGAAAAAAAGTCCCAGAGGGGGTGTCCAGAGCGGGGTGTGTTCCAGGTGACCGAGAAGTCTCCGTGTTGCCACCACCTTCCTCCGTGAGCCTGGGAAGCTGTTCCCTGCTGAGGGCCTTAGCTCTTCTACTTGTCAAGTGGGGAAAGCATCCTGGGGTCCCACTGCCGGCCGCTTGCCTGCTCCTTCATGTCTCCACCAAGGGAGCACATGGGCCAGAGAGAGAAAGAGAAGTGAAACGAGGTTGGTGGCTTGGCGGGATAGGAAGCTGAAGGTTAAACCAAAGTTTTGTTTTCCTTGATTTGCTATACATTAAGATAATCTCTGCAATGTGTGTTCCCATTGTCAGCTAATTCAGAGGCAGATGTTGCTTCCGTTATTTAAAAATCGCAAAGAGAAGGCTGGCAAAATGGAACGCTATGGAAAGCACCAGAGAGCTGACTGTGTTCTTCCTGACCCATGTTCCGGCGTCGATGGGTTTGGAAGACAACCGTGCCAATTCGTGAGCAGACGGAGGCTGACTGAGCTTCCAGGGAAGTGGGGTGCCACAGAGAATGGCAGGAGTCTCCACCGCCCCCACCCACTAGTTGCTGTTAGAGTAGGGTCGGGGCAATTAGACAATTCCAGGGGGAAGAGATTTCAGTATTTTCATCCATTCATGTGAAAATCATATGCATGCAAAAATTAGCAGTCTTCAGGGTGTGAAATCTATAAAATAGAAACACAATTTTATATATAGCGAGTTAGCAAATACGAAAAAAAACAAACCTCAGCAATTATAGCCATCCATATGCTCATTGTAAGATTTAGTTTACTCTCCAGCGCTCCCCTTTAAACAAACACTGTGGAGAGATTTGGATAAATAAAGATGCTCGACATTTGGAGAGAAGTGTTTCAGCTGCAGGATTTCTTGCCAACACGCAGCAAAATGCCATTTTCCAAGCCTGGGATTGCGTGTTCCAAAAAGGGGGCTGAGAAACGCAGGGCTCTCCGCTCCAGAATCCCCAAACCTTCGTGGCTGCTCTTTTAGGTGGGAAGTGGGGGTGTTTGCTTCTTCTCCCCAGCTCTTTGCTTCCAGGCACTGGGGAGCCGTGACCCCCACCACTCTGAGTGGCTCTGAAAAATTCTAAGTCTTGGGAGAAGCCCATATGTTCACACTGCAGAGTTTCCTAATAGTGTGACTTTTTAATTGTGTATTTGATAAAAACAGATCCATGCCATCTCGCCGCACATATAAGACAGAAAGACCAGTTGGGTAGAAAACAGCTTCCATCTCAGGCTAGGAACCCTCAGCTGCATGGGGCTTGGTGCCCCAGAGGGGCATTCGGGCAGCTCTTGCCCCACAGACCAACGTAAACCACCAGGCCAACCCTTGCTGTGGCTCCTGTTAACCCTGAGGGCCCGTCTCATTTATCCCAGGCCCCTGCCCCTACCAGCCACAGACCAGGCAGATGGAGATCTGAGTCCTAGGAAGGCAAAAGTTAAGACTCCTTTTTAACTGAGCCTCCTCTGCTATTTCCCAAAGGGGGCGTGTTTCTTCAGCTCAGATGGCATCTCTGAGGACCATTCCAGTATTCAGTAAGGACCCCTAGTTTTGGAATCCCCAAGGTCTAGGCTGACTTGAAACATTAATTGTATCTTTTCAGAAGTCCCACATGTATGGAGTAGTCCTGTGCTCAGGCCCAGGGTCAAGAAGATTCCGGAAGAGAACGCTACCCATCCCTAATGAGGTGTTGCAGCAGCACCCACCTGAGGAGCCCACAGGGCTTGTCCTTGGCAGTAACTGTCCATCCCTACTGGGTCTCATGTGTGGCACCCTTGGTACAATTCTGCAATGCTCTTTCTCCAAGGCACTGAGGGTAAGGAGCCAATTTCTTTAGGACTTTAGAACAAGAAACAGGCTGGGGCATTCCAGGAAAAATCTATAGAATCCCATTTTGCCAATGACAGCTGAGGCAACTCTGTTGGATAACTAGAAAGGTGTGGAGTCTGGTTCACTGAGGAGCAGGGTTGCTAGCAGGAGAGAAAGCAGGGAAGACAAAAAGGGACAGAGAAGTGGGACCTGGACCACTATGATGAGATGAGTAAAGAAGAAAGGAAGACAAGGGAACTAAGAAGAAAGGGGGAGGATGGTAACAAAAGGGAAAGAAATGGCATGGGCAGGGAAACAAACAGAGGGGCGGGGCAGCAGGCAAGCTGAGGATGGCAGAGACGGCCATGGAGGGTGGCAGGAGGGTATGAGTAATGAATGGCATCCCTGAGTTGGCTATGGGAACACACCTTTTCTCTGGTGGCCTCCTAACATTCCTAAGCCTGCAGGAGAAGGTCAGTGCCTGTGGAGGTCCTCTGGGACCAGAGCTTTCACAAAAAGTGATGGGTACATGGTATAAGATGATATTGTACCATCTTGCCCCACGTTGATGCTCAGAGGGAGGAGGCTGTAGGCCCAGCTGGGTTCTTGGCTATGACAGAACTGATTTATCAATCTCCTTACCCACTGTCTGCCAGTCCTGAACAGGGATGTCTGCCTTGATTTATTAGAAGACATGGAGGAAATATTTATCCAGTACTGTACGTGGGTCCCTGTTCTGGTTTCTGCCTCTGCATGGCAGCCCCTTCCACTCCCTAATGGACCCAGTGCACCAATAACTAACTCTCTATTCTTTCTAAAGGCAGTTCTCTGGAAGGAAATGAAAAATAACAGCCTGGAGCACTGTGCTCCCAGATATATGCCGAGTGCTTACGGTAGAAAAATCCCAATTGTGAGCTGGTGCTTACAGGAGATTTGCTGTGGTGAACAGGTAAGTCACATCATGAAATGCTGCCATGTGAGGTGCCACTGGGCCCAGCTCACATCCAGCTGGTTCACTACCAAGGGTAGTTTGCGTGTGGCTTTGGACAAGGGAAGGATGAGGTTTCCAGAAGGCTGTGCAGCCTACCCTTCTGAAGGTTTTCCTTTGAAGACTGCTATGGGGTTTCCTGCCCTTTTCTGTTAGGCCCTCCAGGGAGTAAAGAACCTCCATGATCTCCTACTGTTGAGCCAGAGCCACTCCAGGATCCTCTCCGACTGGATCCCAAGGACAACTAAGCCCGGGTCAGCAGGAATTAATTGCTTCCAAAATAAAGGATCCCTCTCCAAGCAATTTCCAAACCAATTATCTAGTTGAGAAAACACCCTGCCTCCATGAGGAACATGACCATTTGCACAGGCGCCACACTTGTTTTCTGGTGAGTGTATTATACCTCGCAGTGTTTCCTATTCATCACCGGCAATAGCCACCTGAAGGCTCTCCTGGCTGGTCCCAGGAGACAGCTAAAACTTGTCCATGTGGAGGTGGAGTTTGCAGTGAGCTGAGATCGCGCCACAGTACTCCAGCCTAGGCGACAGAGTGAGACTCTGTCTCAAAAAGAAAAAAAATTAAGAAAACTTGTCCATGTAGGAATAACATGAAACACCACTCCCGAGGGGCCTCCAAGTGCCCGTGAATTGTGTAGAACCAGGAACAAGGGAAGTGTCCTGTAAACCCAAGCAAGGTGACTGATGAACTGATCCGCAACTTGGAGGTGGGTTCTAGCCCTCTGTCTTCTCTGTATGAGACGTTTAAAGTCTCCCATCAGTAGAGTTATTTTAGGTTTATAGAATCAAAGCATCCTTCAAATGCATTGTAGTCTTCAAGATTTGTCCAGTTTACAATGGATTCTCTGGAAAAGACTGCATTCATTGTATGATAACAGTTTTCTGAGTATTTACTTTTGGGCTGGTCACACATCTCAGTTTCATTTTGTGTTCGCTATTACTCCTGTTCATGTACAGATGAAAGCCACTTTCTGACTTCCTGATTTTTGCTGTCCTGACATGATATTTGTAGTCTAGTTTTAACGCCTGGCCACAAGCCCTGGGAAGTCTCCATAGCGAACCAGATTGCACTGCTTCGTGTGGAAAGACCCATCTGCAGAAGAGGCTCTGAATCCAGGATGAGGACCCTGACTCTAGGATGAGCCTTCGTTTGGACCTGCTTGGAGGTCAGAGGTGTTGTCCCTGGGTAGGAGGCTGCCTCCTTGGGGGGGAAGGAAAAGTCACTACAGTGACCCGTGGCCTTGACAACCAGCATTTGATTGGCAAGGGCTGGGGAACCCCAACCCTGTGCCCTTAAGCAGGGACCTTCTGTAGCCTCCTTCCCCTTCAGCGAGGGATCCTGGGTCCTGGCCAGGCCCTGCCCTGTCGTGCCCTTTATGCATGTCCTAGAAGAGCCACCCAGCATGGTGCTGAGCAGGCCCTAGGAGTGGCTCCTGTCCAGAGCTCAATGGTTTATTTGCAATCAGGAAATTTAGAGTGGGCTTTTCCCTGTGCTTTGGCTGTTATTAAAAATGCTGTGTGAGGATCTTTAAGGCCTTGCTGGAAGTGGGTTTGTAATACTTGAGAGGTTAAAAAGAACACTCAAAGGGTTCCAGAGTTTTAAGTCCAGTATGTGAAGCACATTATTTAGAGACTTGTAGGTAACTACAATCTGCTTAAAGGGGTTGTGCCTGTGGGCTGGGAAGGGGAGGGGAGAGAGACAGTCACTTTTGCTTACAGGCCCTTCTGTATTATTTGATTCTTTAGCCACAGGAACAAGAGGCTTCGTATGAAGAGTGAAAATGATATTAGGTTCATAGTTGCCCTGAGCACAAGCCAGCCACTTGGCACTGCTGTGAAATAGTGGAGCAGAAACAAAGGTATAGGTGGAAGATTCTATCAACAAACCCAAAGTGCTCTGGGATGACCCAGCTCTTAGAAGGGGGACTGTCTGGACCTAGTCTTCCCAATTAAGATGGAGAAAGCTCAGGGAAGATTCAGTATGAACAAAGAGGAAGGCTGAGAACTGGCAAAAGTGGCAGGAAGAGAAAAAATCAAGAAGGCCTTGAGAAAGTATAAAGAATTGAAGACAGCAGTCACTCTGCTGGTGAGACTGAGGCCAGGGTGAAAGACCTATTCAAGATGAAAGATCTCCTTGTGTGCAGGACCTCTTCAAATCTTGTCCAGAATCTCTTTTATTGGGAATGGATTCTATATAATTCCGTGTGAAAACAGAGGATGGGAGGAAAGGACCCCGGGAAAAAGCCTTCACAACCCCCAAATGTTGTCATGTTTCTTCCCAGGAAGAAAAATAGCTACATGTATAGAAATGGAGAAAAGGAGCTTTAAAACAAAAGTGAGCAAATACGAGTTTTGGCAGTCAAGAAGCAATGTGAGCAGGCTTCTGCACTGGGTGGCTGTCGCTCCCCTCCCTGACATGCCGTTCCCAGCGGCGGGTCCTCTCCTTCAGCGTCCTCCTCCTCCCTGGCCTCCCAATTTCAGCCTACCTCCCTTCCATCCTGCATCCTCCAGCCTGACTTCTACTCGGAATCCCCCACATGGAGGAATCCCCCCAGGGAGAGTGGCCAGAGTCCAAGCTCCTCAGCTTTGGATTTGAAGCCCCCCACCATGGGCCACAACCTTTACAGCTCCCTGGGTCCACTTTCTGCTACCTCAGTCAGATCCGTCAGCCAGCCATGGCTTCTGGGCCATGCTGTGGTATTCTGGACCTTTGCGGTCTTGCTCCTGCGCTCTTTCTGCCTGTAACTCTGCCTTCCCTCTCTCTACCCTCTGCTGTGCCCTGAAGCTCAGCTCCAATTCCAAGAAGCTTCCTTGCCTATTCCAGGCCACAGTGACACTTCCCTTCCTTAAACTCCTACAGATAGGACTTACTAGACAGAGCGTTTCTACTGTCCAGGGCATTATCCTACAGGTATAACACATCCAGATAGGTGCAGTATAATTGCCTGGGTGGCTTGTTATTACTCTTGGAGTCTACAAAGTCTACAAGATCACTGCCTGCATAGAGAAAGGGTTCAAGTATTCATTAGCTGTGCATAATTCCAACCACTCTGTTTTAGGAAGCATGGTGAAAGCTGAAATTGACTTGAAGTGTGCTAAATTGTGCTTTAACCAAGTAAAGGAAAGGTGGCTGGTACAACAGTCATCACTTTGCAAGAAAAGCCCAAACCAGGGGGAAGGTCTCAGCATCAACAGTTTTCTCGTTCTCTGTCTCACTCTCACTTTCTCTTTCCACACACATACACTACACATGGAGCCCTCCCACCTCCCCACCGCCAAAGCCCTCTTGTGCTATCTCTGGTTTAATCAATCTAGAAATATGACTAGTATCAAAAATATCCCCATCAGATTGCAACCAACTCTGGGGCTCCTCGTGCTGGCTCTCGGCCAAGCCGCCGCTATTCATGCTGGCAAGGCACAGTTTAAAAAAGGAAAGGCTTCTATGAGTTCCAAAGAATGCACGGTGACAGTCAAGGCTAAGCACTTTCCGGCTGGGTTCGCTGGGGCATCTATTTTGGCCTCCCCTCCGTGTCAAGGGGACGTGAAGCGCCGGGCCCTACCTGGCTGCTGGAACATCAGCATGTTCTGTGGGGAAGTGTGCACGGGCAGCGAGCGGGTCCTCTGGACTGAGCTGTGGGTGCGGCTTGGCATGCTATTGCTGCCCCCGGGGTTGGCAAACCACAGGTTCTAGTGAGAAAACAAAAGGGGAACTCATTAGTTCAGCCCCGCTGGGGTGGACAGCAGAGCCGCCAGCAAGAATTTGGGAGGCAAAGATCCCAGGAGAACTCTAACTTCTAGAAAAGGGGCTTGCAGGCCAGCGCTAGCATCTGCATATTTACAGAGAGGGTTTAGAATCCATTCACTGTAATTTCTCTTCACCTCCTCAGTGCTGGCCTTGCTGTAAGCCTCAGCTTCATCTGGACACCTCTCTCCCTGTCTGCAAAACTCTTTTTATCCCAGTTGTTGCTTTTGCTTTTCCCTGCCACTCTTCTAGGAAATGGGGGAGTTCTATAAATGTATGCAATGAAGAGCACAAACTATTTCAGGGCTCTCATTTTGATTTTTTTTTTTTTTTTTTTTTTAGATTCTTACAATGTACTTCAAAGCGAGGGGGAGAGAAAAGAACCTCTCAGCTGGCAATGAGCTGGCACAGCTTAGCTTGTGTGTCCCAGCAGTGACGTCTTCTTGAACTGATCTGGGGGCTGGGGACAATGGTCAGAAGATGAGGCTTTCTGGTACCCTGGGGAGTGAATCCTGCCCATCTTGCCTGAAGCCCTTTTCCTGTTTTTAAGTGGATCTGTCATCCCTTAGTTTCTCCTGAGACCCCAGAACCTCAGACCTACTTGTGTACCTCCGATGCTAATCCCCACCCACAGAGCTTCGAGAAGCTCTGGGCACGCAGGCAGAAGGCACTAGGTGGGGGTGAGGCCTGGGGCTAGAGGGGTACGAGCGACGGGCCAGAGAAGTCAGCTCTAAATTGCACAGCAAGAACCTCTGGGCAGGCTGAGAATGTGTTAACTCTCCCCCTGGAACACTCTCTCAGACTATGTCCTGTGGATGTTCCACCAGAGCTGGGACTAATACAAGGGAGCTTTTTGCCACGGATAAAAAGGGAAAGAAAGTTCTCTAAGTACCAGGCTCTCCTGGAGCCCAGATTTGGGAGGTAGAAGGTCAAGCATGGGGCAAGGAAGAAATAGGTCTTGCATTTCTTTCCAAAGGTCCTCTTGTGCAGGGTCCCCAAGGTTAAAGTGGTCCTCTGGGCATCCTAAGCACAGCTATGGGGTTGCTTTGTCTCCTAGAGAACAACGCAAACAATGCTATTACCTCTGAGGAATGGTGGCAACTGCTCCCAGCATAGTCCCCCTTGGCCTCTCTCCCCACCCTGGGGTCACCTGGGGGGACATCTGCAGCCTCAGGCCTTGGCTTGGCCATCCTCCTCCCTCCTTGGAGCAGAACAAACCTGTCTTCCTTGTTTCATGATGGTGGGGGCAGCTGTGGTGTTGCGCTGGTTGGAGCTGACGAATCCACTGGTGCCCAAGAGGCCCAGGCGGGCAGAAGGAACGTTCCGAGAGGGGATCTGGTACTGGCGCGGGTTCCGTCTGCCCATGCCGCTGCCCGTAGAGCCAGCTGTAGGGAGGGAGTTGGACTGCCCAAAGCCTCGACTGTGAGAGCCAAGAGAGAAGGAAGAGACGATCAGTTATTATTCAGCCCTTTTCAAGCCACAGGCTTCCTGTGGGATGTTGCCTTGCGGGGAGGTCTCTTCACTTTTTTTTTTTTTTTGAGGCAGGGTCTCACTCTGTCACCCAGGCTGGAGTGCAGCAGTGAGGTCTTGGCTCACTGCAGCCTTGACCTCCTGGGCTCAGGTGATCCTCCTCTCCTATCTCAGCTTCTGGAGTAGCTGGGACTACAGGCATGTGCCACCATGCCCAGATAATTTTTTTTTTTTTTTGTAGAGATGAAGTCTCACTACATTGCCCAGGCTGGTCTCAACTTTTCAGGCTCAAGCGATCCTCCCAACTCAGCCTCTTGAGTAGCTGGGACTACAGATTTTTATATTTTTGTTGGAGACAGGGTCTACCATGTTGCCCAGGTTGGTCTGGAACTCCTGAGCTCAAATGATCCTCCTGCCTTGGCCTCTGAAAGTGCTGAGATTACAGACATGAGCCCACCGCACCCCGCCTCTGCTCATACTTTGACAGTTGTAAGGCCTACAGGGAGCTCTGTGCCAGCGAACAGCTATAATTAAAACAGCAGCTAACATCTGAGAGGCTATATCACATGCAACTTCCTGGGACTTCGACATTATTTTTCGATCCTTGCAACAACCCTGTGAAGTAGGTGCTCTCTCCTTTCTAGCTGGAGAAGTAAAACTGTGTGTAATCCTTGTGCACAGGCCACACAGCCAACAGGGGGCAGCACTGGCACGCAGGCCCAGCAGGTTCACCAGCACTCTGCTTGCTTCCGCCTCCCCGCCGCATCTTCTCCAACCCATCCTGCTGCAGATGAGGACACAGGTCTTGAACACTCACATGCTCTCGAGAGGCCACATAGCAAGAAAACAGCAGAGCCAGGGTCAGAACTGGGTCTGACTCCTGTCCCAGTGCTCCCTTCTTTAATCCTATCATTGTTTCTCCTCAGCCTGTGTGGCACACCAGGATGTAAGCTCCATGTCTGTCCTCATCCATCCTGCATGTCCGGTGCCTGAATCAGTTTCTGCACAGGGAATGCAGTTAAATGAAGGAACCAATGAGTCTCTGCCATCATGATGCATCCTCGAATGGGAGAGCCGATGCCACCTGTGGGGCGAGGGATATAAGGTCGGAGATGATGTTTGCGAATATTCTGGACCTAGGACACAAACTGCCTTCACTCCACAGGCCCTCCCCGCAGAGTGGGCTGCATAAAGGCCAGGGCAGGTCCATGCTTCTCCTGGGTCCGCGCAGGGAAGCTGCCAGAGCCCCTAGCATCACATGCAGATGCCGGCGCTCCCGTTGGGTTGGTTGACCTCAGCACTGAAGAATGCATCCTCTCCGACACGCCTCAGGTCTGGGAGGTTACACAGCAGCGGGCAGGGTTTCAGGAACCAGCACATTCTTTCCAAGAAGAGTCAGCTTTAGTCATTCACGGATGAAGTCGAAATGCATTACCTCCAGTGGCCACAAGATGGAAGAGATCTGCTTTTCCAGCGACACAGGGGAGGTTTGTACCAAGCCTGTGGGGAGACTCCGGGAAGCTGGGCTGACGTAGTTTAACCAGTTGAGGGTGATAGGGGCCTGCGAACAGTCATTTCCTGAGAAGCAGAGCTGTGCCTGTGTGTAGGGGGAGGGGCATCTGAGCCAGCAGTGCAGATCTCAGAAAGTAAGTTTCTTTTCTCCCCAGAATTCCTAAATTTCCTAGGGGGAGAAGGGGCAGGAGGGAGAATTCTGGGCTTGTGCCTTTCTACTTCCAGGCTTTGGTGGCCATGGAAAGAGTTCTAGATTCTGGTCAGAAGTTCTTCTAAAGGTGGTGAGGAGGACACTCACGGGTTCTTGGTATCTTTATCTTGGCCTTTCTTCCTTTTTTCTCCTATTTTCCCTTTTAAAAATTTCGTTTTTATTTTTACTAAGGCTTAAGACTTTTTGGTTTGAAAGAAGAACTCAGGGCCTGGAGGGGTAGAATAAATTTCACATGATGAGAGACCTCCTTTGGTGGAAGGACAATCTGACTATGTGAGGTAGAGACAAGGGCCGAGTGTTTTTTTTGTTTGTTTGTTTTTAACGATGAAAACTAGTCCTTTGAGTTCTGAAGTTGGAATTTTGGCCACCTGGTAGATGATTCAGTATTCTGCTATGATTTTTCCTTATTTAGTGTGGATAGCATTTTCTCACTTTCCTTTTTGGTTGGATTTTTAAAAAGTTATTTCATATGCAAAATACAGTCAATGAGTGATGCTAAAATGATATGTGCTTCCAGGAAGGCAAGACTGTATTCTTAAGCAATATAATCTGGGCAGAGGACTCTGTTATGGGATACTTAGTCACTGGAGAAAGGAGGGATCCAGAGACTCTTAGGACTCGGCTGTATAGGGGAGGGGAGTAAAGCGAGAGAGTAGGACCCATCATGTCCTACTCTCACGCTTTCCTAGATTGGCTAGGCCATCTTTCTCCTGATGGTAGGACCCTTCGAGGGTTGTTACAAAGCCAGCTTTGCAGAGGGTTGCCACTGCTGGCAACCAGAGTGAATGCTTGGATTACTTAAGATTGCTAGGTTTAATGAAATCATCGATGCTTTCTGGGGAGAGAACAAAGTGACAAAAGCAAGTTTTCCTTTCTCATTCTCTTGCCTTACATTTCTAAATCTGGTTTCATTACATTGAAATGTTGAAATGCATGAAAAGTCTTTGATAAAGTAACATTAATAAGAATCAATTAATTTGGGATTTGTGATAATCCAAGCAGGGGCTGGGTTGCAGTAAACTTTGTATTATTGGAGAAAGAGGTCTTCAAAGCAAATTAATAGCACAAAAAGATCCCAGAGGAAATACTTATGAGTATAAAACATCTTCCAGCATTTTGAATTGAATTCCAATTCCAATTGAATATCCACAAGCGAGTCATTCTTATCTAATCAATAAAAAGACGTCCATTAGGACTCCAACCTGGCAAACCTTGGGTTAGCCCAATCCAAGTGTTACTAACACCCTGGAGAGGTCAAGGTTCATGCCCCCTGCTCCACCTCCAGAAGGCTCTCAGATGTGGACCAATGACAACACAGGGCTGACAGAGGCCAGGGTGGGACTTTTGGAGGAGCAGCAAAGAGCTTAAAAGCCCCATCTTCATCTCCAACCTCCAAATGCCTTCTTCCTCTTGGAACTTGTCTCCCAAGGGCCTGGTGTTGCAAGAGGAGTCTGGAACCTTTTCACCTGGGAAAAGTATTGCTGCTTTTAGAGAAAAGCCACTTGGGATGGGGGTAGGCCCCAGGGCAGAAGACCAAGGAAGCAGACCTTGCCTTTCATCTGGGCCATTGGGAATCCTCAGGGCAAAGAGAGTCTAGTCCAACCCATGAGGGTTGGCAACCCCAGAGAGCTTGGGGCCAGGAAACTGGTCCTGAAGTGTCGCTTTGCCTGAACCATCTTTTCCACTCATCAGCCTGAGACCATGACAGTTGTCTGGCTTCCACAGGGTTAAGAGCATGGAGCTGGAGCTGGTGCCAGCCTGCCTGGTTCAAATCCCCGATGCTGCTGCCTACGAACTTGTCTGTAAACTGGGGTCAAAAACAGCAGCTCTACCTCACATGGTTGTCACAAGGATTAAATGTATTAATATTCTTAAAGTGCTTGGATACCACTTGGCATATATAAATGCTAAATAAATGTTTGTTTAATAAATAAGCGTTATATATGCTGGAATGTGATCACACTTCAATTTTAAAATTAATCTTTCATGAAGTCTTTTCACAAACTCCAACTGGCCTCATCTCCCTTAAATACAAAACGGTGATGTTTTAAGGCACACTTATGCAAATAAATGCCCCAAATTTTAACACCACGGGCAAAGAGCTTCTATACATGCACCGAGAAATGAAACAAATTCAGAACCTTTCAGGTGCGAGTGAAGACATTATCTGCTCGTGTTTTAAAAATGTAAAATAGAATGTTAATTTTTCAGTATGTTTACATTCTCATTCCCTTATGTCCCAATTCCCTATCATTGTTTAAGGCTTAACCCTTCCTCTGCCCTTAATTTCTCCCACAAATTGTCACTGTAGTTCATCTTTAATATGCATTTGGATTCCTCAATTTAAAACTATATTAAGGTAATGGGTTCTAAAGTACAACCAGGCTTATTTTTAACTGCGTGCAAGAAGCTGAAGTACTATGAAAAAAATCAAGAATTGTACTGCTCCACTGTGAGACTGCAGACCAAAATAGACTAGCCCTGGGCTCTTCACCCTGCCACCAACTATAATTAGCTTGTCTACAGCTAGAAGGGGGAAAAAAATGATCACTTAAGGTGCTGATAGAACAACCCATTTTTATCCTTTCAGATCCCCCTTTTGTGGGTAAGCCATCCTGTGTTTTGCCTGCATTTGTTAAATCATACCCACTCTCCCCTCTGATACCCATCCGGACTATTACCATCATTTTGACAATGCAAACGGAGTTACAAAAGCTCACATTCAGCTCTTCCGCTGGGAGTGCTCGCTCTCACAGCCTTTTCCCAGCCCCACCTGTTTAGGTAACGCAATTTGGAACTCGCCACAGGGCATCTTCGTGAACAAGGAATGGTGCCCTGCCATATTCCTGCCCCAGGAACCGAGGTAGGCAAGAAGGTACCAGGGGAACCACCGTGCATTACAAAGAATGAAATCCCAACATACTTTCTTTGCTGTCGATATCCTGATATGTCTAGAAGGGTTTTCCGAGGGAAAGACCGAAAGAGCTTCTGCACCTGCTGTTTCCATGACAACAATCTTTTTTTCTGTGTCTCTGTAAATGCCTGCAAAAACAAACAGGACTTTTAAATGGGTGACACAGCCTGGCATTAGAGGCAGAAACATGCAATTAATAGGGGAAAACATTGGAGTCTCTGCAGTTGCCTTTTCTTCACCTGTTTCTAACCTGGTCCAAACAGTAGTCAGTTTAATTTGGGAGCTGCCTACTTTGAAAATTTAAGTTATCTGACATTGGAGGTGCTTGGTAAGGTACATGCATCAAACTGTTGATAACCCTTATTTTTGGTTATATTCCTGGCAGATCCATACCCACATTCCCCCTCCCTCCTGACTCTACTCCGGACTCTATTAACCAATAATGAATTGCAAAATTGATTGGTGAATGCTCTGGGTTTTGCAGGCCCCCCTGCATTTTCATAATCAATGAAAATTCTCAACCACTCCAAAAATCAATCTGCTTGATGGTGTGTGGCCATCCTAGAGTGGTCTACAGGGTGTCAGAGAATGGACTATATTCTCTGTGTTTCAGGACTTTGTTGAGAAATCTCCAGTTAATGGATCTCTTGCCTTACAAAAATCCCAGTGTGCCAGTCCTGACTTAAACCTTCTCTAAAGTTTAGGAAAATATGTAGGTCTGATACCTTCAGAACTCTTTTCTAGTAAAACTGGTGTGTGTGTTTTGCCTATTGCTCTGTAACAAACTCTTATCTATGTGATATTTCCTTTTGCGTTTAGCCTTTGTACTTGCCACAGACTAGGAAAGGACATTATGTGGGTTAGGGGTCTCCAAGGCAGGAACTCTCAGATTCATGATATATTAGAATTAGCCAAGGAGATAGTCAAAATTCAGATACATGGGCTCCCTTCCACATGCCCAGAACCTGATTTAGTAGATCTGAAGGGGTGTCTAGAGAGTTTGTGTTTGTAGCAAGTGCCCTGGTAATTCTGCTGCAGGTAAAGCGTGAACATGGGGTGTTCTAGATGGTGAGGACACCACGTCACATATGAATCCCCTGCCAAGTGCCCAGAACTGTAGCTTAGAACACGTGCTGTTGGAAATCCATGTGATTTGATTGATTCGCAGTAACAAGGATGGAGAGAAGATTCCGAAGTAGTTTTGTCAATAAGGCATGAATTCCTTTAAGTAGTCATAAAATATTACTCAGTAACAGACTAAATGACTAGTTCCCATAAAGGAAACAGATTCCTTAAATGGAGAAAAAGAAATGACAGCTTAATTGTCCCCCCAGTGATGCTTAATCTTTAAGGACCTAAATACCAGGAGAGCTCTGTGGACAAAAGCAGAAGAATGTTAATCATGTGGCAGAAACGTCATTGAGGACTTACAAACCCCTTCTTCCCGGGTGACCTTAGCCAGATACCACTAGGATGATGCATCAAGGCAGGCTAGGAGGCGAGGGCATGGCTCTCCTCCACAGTCCTGCTCATTGGTTGGTGATGCTCCCTCTGCGTGTCTTGCTACACATGAGGACCTCTGAAACCGGGCGAAAGGCGAGGGTTTCTGCTGGACTCACACCGAGAGGGGATCATTTCTGCTTCTGACTGGCTTATTCAGCCACATGTTGTGTGAGGATACGTGGGCATGCTGGTCAGGGTGACCTGGGGAGGAGAGTTGTGGGCCAGAGGAAGGCTCTGGATGCAGACAGGCAGGGCTCTAATGCCTGCACGCCTTTATGCACGCCCCTCTACCCAAGACTCAGAAACTGAGGATAGTCTAGTCTACCCAAGACTAGAAACTGAGGATAATCTCTCAAAAAGATGTTGTGAGAATGAAATAACACATGAAAAACACTTAGAATACCTAGAATGTGCCTCACTCTTAATAATGGTCCAATAGATGCCACTCACAGGTTGTCACACTGGGGTTTGGTTTTAGACTGCACAGACCGGCCGTTTGGTGGTGGTAGACGGCTGTTCATCACATTAGACATTCAATATGACCTTGCACTCCAACAATAGCACACAGCAAATGACTTCAAGGTCTCTAAACTATGATACTGAGCTGATCTGGAGCCAGCCTGAAGGACAACTGGCCTGAGTTTCCAAGTGACAAAGGAGTAAGGGGCTCATTTCATGGATGTGCTTCCTAAGACACCATTATAGACACGACATCTTCCCTGGTGGGAAACAACACCTGAGAAGGTGGGAATGTTGGTGCCTCTACGGGGAGGGCAGCGCATTCCCTGAGCACCTCAGTGGGCGGTGGGGTTCCTTTCCTTCAGAGCTGCAGATGGGAGCCAGCCCCTTAGCAGTGCTGAATGAGAGTGGGGGGCAGTTCTCAGTTGGGGCTGTGGTGCTTGGTCGTGGCTGGCTCCGGGAGTTTCTGAATACTGGTTCCTGACCTACAGAGGAGTGCTCAGTTACAGGGGATCGGCATTGGCTATGATGCCCAGTATCTCACTGCAGCCCCAGGTTGGGCTGGGGAGCAGCTTCCTGAGGGGCCTGGAGGGGAAGGGAAGGCTTCATGCCCAGCAACTGCCCGGGCACCCCTAGTCACCACTCCAGAGTTCTGGCCCTCTCAGGCCTAGACCAATGCATCTGTCTGGAGGAAGATGGCTATGGTGTCCCAGTTGTATGTGGCTGGATGAAAAAGCTCATAAAGAGGCAAGAGCCATTCTTCCCAGAGTCACCTCAAGACACAGTGAAGTGCCCAGAGGCCTGGGATTATAACTCAGGAGTCAAAGTGACTGGTCTCAGAAATAAAATTCAGAACTTCCCTCTCCTTCCTTTCATGACTCTGGGGACTCGGTCCCTCCGTCCTGGGGAGGAAGGGAGGTGTCCTGGCCCAGTTAATACCTTCCCTGCTCCAAGCCAGCTAAGGAACAGCATGTCCAGGCTATGAAAGGGCATCCTGTCTCTCTGCGCCCGGGAGAACCTTCTTCCAGGATGGAGGCTGTGCGCCTCCACGGGGCCTCACAGGCAGGGCGTGTTCTGCCCACACAGAATAACCAGAGGCTATGGAAAATTATTCAGACGCTTTTCCTCTCTCTCAAACTAAAATCATAAAAAGCCCTGAACAACATTTTCCCTTCCAAAGCAGCACGCAGGCCCCTCCATCCTGACTTGAACTTAGCAAGCAGACACCTCACCAGCTTCTTCCTGCCTGGGGCTCCCAGCTATGAGAGGCCCCTCTGGGCAATCAGAGGAGATCACTTGGGGCTGTATGGAGGTAAAGGGGAAAAAACAAAACCAGAGCCAGGATACCCAGGGAGGACACGCAGGACGGCGGGAAAGCGAGAAGCGTCAGGCCAAAGTTTCAGGGCTGGCGAGGGACAGTTAGGAAGCCTGTGGATTGTTTGGCACGGGCAGCTGGAGGACTCATTATTTCTGTCTCAGGTGCTCAGCTGTCTTGAGGCAAGGTGGACAGTACCTTGTCCTCCAATATCAATGCTGACAGCGGGCGTGGGAGAAGAAGCAGAGGTCCAGTTTGCTTTTATCAGAGGCTGAAATCCTCCCCAAGCTGTCTGCCCCAACCCACCCACAAATGTCCTACTTCCCAACAAAACACGGTGCCCTGCAGCCATCGCTCTCTTCTGCCTCCTTACGAACCGAGTCTCTACCACCAGGACTCTCGCTTGCCTTCCAGGTTTGAGTGTGGAGAGGATTCCTCCATGGAAATGCCCTGTGCTGGCTCCAGGTTTGGTGGCCGCTGCTGCTCCTCTGTGCTCCGGGGAATGCAGGGATGACCTTATCAGAGGCCTTCTCGTCATGGCTGTGATGGCCTGTTTCTTTCTGTCTCACCCCTTCTCTCACTACTGTAACCTGCCTAGTTCGGGACAGGGACTAGGTGCTCAGTAAGTATCTATGGAATGAACGAGTTGTAACATTCTTCCCTGTGTTCTTGCCTTCTCTTCCTTCGTCGCCTTTTCCTGGCCAAAACAAGTCCAGTGTCAGGATTGGAAATAGAAAAGGATTACTCAAGGCTTGTGGGGAGAAGGCTTTGTCCCTGAAATAAAGTCACAGATAAGCCTTCAATACAGGCTTTTGACAGTGCCTGGGTGCTCTAGGGAAGCCATTAAAGAGGGAAAAAAACATGTTTATTTCCAGTGAAAAGTCTAGTACTTTGATATAGTTGAACATTTCAGAAGATGGCATGTCTGAGCCCCCAACCTAGGCCGCTGGTCACCATCGTCACACTGACAGCTTTGGCCAGAGCCGCTTGGGCACGTAAGAATCCATACAGCCAAGAGGAGAAGCTGCAAACATGAGGGTCTGGGGAAGTGGGGAAGGGGGAGCTGGGATGGAATCCCAGAGACAACTGTACCCTTGTATGTGAAGTGTGGGTAGCAGACGAGGGCCCTGAGAACTGAGTGAGACCTTCAATAGCCCAGGGCCCATGCGGCAGCTGGGAGGGTGAGAACGTGAGAGGGAAGTGGAGAAGGGGCCTGGCTGCTGTGCTGGGCATCTCCCTTCACCGGAGCCCACTGGACTCCTGGAGTACTGGCTGCCAATGCAGCAAAGGTGAGGAGGCCTGGGGCCTTTATTATCTTTTCTTTTCCCCCCAAGACAAGTCTCACTCTGTTGCTCTCGCTGGAATGCAGTGATAGGATCATAGCTCACTGTAGCCTTGGCCACCTGGGCTCAAACCATCCATCCTCCCACATTGGCTTCCCGAGTAGCTGGGATTACAGGTGTGCACCACCACACCTGGCTAATTTTTTTTTTTTTTTTTTTTTTTGCAGTGACAGGGTCTTGATGTGTTGTCTAGGCTGGTCTCAAGCTCCTGGCCTCAAGTGATCCTCCCACCTCGGCCTCCCAAAGTGTGGGGATTATGGGCATGAGCCACCGCCCCAGCTCCTTTACCATCTTATTTTCACATTGAAATCCTACAAAAAGACTTCGCCACCGTAAGTTTATCTGGTCCCAAGTTTTCTCTAGTCTAGGCCTTGCCTCTGTAGCTCTTTGTGGGGAGGGAGGGGTGCCCAAGGAGCCACTGGAGTTTTAGGTCTGAGGTGCAACTCCCTCTCCCTACATGCCCCTCAGGGACAGCCACCAGTGCAGATGGCTGCCTAGCCTGCCATGCCCAAGTGTCTGTCTCACTCTGTATATGAAGACTATGCCTGAGAGTCCGGTAGGCACACCTGCAGCCCGCCTCAGGCCTCCTCCAAAAGGATATATAGCAAATATGATTCCTATAACAATTGCAAGCCCCCCTCCCCCCCGCCCCACACACACACTCGTTATTTCTTTTATGGGCTCTCTTTCTCCCTTCCTCTCTCCAGTTCCCTGAGCTAAAAGCCAAGAGTTCAACACAAGATTTTTAAAAGACTTGAAAACGCCCAGGACTAAGCAGCAGGGCTTGTGTGTTATCCTGCGAGGCTTGGCCACCCGGGGCTGCTTCCCCAGCCAGAAGTCGTCTCAGGCGTTCGCTGCACATCAGAGCACTTGGTCTGGGCAAATCTTTGGACACTAAAGTAATGTTCAAGCTGTGTTTGGGTTTGAGGCTGTCATAGCCTAGTTCTGCCCAACCTATTATTAATAACTGTCCACCACTCAAAAACAAGTTGTTGGAGACTAAAATGATCACATCACAGAAACTCTGAGAACCTTTTCTAAGCAATAAAAACAAAAAATTGGTTTTGTAAAATCTGTCACTACTCACCTCATGAATTAGACACTTGTCTATGAGCTGTAAATAGGAACTTATATTTTCCTCATCGGGTCTGGAGACCAAGAGCTGTGTGCACACTGTAATTAAAAAGAAAAGATGAATTAGAAAAATGCACCCCTCTCTAATCTCTAGGACCTGACTCTCATTTCCCTTCAGGACTAACACTCTGAGAGGTATGTGTGTCTGCAGCTTTATGTCAGGCTCACAAAAAGGGCCAAGAGGCTCCTCATTCCACAGAAGTCAAAGGCTCAGACACCGTGGGAGCCCTTGCCTTGAGAAGCCCCTTGGGTTAATTCCAGTCGTGCCATTCTATGTGAAGCCTCTGCAATAAGACACTTCGTGAGAGGAAGAACACAGCAGTGAATAGTGGCGTCCTGAGCTCCGTCTTTGAAAGTGGCTCTGTGTGAGGGGCTTCAAAAGCATCCAAGACCCTGACACTGTCAGAGAGAGCAGCCTCCGTGATTTTATGAATGAGCGCACACCCCTCGCCAGGTGCAGAGGCAGTGGCGTTTGTGTTTGGAGGAACGAGCTGGCACCTCCTGGAGACGGGGAGGTGTGTGGGTGTGCACATGCGCAGGAGGCCTGCTACTCACTTCTCAGAGGGTTGCTTTCTCAGAGCGATATGCACATTTATGCACACATAGGCGCAGGCTCACCTACACACTCAAGTCAGTGCTAATGAGGATGGAGCAGAGTTAGTCTGCGGGTAGAGTACACACACGCACTGGCTTTCTCACCGCCACGTTACTGTGGCCCATTCTGGTCTCATCATAGAGGTGACGATTCCCCGACTTTCTTAGTCGTGTTCACAGGGCCATGGTGGAGATGGGTGGACAAAAGGAGTCAACCAGAGAGTAAAAAATGCCTGACACTCAAGGAGACCAAGCTTGAAACCTGGCATCATACTTCATTCCTCCCTGTCCCTAACCCTGCATGGCCGTTCGGTCACACAGTTCCGTTTATTTCTTGCCTTTGCATGTAGACTTTCAGTATAACATTGTTTGTCATAACAAAACCTTGTAAACCACCTCACTGCCTATTAATTGGGACTTTGTTAAATACATTACGGTTTATGCATACAGTGCAATAGTATGCCACCTTTAAAAAAACTTTGAGATGGTGCTCAGTACCCAGTATATATATTGTAAGTATATATACTTTTAAAATTTTATTTTTTTGTTGTTGTTGTTTTTGAGAGACAGGGTCTCACTATGTTGCCCAGGCTGATCTTGAACTCCTGGGCTCAAGTGATTCACTTCAGCCTCCCAAAGTGCCAGGATTACAGGCATGAGCCACCGTGCCCAGCTATCGTATTTTTAAAAAACCCATCAGCCTGTAGAAAATAATGTAAATAAGGTCTGCGTGTGTATAAAAGTGAATGTTCATGTGCTTATGTATGATGATGAAGTTTCTGAAAGGATATCCCAAAACTTAACAGTGACTCTCCCTGGGAATGAGGATGGCAGGGTTTGGGGTGGGGGAAGGGTGGTTTTCCACTTTCCACCATTTTGCTAATTTGAATTGTGTATGCTGAGTGTGAACTGGGGTTACAGTTTCCTTTAAAGTAGTTAAAATATAAAGAAGCAGTGCCATAGCAGTGTGGGTCTCTTAAGAAGTAGGGCAATGTACCGCGTGTTCAGTAGCTGCTCCACTTGGGCTTGGCGGAGCTGTGTCTTCACCCATGGGGAAATCTGTTCTAATCCAACACAGCTAAGGGGTGGGTGGGGGAGAGTGAGGGCCCACCCTGGCCATCAAGCTCCAAGGGAAGCTGTGAGTCATCTCTTCCACCAGATTACTATGAATTTAAGTCTTTTTTTAGGACATGCCTTAAGGTGGGTGGTGGAAGGGTGGGAGTTGCTCTTACTGCAAACTGGGTTTTTTAAAATGGTCTGAAATATTGGACAATAACAGAGAAAAAACTGTTTTCCCCTTCCAAAGGAAAAGTGCTGGCATTACCACATGTTAGAAAATAATCAAGATGTCTTGTAAGACACCAGATCAAGCATAAATTATTCTAATAGTGGATATTTTCAAGGATATGGAAATAAGGGTCTGCCCCAGAAAAGGCAGAGGGTAGCCCAGGTAGAAAGGGGCACTCTTACCCAAAGGACCATGCTGTGGATTCTACCCTTCCCAACAGGCGCGTACCCAGCATGTATGCTTGGATGGTCTGTGGGAAGGCCTAACTTTAGATACTGGTGTCATCGCTCAAGTTTTGCACCACCTACTTATGAGGCATCTACTGTAAGCACTGTGCTACAAGCAGGGTATTGAGTAGCTATTAAAAGTGGTCTGACTGTGCTGCAGACTAATGAAGATACAGTCAAGCAAACAGGCAATTACAGTCTAGTGTGAACTGGGCTAAGACAAGGAAAGTAAAGGGGGACGTGGGGCAGGTGAGAGGGGGTACCTCACCCAGCCCAGTGGATCAGCAGGCTTCCTGGAGCATGTGAGGACTTGGCTAAGACCTGGAGAAGGAGGCATGACCCAGGTGAAGGGAATGGGGTGAGGAAAAGAGTGTTATAGGCAAGGCTGTCCCATGTGGATGTGCAGGCTGTGCACTACACAAGTGCATGCCAAGGTGAGTGCTAGCAGTGCCGTGTCCACCCAGACAGGGCACCATCTTGTAATTCACATGAAGGGTGAAGGCTTTGTACAAACTAGTAGGGGCCTAGGTTCTAGGCAGAGGGGAGATATGTACAAAGGCTCAGAAGCCAAGAAAATATGCAAACTTTTGAGAACTCAAAGATATAAAGTCTCGGAGATATAAAGTCTATATCTTTGAGAACTCAAAGACATAGAACTCAAAGATATAAAGAGTATGGAATGGAGGTGGTAAGGGCTCTGGAGGCAACAAGGAGACACTAGATGACACATGACTCTTTAGGTTTGGATTTTGTCACCTAAGAGCAGAGAGAACCATCAGATGAAACTCTACCTTGTTCTATCTTGAGCTGATAAGAAGGCACAGTGGTAACTACGTGCATGATGGAGAGACTGCAGGGTTCAAATTCCAGCCCTGCCATCAGCTGTGTAAGCTCAGGTGGGCTCATTAGCCTGTGTGCCTCAGTTTCCTCCTCTGTAAAATGGGATAACTTGGGGATTAAGTAAGCTCTATAGGTAAAGCATGTGTCTGCTACAGAGGAAAAGCTAAATAAATGCAAGCTATTCATACTAGAGCATTTCGCACGGCAGGCCAGCCGTGAAGAGAGAATATAAAAGCAGACATGGGAGAATGAGAACAAAACAGTTCCATGCTGGGAATTCTCCAAACCCTGGCCACATCTGAGAACACTTTCAGTGGTGAGGAGAGAGGCCACTGCTAAGGCTGGCATCTTTCTGCACAGGGAGATCTTTGGGCTCTGACTAAAGGCGTCTGTGCCCCTTCAGTTTGTCACTCATTTTCTGTCACTTTTGCTTTGGGGAGAGGGTGAGATGCTGAGTGAATGGTTTGTTCCCGAAATCATCTTTTTCGGAGTCCTTCCCACCTTCCTCCCGCAGGGTCCACTGGCCCAATGAGCACTGTCATAAAAGGGCTGGCATCCCCTGGTCTGAGGGAGTCGGGAGAGAAAGGAGCCGGGATTAAGGAGTAGGTCTCGGAGGTCACAACAGGCTTAACCTCCCTGAACTGCACATTCCCTATCTGTAAGATGGAGCTAATGATGTCTACTTGGACGGGGAATTTGTCCAGCACCCAGGGGAAGCGCCCAGGAGCTTGTCGCTCTGGTTAGTGGGATCCGAGAAGAAAAAAGAAATGGGCACATCAGGCTCTACCTTTCCCCATGACGCGTGTGAACTGCCCGGGGAGGTCCCCCTCCGGCAGGGGGGCGACGGCCAGCTCCCCATCGCAGCTGCTCAGCTGGTGCGGCTGGAGCCCCCCACTGGCCCCGGCCGAGGGGGTGGCTGTGGCACCAGTGGCTGTGGCCCCATCTTTGCAGTCGGGGCTCTGGCTCTCGGGGCCCATCAGTGAGGGCTGGCGCGGGGCCTGGGGCTCCCGGGAGCAAGCCTCGGGCGTAGTGCTCGGGGAGCCGTAGGCCTTGATGGGAGTCAGGATCATCTGGTGTAGTTCCTGGAGCGGGACGCGCAGGCTGCCCCCCTCGATGATGTCCTGGACGAGGAGAGCAGGAAGACCTCCGTTAGGCTCAGGAATAAGGGCCGTCCACCCCTGTACCTGTCCTCCCCTGCCCTGAGCTTGTGGATTCGTGGCTGCTGGTATCCTCATCAGGATGTTTTTGGGAAAAGGGACCACTTTCGTTTCATCATTATAATATTGGCCTAGGTAGAAAATTGGAAAATACAGACAGGTGTAGTGAGGAAAATACACACCATCAGAAAATCCCACTATCTAGAGATGACCACCAAAACAGTTTGGTGTATTTCCTTTTCTGCCTTCCTCAGTGCATTTCTGTAAAATGTGATTATACATTTTACAGTCACACGCTTTAGAAGCTGTACAACGAAGTTGGGTGACATGATGGCTCTGTGTCCTGTGTGTGCTTTGTTCTGGATGAAATAGCCCGTTCACACCTTCACTCAGTCCACGGCACAAGCAGCACAGCGTAGCGATTAAGAGCAGAGACTCTGCGTCAGAGGCTGGGGTTTGGATTCTTGCACTCCCATGTGACCCTGGGCAAATGGCTTAACCACTTTGTGCCTCAGTTTCCCTGTGTACAAAATGAGCACATCGTAGCTGCCTCATTGCCTTTAGGGTTCCCCAGGGAGTTGACATCCAGCCACGAGATAACTATACCATGCCAGGGGCTGTGGTATGGGCCAGGGCTGCTGTGAGGGGAAGCTCCTGGAGAGGGTGACATTGGTGCAAGGACCCAAATGAGCATGGGCATGAGGATCCTGGGGAGAAATGCCTCAGGTGGAGGGCACAGCAAGGGCAAAGCCTCTGAGCGGGGAGTGTGAGGAACAGCAAGGAGGTCTGCGATGGAGCAGGTGGGCAATGGTGTCCCGTCAGCCACCTAGGCCTGAGCCTGGAGGCCTTGGGCCGGGGCAGGGATGCTGGAATCTAGTCTAAGATGGGAAACCAGGGAAGGTTTCGAGCAAGGGAGTGCCAAGTTTTACAAGAATCATTCTGGAGAAGAATATGTATAGAACTGTAATATAATACATACATGTCTTTATGTGTTGTATAATAACATTACATCATTCTGCACATATAGTTTGATATACTGGGCACTACTTATTAAAAACAGAAATAAAAGTTGATTCTGATAGATATTTCTCTCTGTGCCAGATGCTCACAGAGGCCCAAACACTGTGGCTTGGAGTGTGGCTGGGGCTCGGGAGCCTGGGACCCTGCCTGGCATGGTGGGTGAGGTGGACCCTCTGCAACAAAGCTGCTCGCCCTGTGTTTGTGCACATCAAGGTCTTCCTAGGACCTGGAAAGGACATTGACAATCAGGGCCCCGATTATTTATGAAGTATTTAATTTTTCTTTCTTTTTTTTTTCTTTTTGAGACAGAGTTTTACTCTGTTGCCCAGGCTGGAGTGCAGTGGCATGATCTCGGCTCACTGCAAACTCTGCCTCCTAGGTTGAAGTGATTCGCCTGCCTCAGCCTCCTGAATAGCTGCGATTACGGGCACGTGCCACCATGCCCAACTCATTTTTTGTATTTTCAGTAGAGATGGGGTTTTACCATGTTGGCCAGGCTGGTCTTGAGCTTCTGACCCCAGGTGATCCGCCTGCCTCAGCTTTCCAAAGTGCTGGGAATACAGGTGTGAGCCATCGCACCCGGCCCAAAGTATTTAATTTTCTGAGAGCTCAGAATAGCAAGGACATTTAAAAAAGCCTGATGCATGAGTATCCAATCCGTTCCTGGGGCCCTCTTTTACACTTGCTTGATGGTGTCAGGGAATGCAAACATATGAAATGTGATAATTTCTGCACCCAAACATTTCCAATCAATCCATCAGAAAAAGGAAAGCTGCGGACGGCAGCCTTGAATGTGCCTGTTTCAACTGTGGGCAGCGAAGAACACCAACAGCCACACCCTGTCGTTGGCAGGAACCTGCTTTGTTTGGCGGGGAGGGGTGGGAGGTGGAGCCTGGATTATGCCTTAGCCTAGTTGGCACGAAGGGTTTATGAAGGAAGTGAAATTTTAATTAGCCACCAGAATTGTCTCTCAAACCTGGCCAGGGCCACTGTTCAGCCTATTTTAGGGGAGAAAGTCCCTTTTTCTCTTAGGAGAGTTTCGCGTCTGCCACCTTCCTTCTACACATGACAGATGTCTCTGCAGCAGTCAGGCATGCTCCTGATCACTCCTTCCCTGCTGCCCACAGTAGACCCGGCCCTTTCCCAGCATCTAGATACCATCATGTGATTGGCTTCCTTGACTTGACCTGGTGATGTGACCAGGGCAGGCACAGGGAGGTGAGCTAGCTGACCCATGCCAGGAGAGCACTTACCACCTTTTCTGATCAGACTGCATGCTAACTAGGGGACCCCTGGATCCTACCTTGAGGTCCTGCCAACGGCCCAACTAGCCCCTGGGTGGCGGGGGACACTGACCTCCTTGTCCAGCCCCTCACTCAGGAGGGGAAGGGAAAAGAGGGATGAAGCTTCCCTATGAAGAGGGGCTAGGAAAGCCACGCTGGGGTGATCACATGGATCCCTGCCATGCCATCTCATGCAGCTGCTCTCAATGGGGTGAGCAAATGCATGCTTGGGACACTCTGTCAACTGCACCAAACCCCTGCCTGCTCTTGTCACATGGCAAGAAGGTTTCTCCAGCTAGTGGTGAGAGGAGATTTTGGTTATGTGAAGAGACTTCAAACAGGAAACATATGCATGCTCCATTCAAATCTTATCTGATTCTTCTATTGGAGGCAACCACATCAAAAAATCAATCAATCAATCAACAAAAACAAAAATCAAAAAAGAAACCAAAGACATAATGAATAACGTTGGACACTTTCTATAACGTATAACTTCCCAGGAATTATGTAGAATTTTGTTTTTCCCTCATAGACATCAAGCCATTGTCTCAAAGATAACACTTGGCTTACAACCAGTTAGCTCATCCCCTGATCAAGCTGGCATCAATAGCATGGCACTGTGACCATCAGGTTATGTTCCTGACACTTAAAAATGAATTCCTGAACTCAAAACAGAGTGCCCAAATTGAGAAGGAACAGGGAAATGGCCAGAATGGAAATCAATCTAGCACCTTTGACTAACTGTGAGAATTAATTCTCTACGTTGACAAAAAAATGGGGAATCCACCCAAGTCTTTACTGATCTTTCATACAGAAAATATAATCCCACATGATAAACACAAAGAGGCACAGTGAAGCTGTTTACTAACTAACGTGCTGTTACAAAGCTGAGGAGCTCCTTTGAGATCAGACAGCGGGAAGTCTGGTCCACCATTGACCACAGCCATCACTCAGGAGACAAGCAGGAAGGAAATTACTTCCTGACTTATACCAGCCCTGGTGTGGCTAACTTGGGTCTTGGAGGAAGGTTGGTTCAGTGCCTTTCCTGGGCATATGACAACAACAAGCTGCAAACCATCTGGAAAAGAGAGTCTTGAGCAGCCGAAGTGTCCCCAGCACTCATGTGGTATCTCTAACTCCATCCTTCCCTTTGTATAAGAAGAATTGGGATTCTCACATAATAGACAGGACTCCTGTATCTAGCGCATTTGTTCTTTCCTCCTCTCATGCACCCATCAGCTGCTGAGCTCTGTCATCAACCAGGCACTGTTATACACTGGGGATATGAAAACAAATTAAATCATAATCTTTGCTCTAAGGTGCTTATAGTTTCTGGGACCCACATGGTATGATGGGCATCAGGGCAGGGAGCTGTGGGAACATATAAGAGGGACCCCTGATCACCACTGCATGTTTCAGGAAAGGAGAAACAGCAGGAAAGGAACAAAGGATGAAAGGACGCTGTACATGGCCGAGCAGGGCTCAATGAGATGAAGCTCAAGAGCTTTTCCAAGTCCTTAGGAACCAACTTACTAAGGAGTTTGGACTCACTCGAGTTTCTTTTTCTTAAAATCAGGATACCAGCAGCTCTCCTGATTACCTTAGGAAGTTTGCTGTACGGGCCAAATCCACCAATAGGGGTGAAACATTTTTAAAAAGTATACAATGTACCTTACTAGTATAAGGCATTATTACTCCAGGAATATTTAGCATTTAATATTAAGTTTCTCTGCTGCTTCTCTGCAGCACTTGATGGAATTGGGGGTCTCAGATCTGAACCAAGAGGACAAGATCTGGATGTGTCTGAAGAAAAGGCACAGGCTTACAGAGAAGCATTTTCTCCTCCTGTAAGCAGCAATACATGGAAGTGAGGTGAATGCGTGAGTGTGTGTGTGTATTTCCTTCCTCCATGCCAGGGACCCAGGCTCAGAACATGGCTTAGCTTCACAGTTTGAGAGTGAATTGAAAAGGCAGGATGGTTAATAAAACTACGTGGAAACATTTTCATTACTCAAGATAAATGTTGAAAAATCTGCTCCAGTGACCATTCTAATTTCCCTTTTCCACCATATATCTTGAGAAGTCTACAATTCTGTACCCCATGGCCCCTCACCCATTCACACCAACTGGTTCACAGGCTTCTGCTTCTGTTTCCTCCCATTCCCCTGAAACCCGTATCATCATGGCACAGTGACCTGCTGAGGGCCAATTTCAGAGGACAGTGTTTCGTCTCCATTGTACGTGACACTACCATGGCACCTGGCAGGATTCCTTCCTTCAAACCCTCCCGACCCTCTGGGTGAGCACAGCCCATATTATTGCTCAGCCCCTCCATATCTTACAGTGCTCCTAAGGGCCTGTCCATGCTCTTGACACACACTTCCCGGGAGTACCTATTATCAGTTACACTCAGACGACGCACAGTTGGTCCTTTCAAACCTTGTGGGGCTCCTGGACTATAGGCCTGCTCTTCTGGCCACTGACTTGCCACTTCCACTTGCGTGTCTCACAGGCACCTCACACTCAACCCTTCCTATGGACCTCCATTTCCTGCCCCCACTTCTCCTATCTTTTCTGTCCCCAAATGCTGTGACACTCAAACCCAAGCCTCGTCACAATCACTGGACTCCCTCTAAATGATCTCTATCCTCCTCCTCCATCCTCACTGCCTCTATTTTGGTTCAAGGTCCCATCAAGACTTGCTATAGTTTCCTAATGAGTTTCCCGGCCAGCATCCTGCTCTTCTGAAGGCTTCCCACCTCATCACTGCACAGCGGTCTATTTCACCTCAGGAAGCTTCCCCACCTGCTATGGTGATGATGTCTATCAGACTGGGTTGTGAGATAATATGGTGCCATATCTAACTGTCCCAATGCACGTCCCCAGCTCCCCATGGCAGGAGCCATGTATGACTCACGGTTAACCTCCAGTGGATGGGGCAAATTGAGTCCCAGGCAGCTGCTCGATCAGGGTTCAGTAACTGAACAAAAGAGCTCTGCACACAGAGCTCAGACAGCCACCACTGATTATGAACTAACTATAGGCGGGGCCCCAGCTATCTCCTTAGAAATCTATGTGAGGTAAGAATATGGGAGGAAGGCAGGGGCAGATGACTCTTTTCCCAACAGCATCATCAGCCCAACGGTGTCTGGGAATGCCTGAGAAATGGCTGATTTGAGTCTGCCACTGGTGCCGTCAGCCAGGGGATGAGTCCTCAGTGGATGCCTGAGAGAGATTCCCTCCAGCCGCAGCTCGTCAGCTTAGGCAGGGACAACACACAGGATGTCCAAACATTCAGGTATTCTGACTCAAGCTCAACCCAGTCATCTGACACACATAAGCTTTCCTCTCTCAAAGAAGTCAGACTCGATAAACTCCATTTCTTTCCACTTGACCACTGGCTGCCATCACACTCTGCTCTGTAGGTGGCACCTTTTAATTTTCCCATTCCAGTGAACAGGGAGTCACTATTATTCTAGGTGCAAAATCTGGGACACAGAAAACATCACTGACTTATCAAAGGCTAGATGGAAAGTCAATGGCATGTCGGGGTCACCCCTGCTACCGGGCTGCCAGAGTGTTCCCCATGCTGACTTCTGCCAGGCTGCAGGGAATAAAGCTAACAGGAATTTGTCTCCCAGGTGGGTGTGCTTCCTCAGTGATGGAGGATATGAATGAATCCTCAAGGCTGCTCCAGAAAGAAGGGAAAAAATCACTCTTGTACCATAACACTTAGCAATCAAATCCTTATGCAAAATGTTTTCTGCACTTTCTAACAAAGAAAGAGTAAATTGGCCTTTTGAACGTTCCCCCAAAGAGAATGGTTTCTCAATTTAAAAATGGCAATAGTCACTTAGACAAACTGCTTTCTAAAGTAGTATAAAATTAAAAACAACAACAAATAAACCTCTGGTTCAATTGGATATCTCACTTGTAATCTGTAATTCACTTTAAGTAAGAAGAGATCTTTAATCACGGATGTGCAAGTGAGAAGCCTCTGTCTGTCTATCTGGCCAGAGGTTTAAAAAGAAACGTTCCTTACAAAGTTATATATGTATATTCTATAAATATATATAACATATATGCATTGAATATAACTTTATATAGTCTATATAAAATTATACACACATATCTTTGTGCATCCGCTGAAAAATTACCACTCCATTAAATGTTTATGTGCTCACAAAATTTGCTTTATCCCTACCTCCCTTAATACTCTGTCCCCTTCCAAAATGCAAAAGCTCCCTGGAATTACTAGAAGAGGTTACCTCTAAAGCTCTGCAGGCTGCAAATACCCACAGAACTTCCCACCCACCACTCCTGCCTCCCAGTACTCATGCATAAGAATGCCAGCCCCGAGGCAGGGGCAATGCTGGTTCACTTGTGTGAGGCATGGGGCCTGCCCTCCTTTGGATCTTAGATGAAATCATGTCATCATTAAGTCCTAAAAATGACATTGTTACCAGGGCAGCATCCAGATACAAAGGTAAGAAGAGGACCTGTGCAGGCAGCAAACAAAATGGGACAGTAGGCAGCTGATCACTGCTTTTACGTTGGAATAAACTTTTTTCAGCATTTAGCATTTTTGAGATGGTTTCTATCAGAGTCACAGGGACCAACTCTGTTGTTAAGTTAGAGCCTGAAATGATTCTCTTGAGAGCCAACTATGTCTGCCTGCCAAATGCTTCTGACCCCCTCTATCTGCAGCGTACCTGTTAGTATTCACCACTCCGGGGGCAGCTTTTCTCAAAACAGACCCTCCTCTGGGAGGACAGTGAGACCAAAGCACACTGAGCATGCCCTGCCCTGTTTTGCCAAGATTTCAGCCTCTGATTGTTAACTGGTCACCTCACTGATCTCTACAAATGTATAGGAGGCAGAGACACAAATGTATATAAAAAGGGTGCATTTGAAAGCACTTCATCAGGGCTCTAGGATGGCTGCGCAAGGCAGCCTGGGCCCAGGGAATAAGCACACTGAGGCATCAGCTTCCAAAGAAGCACGTGCAACCGGGAGGTTTCACTTCAAAATCATTCTGTTTTCTCTGACTTTGGTAAGGAAACCGCATGATATGCTCTAGTAGGTCTGTCGGTGACACTTCCAATGGAGAATTTTCCTTAGTTCACTTTCCCATAACAAAAGTGGAAATGTTCCCTCATCCGATAACTTACCCTTTCCAAAGACTTCAGGAGATTTTGTCTTTCTTTGAGCTTCTGAATACTGATGACAATTTTGTGTCTTGCACCTTTGGTAACATTCTGTAATTAAATAACAAGTTACATTTAAATGTATATTTAAAAACATATTTTTAAGAATCAGCTTACAGGTTCTTGGAGGCTTTTACTGTCTTCTTTGTTCCTCTATTTTCACGGGCTCATCAATATCCACTTACCTCTTGCATTAGTACCCATCATCATAAACCTCTTCTTACTCAATATTATTATTATGTGTTGAGACAGAGTCTCACTCTAGTTGCTCAGGCTAGAGTGCAGTGGCGCCATCTTAGCTCACCGTAACCTTCACCTCCTGGGCTCAGGTGATTCTCTAACCTCAGTCTCCCAAGTAGCTGGGACTACAGGCTGCCACACCTGGCTAATTTTTGTATTTTTAGTAGAGATGGGGTTTTGCCATGTTGCCCAGGCTGGTCTCAAACTCCTGGGCTCAAGCGATCTTCCCACCTCAGCCTCCCAAAGTGCTAGAATTATAGGTGTGAGCCACTGTGCCCGGCCATCTTCTTAATTCAAAGTCCATCTGGCTACACATTTGCCTGTGTCTTTTGACCATGCTTTTTATCTGTATTTGTATCTTTCTGTATCTTAGACAGAGATGCGGAACGGCCAATTATTCTACTCAGCATGAAATTTCTTCATAGTCTTGGAAGATAATTTTTAAGTCATGCACTCTTCCTTTTTTCCAGGCTTTATAATTTCAGTCCCCCTCAGTTTCCCTGAAGGTCCCAACCCCATACAGACATTCATGGCTTTCTCAAACCCTCCCTGTGTTTTTACCCATCTTGAAAAGATGAGCAGCCCAGTAGAGTCCACATGGAGTGTCATAAAACACGGGGAATTTCTGTTAGTTTGCAGCCTGTCTTTTGTTACTCTAAGGAAAACTAGAATAGAAAATTACTTAAATTCATAATTCAGTCATCTCTTCCAGTAAATGATTAGGATTCACAGTAAGAGTTGTGGATTTTATCTTCTTAACTGGGTAGCAATGGTGAGCCTAAGGATTTAAACAGTTGTTGATAATAGATACTGCAAATTTCCTGATAGACAGCCCTTTCTCAAATAAGGTCTCTAACTCAAATGTCTAGCAACTATTCCATAGAATTCTTCTTAAAGAAGGAAAAGATAGGAATATCAACAACATCTTTACTAGAAAAATAAAGACTCAAATGACAAGTGAACCCAGTCTCCAAGATGAAACACTAGGGGTATATTTCTGTTTACCCTTAACTTTGGGTTCTAGTGAATTAAATTACTCTGGAAAGTTTGTGCTGGCCTCTGGCTTTGCCCTCAATTATTTCTTGTTTTTTCCCTCAAGTTGAACAACTGATGACTTAGATTTTTTTCAACTCTGACCCAAACACAAAAATGCTCTTAGAAACAGTTCTCATCAATCCCTGGGATTTCAAGGAGCAATCAAGATTCAAAAAGAGGTGGGAGAAATGTTAGGAAGTTGAAATGAGTGCCTTTCATTCTCTGAGAATGTGCAGTGACTTTGGGCTTTGTGTTGTGTCTCCATATTGGGAGTCCGCCAGGCCTGCAGGGTTAAATGAGGGTACCGAATAAGCACTGGGGAACTGCTGATCTGCGGGGAGGTGTGCATCCAGACCAGCCATGCCCAAATGGTACAATCTCCTCTTCCTGCAAAGGAAATATTTTTAGCCTATTCAGACCATCGATTCTTTTAAATCATTGCTGAAAGGAAACTGAGGCCAATGTGAAACATGCAAATAGCATTTTAAACAAGGGAAACAAAGACATTGGTCAGATCCATTCACCCGAGCACAGCGTGGTAGGAAACATGCTTAGTTTCAGGGGTTCTGTTGACTGGCCTGTGGCATCCACACTGGGGAAAGATGCCTTTGGGGAAATGAAATCTGAGACCTATGGAAATCTCATTCTCAATGATTGTCTCATGTTAGAAGAAAAAAAGTTTGCAAAATTTTCTCCAATCTCAACAAAGACTGACATGGACATGACTTTTTAAAAATGTTGGGGTGGGTCTGAGGCATGACCTGGTGCTTCTACTCAGCAGTCCAGTTAGAAGCTGGCTGATTTGTAACTGGACTAGACACCAGACAATGGATCTGTCACTTCCCAAATGAGCCAAGCCCTGCTCTGGTGGAGGGAGGGAGAGAGCGAGAAAAGCAAAGGCAGGGATGTAGATTCTTTGTGGCGTGGTCAAATGTTACCTCTCCTAGGAAATTCCTCCCTAGCACCTGGAACTTTCAAGTGTGCTGAGATTATGCCTTTTCACACCACTTGATCTCACCCTCACGACCCTGCTTGTCTTCCATCTCCTATTGGACTCTGAAGGCAAGAATCCACCCAGTTTTGCTCACCATGGAATCCTGGCCAGCACCCTACAGTTCCCAGGACAGGGCGGGTTACTGTGTGGGCATAGGCATGGGTCCAGACAAGGTTGTCCAGGCCTTGAACTTCAGGTCCCACCTGGGGCACCGTCTCAGGGAACAGTCACCTCAAGCACATACCTGCGCCTCCAGCTGGCACTCGGTGAGGGCCATCATCTCCTCATAGGTCATCTGGGAGAAAAGCGCAGCATATTTGTGCAGGCGGAGGCTTTTTAGCCAGGCTGGAACATCTGTGGTACAAGATGTGCAAGAGATGGAGAGAGAAATGAGAGGGAATGAGAGAGATGACAAGAGATGTAGGAACAGAGAAAGGAAAAGAGGGTGATGGTCAGAGGAAAAAAAGGAAAAAACAAAACATCTTTATGTTACTACGTATTTAATTTTAGCTAAGATGCAGAAGTCTCAGGCCAGCCCTGACACTCCTACTGGTGGGCTCCTTTACTCTATTTAGGCCAGGAGAACTAACTTGGGGTCCATGAGCTTCAGGGCATTCACAAATCCCCTACAATTATATCCCAATTTGTGAGTAGATGGGAAGTTTTCTGGGCAGAGGGCCATCCATAGCTTCTATAAGATTCCCAAAGGGGTTCATGAGCAAAAAGATGGCAGGGAACAACTGCATTAGCTGGACCGCTTCATCATTGAGTTGGAAAGAGCTGGCTTCGAATGTTAGAGCTACATGAGCAGACCACGACCTCAAGATAATTTTTGTACATTCAATGCAGATTTTCACACACTGTTTCAGCCACTCCCACAGTGATAGGAAAATGGTGGAGTCACCCATTCCTAGCCTGATCTTTCCCCATGAAAAATGCCTCCCTATATATACCTGAATGGGAAAAGGGCATCCTGATTCCCAAAACTGTTTCTGTTGTGGGGGTGTGTCCACTGACTGTTTCTCCAAGCCATGAAATGTATCCAGATGTATCTTTGACTTTTTACTTGATTGTCAACCAAAAATATATCAGGACTTGAAAGGCCCAAAGATTGGCTAGGCCATAGGATAATGGAAGTTCTAAAGTGCATCTGAAATAACCCCCAAGTCTGAGATTCCAAAGTTAAGAAAAGTAAATGGTAACTGTATTGAAAATCCACAGGAGAACTATTACCTTGTTAAATAAAACCAAAACAAAATATTTGCCCATATTCTTTTAGTCAGAGTTTTTGAGCTGATAGGATCTTTGGAAAGTTTCCAGAATCATCTTCCTTCATCCCTGGATCATTCTAAAGATGGCGAAAAGAAGTCATGAATCCTAGATCAGACAGCAAGTGTATGGTGAAATGGGAACCAGAACCCAGATCTCCTGATTCCTAGCTCTTTCCTACAATGTACCAATTCTTATAAAATAAGGACCAAACAGCCTATCAGTGGCTGAAAAACAGTGACGGTAAAGTACGCTGAAATGCTAAAGCATTGGGTAAATGTTATTCCTGTTTTTCATGACGTATTATCCATCACCAACCATGCTGACTGCAGGATTCTATCAATTGCTAAATGCTTTAGTCTGAGGCACTGACCACACATATTCCAAAACAAGTGAGAACCTTCCAATTTTTTAATGTTTAGAGTAGATAAATGTTGAGATTGATGAAAGACGCCTGGACTATTCTGAAATCAGGTCCCGCTTCCTGAGTGAAACACATCTAGGTTTAGGGAATGTGGGTGTGGGATAATCTCCTGAACTCAAAAGACTTAGGTGGGGATGATGGGCCTGGTGAGATTACTTGTTGATTAGCAGTAAGGGAAAGGTCAATGAAGGGGAATTTCTGGAGAATGGAAATTGGACAGTCAATGGCATCTTAAGAACAGACTCAGTTATCTCAAGCTAGAAATCACTCCATTCTGTGCTTGAAAGCCCTTCACTCTACTATGACAATCAAGAGTCCCTCTGTTACCATTAATAACCACAAACAGACAAGGCTTCCCCAATACATCATACTAACCCCTTACATCATCCTCAACTCAAAGTGCAGTTGGATCAAGAGTCTGGGACATGGCAGCTCAGGAGTCTGGAACCTTCCATCCTGCAACATCCTGGAGCTATTTTACCAGACTTCATTTTCCACCATGCTTTTATTTCTGCTGAAATAACGCTAATGCTTCTGCAGAGTGAGTGGCACTGATTTTAATTACGGCTTTGGCTTTCAGGCCAATGGTATGTTATGACTCTGTCACCAGGTTTCACGTTTGCTATTTACATCCTGAAAGTCCCAAGTCACTGCTCAGAAAACTCAATGATCATGATTCAGAGAAGCCTGGGTAACCCAGTGCTGCTCTTGGGCACAATTCATCACAAAAGAGAAGGGAGCAGTCTCTTGGAGCAAATTTTCACTGGGTGCCCTACAGCTGAACCGTGCAAAATCTACTGATGATGAACAGAATCCTGAGCTATTGAATCGTGTTGTAAACATGGTGCTTTATAAGCCAAGGTGATAATGTGGTGTTTTAAGAGTCAGAAATTGTGGGGTGGGGTGCAAATCCCAGCTCAATCAGTGCTAGCTCCTTTTCTATAAAACTATTTTGACGAGTTAGAATTGCCCTGGTTAGAGGAGTGGAAAAGCTGGCCTCATTCATTTTGTCAAAATGGGGTTCCATTGGGAGTAGTTTTCCTAAAAAAGGCTCCTGTCCAACTTCAAAACATGATGAGTTAGGCCTTCCTGAAGAGTTACTTCTAGATGCATTCCTGGGCAATGTAAGCGCCTTTTGGCCCTGTGTTTCTTGAGGCAGGTACACATGGACACTGTTTTTACAGTAAGCATTGTCCTGTCTCAGTGCCATGTGCTCAAAGAGCACTCCCTCCTGTAAGGAGAACAGATAAACAAAGAAGAGGAAATCCCAGTTCTTAAGAACATAGCCTACTAACCTTTCACCCTCTGGATTGTGGTGAGGCACCTTTCCTTGCCAAGGATTAGAACAAAACTGTTAAAAGAGAAACAAACCAGAGAAGCAAGAGCCTTGACCATTTCATTTCCCTGAAGTCAGGAATTCTAATGACTTGGATACTGGGTTCTGTAAGCTGTTGGCCAGGGATAGACTCAAACTAAAAGCTCAGGTCCTTTCCCGTGGTCCAGATGCCACATTGTTGGATGCAATGCTATGAACCACCTACTGTAATTTCCCATCTATCTTTTACATTCTGTGAAGCTGTGGGCTGTGGCTATGGTTGGAAAATACAGACAAACAGGGAGAAGCAGAGCTGTTTCCTGCAGAAGCTGATATGCGATTGAAGGCATGCATGCCTCTGGCTGGCACGCAGCTGTTTAGCTTCCTTGGATGCTCCTGATGGACATGCCACTGGGGGTCTCAAACTAGAAAGTCACCCTCTTATGCAGTGTGAGAAAGATAAAGATGCTTTTGCTATATGCTGGGCTGACTTCTTTGCCAAGTGTGGGAATCCTGATATTTGCTCATTCAACATTTATTGAATGCCTATTATTCAGTATTGAATACTGAACAATATTCAATATTCGATATTCAACAATATTGAATGCTTGGGGTCCAAGCTCTGTGAAGACATGACCCTTCTGTTAAGGAACTTTTAATCTAGAGAGAATGGCTGACTTACACAAAAATTACAATAGCAATAGGACAAGCGCTGAGTATACACAGTGTTCTAGGGGAGCACAGAACGATAAGCCTTTTGATTTGCCATAGGGAGTGAGCGGCAGCTTCAAAGTACAATACCTTGGAGTCTCCACTAGGATGGCCACAGTGAGGAAGCCATTTCAGGAAGCAGGAAGGAAATGCAGAGTCAAGAGGGCAGAGCAGGGTAGAGCAGACACATGGGTGGATGGGGGGAATGGCTAGAGACAAGGTGGGTCAAATAGGCAGGGGGTCAAATGGCTGAGATACGCAATACTGAACAAAGAGAGTAGACTTCATCTTGTGGGTGGCGAGAAACTGCTGAAACCTGAGTAGCAGGACACAATCAGATGAGTATGCTAGAAAGGCGATGGTTGTCAACGTAAAGACTGGCCTGACGGATGGTGACGGTGGAGGCCAGGACATGAACTTAGGAAGATCCTGATGGTGGCTTGGGATGCATGACAGAGGAGAAAGAAAGGATGGAAATTGACAGTACTTGAAGCTCAGAGAAGAGCAGGGGGTGACAGAGACAAAGTAGCTGGAGATGACTCCTTTGATTCACGTTTGGTGAGACAGAGAAAACAGGGGAGCAGCAGGTTTGGGGTGAGAAGAGAGAGAGGGTAAACTTGATTTGAGATCAGCTGGCTGTCAATGCCTTTGGGTCATACAAGGGGAGAAGTCAACCAGTCAAGGTCTTGGAAGAAAGGTCTGAGCTGGAGAATAAGTTTCCTTGTCAGTAGCTCATGGCGGTTGTTTTAGCCACAGAAGTGGGTGAATCTCTCTGGCAAAGAGCATGGGGTGAGAGCCATGGTAGAGCTCTGGGAGTAGCAGACTTTCAGGGGGAAGTGCAAGTAGAGAATGCCAACAGGTAGGAGGTTTCTGGGACAAAGCACCACCATGCATGTGCACATCAGTGGGTCTCATCCCACAGTCTTCATCCTTCAGAAAGCTCCTTCTAGACCTTGCTGCAGTCCACACTGATTTATCTTCTCACGGTCATTCTTGATAATAGTGCTGCACCCATCTTGTATATGCTCTATATTTGCCTGCTGGTCTTTACCAGTGGGATCCAGTTTTAAATCATGCTGATTTCTATTTCCTTTTTAGAATTTAGATAAATCAGCCACAGGGAGGCTGTGTGGTGTGTACAACAGTTTACACAGAAGCGGGGCTCCAGTTAGAACTGGGACTGCTTGTCTTTAATACATGCTGCAGAAGTGGCTGCAAATTTGAGTCAGATCAACAGACCATGCAGCACCTGACCCACAAACAGGGAAACCCCAGAAGAGAGAAAGATGGAATCAGTATTGCTGAAGAGCCCAGTATCAAATGCAGCATGAAGGGCAGGGAGAAAGGCATCTCTGGCAGAGAGAAACATGAACAGCCTTGTTCCCACGCAAGGGCTCACATAGGGGTGGTCCTGCTAACTGCAGATGGAAGATCAACTCCCATTTACCACAGCAAGCCAGGCTACTCTCAAAAGCTCTTTCCCTCCAAGATACGACTGCACCCTTGGTCTCTGAGGGGAGAAGAGGAAAGCCAACTGAGGGGTAAGAAGGTACCCACTCTTCATGTTCCTTTAAAAAATGAAGAGAAGTTTAACAGCACCATCAAGGTTACAGAAGCTTGTCTTTATTTCTGGCCAGAGCAGAACAAGCAGCCCAGCTCTGTTCCAGCCTCTGTGCAAAAGAGAGCAGGATTGGTCTCAGGCCTCGTTGGAGCTGGATCCTCCTCAGTGTGCTCCTTGATGCCGGGAGGTGTCTATGGAGGCCTCCGGGGAGTCTCCAGGCTTGCGGGAAGCATATATGGGTCCTGGAAGGTGAGAGGTGTCCTATTTTGGAGTAAAATACCCACTTTGACATGTTAGATACAAAGAGGGCCTAATTTTCTCCCTGCAGTTTCCATTAGAGATGACAGGCGAAAGTGCTGTTTCAAAGCAGCCTGCTTTGTGTCATTAAACAGTGGCTGTGTCCATATCAAAGGCTGCCTTCCATGTGCCTGCACAGTTCTTAACACCTCAGAGGAAAATATATGCTTGGTAAGGAGTGAAGGTTAAAAGTCTCACGACTTTTCGAATTTGGGGGAATCCTGAGAATTTGCTTTTCAAAGACCTCAGGACTGTCAGCCTATCCGAGAAGAGTTAGCACAACTCCTGGCCCAGGAGCATTCATCCCTGTGGGCCATGTCTTGGCATTTGGAAATTAAAAACCAAAATAAAGCACATTTATTCAATACTGGCCTTCCTTTAAGTGAATTCAAGCAGGCAGCTAGAAAGTCAACATCAAGAAAATAATCAGCAGTTTCAATGGCAGCCATGCTGAAACAAACATGTCCCAGCCACTCATGGGGCTGTGCCACTCCCACTCCATCACTCAGACCTCCACGACCCTCGGAACTGCTGTATTTTCAGCACTTCTTACAAAGGTTTCTGATAGGTTCCTTTTTCTTAAAGAGGATCTCACCTCTCCATAACTTTTCCATTCTCATTCTGGAGAAGCAGAGTTTCAAAGGTCTGCATTTCAAAAACAACTGAAAACCCCAAATCGGCTATTTCAGAGTAGACAACATATTTCCTTTACTAAGGAGAGAAAAAGTTTATCTAAGTTTCATCTAATGAAAGTCTCCTTAGAAAAGGCAAACAACATATTTTCACAGTCAATGGCCCCTCCACTCCTAATTGCTGTATTTCCACAAGGTTCCTGGAGCCAGTTGTTTCTTTTTCTAGTTTTATCATGTCTATATACAAATGATGCATCAGTTTCAATGACTTCTATATTCATGTGCTAACATAATGCCACACATCATAAGCATACCCGGTTGGTGTTGCTTCGTAACGGTGAGGCTGAAGCTCACAGCAAGAGAAACAGAGTGCCAGTCTCCCCCTCTTCACACAGGCAAGTACAGCAAGAAAGTCACTGAGCTCCTTGCTTCCTAGGAGCCCACATTTATGTTTTTTTCTACCCAGCTATCTGGAATGAAGTCCCTCAGATAAACTTGGCTTCAGGTAAGTGTAATATTATGCTGAAACTGCAGGTGAGGAGAGGAAGTCGGGGCCGTTAGCGAGGCTGAGTCAACCAAGAGCATGGTGCACTGTGGGGCCCATTAAGGGGGTTGCACACCTCCACTGGAATGTTCTACAGTTCCCACACTCACCAGGCCTCATGCTGCCCCCCATCCCCCATTTCTGTTTCTCCTCCTCTATGCCCTTTGCCTTAGACAACACCGTGGCTTATCCAGATGTTCCAGGCAGACACCTGGGCATCGTTCTAAATTTCTCCTGCTCCATGCCTGTCTATTCAACTGGTTACCAAGCCCTCTCAGCTCTATCTCATGAAGAACCTTGAATACTCCTTTGTCTCTATTCTCACTGCTGCTTGCCTTGGTCCCACTTCCTTTTCCCCCTCAATTACTGAAACGTCCTCCACCTCTCTGCTGGCCTTCAAATCTGGAAGCCCCTGTCCCTCCCACATTTTGATGTATATTCCACTCTGCTTTAAAGGTCATATTTCTCATATGTAGACCTAAGTAGGTCATTCTGCTGCAGAAGTTCCTTCAATAGCTTTGGGATAAAAGAGAATGTCCTTTGCAAGCCCCAGAGTCTGGTTTTCCCTCTCCAGACCCCTTTTTCCCATGTGCCCTTAACACTCAAGCCATGGGATCCACTTGGTCAAGCGCCCTTGTCACTGTGATTTCGTGAATGCTGTTCCCTCTGCATAGAATGCCCTTCCTTCACTTACTATTTGGCTGACCTGTAGTCGTGCTCCGAGACTCAGCTCTAGGCCTCTCCTCCTCTAGGAACTTTCCTTGACTTACCTCCCCCACTTTGAATGAGGGTCATTCACGGTGCCTGCCCTGATCCAGGGCAAGTCTTTAAGACAGCATATTTTCACAGCAGGACACTTGCATTAAGTGCCTGCTTTTTTTTTTTTTTTTTGTTATCTGATAGTGATTCGCTTCAGGCAGGAACAGTATCTCTCACCCCTGTCTCCCCAGAAACTAGTTAGTCCAAAGTTTCTCTCAGCAGGTGCTCAAAAAAGTCAATTGACTTGAATGAGGACAAAAGTAACCTGTGAATCAGTCATTTCCCCCTCTCTTTCCTCCCATATAATGCAGCCACATCATTCATCACAGCTGTGGCATTTTGTTAAGTCATAGGGTGTTGGGTTTATGCACCATCTTTGAGAACATGGTGCTAATGTAAGTGGGAAATGTGAGTCTTCTGCCAACTGACTTCTATACTTTCTCTCCAGGAAATTAAGAGAATGTCTTTTCTCTCTCTCTTTTTCTTGGCCATCTGAAAGCCTTGTATGAGACAAGAGGCAACAGAGCACATTCCACTCATGAGTTGCCCAGGGAAAGAATGGTATTGCAGTTGAGTACCAACTCACAATCGAGAATGTTTCCCCTGAGATGAATCATAGTGAAGTTTTTGAAATGAACAAAGACACCTGGATATAGAAACCAAACCAGCCTCCTTAGTCCAAACATGTACAACCAGTAGCCTCCACAGGGAAGGGTAAAGGGAAGAAAGTTCATATTTCAAGTGTTTCCCACTTCTCTTGGGTTAGTTTCAAGTTAAATGGCGGATCTCATTTTTTCTTTAGCTAGAGATATTAGTGTGAGATCTTTACCTCAAGAGACATTTAATCTGTACTTCGAAGTCTACTTAAACCACAAGGATGGACATTTACTAAAGAAGGAAAACCAAAGCACTGTGGGCAGATGTTGTTAATCCTTTCAGAGCAGGAGCTGGTCTGCTTGGAAGAGAACTTAGTGACAGTCCCTGGTAGGGAGTGCTAACATCAAGTCGAGAAGGGGGCTTGATCCATGCATGTGAAAAAGGCAAAGAGCAAGAATGCTGGACCATGAGATTTATTCCATACCCTTGACCCAAGAGGCACACTCCTAAGGGAGGATATATAGCCAGACCTGGCTAGTCTAGCTAGATGAAAGGAAGGAATGGATGAATACCACAGTGTTTCAGAGAGATATTCACAGCTGTTGGCCGTAAAGAGGAATTCACACTAAATCAAGTTCAACTATAATAACTTTTTATTCTTTTCCCAAGGTGCAAGGTGAGGGCAAGACACATTCCATATGGATTTGAGAACTCTTCCAAATTCTACTAAGCTTTCTTGTTGTTCTTCTAAACTGGATGTTTAACTATTAGAAAAATAGCATTAGATGATGGCACCCCAAAGTGGACCAGCAAGTACTTTAAAACAGCTGCCACTCCTGCCAAAGGGCCTGGGTCATAGAAAAGAAAGATTGTAGAGCCAAGAGGAAGAATCAGCTCTTTTTCAAAGCACTTCACTTGGTTTTATATCTCTTTATTTTTATTTTTTATTTTTTTATTTGAGATGGAGTCTCGCTCACTCTGTTGCCCAGGCTGGGGTGCAATGGTGTGATCTTGCCTCACTGCAACCTCTATCTCCCAGGTTCAAGTGATTCTCCAGCTTCAGCCTCCAGAGTAGCTGAGATTACAGGTATGCACCACCACACCTGACTAATTTTTGTATTTTTAGTAGAGATGGGGTTTTGCCATGTTGGCCAGGCTGGTCTTGAACTCCTGACCTCAAGCGATCCACCTGCCTCAGCCTTCCAAAGTGTTGGGATTACAGGCGTGAGCCACTGCACCCGGCCATATCTCATGTCTTTAAAAGTGTGAGTTATTTTGAAAATTTAAACCAGCACCTGCTCTTAGACATGGAGATCAAATGACAAGCCCTTGGGTTATGAGCCGCGCTGCTTCTTGGGTGCACTCCTAGGAAGCCATTTCGAATAATATCTGGTGGCAGAAGAGTCCTCAGGGTCCTTGCAGCAGTGGCATCTTGCAGCAGGGCTGGGGAGGGACATTTGTATTGAACAAATACTGGCCCGTGACACTTCGGAATGCTAGTGTTTTTGGGTGTGGACATTTTTTCTGTCTGACTTGTCAGCTAAACTGCAAATATACTTTTCCCACAAATAGAATCCTTCATCATCTATGTTTCTTCCTTCAAATTGTTTTTTTTTTTTTTTTTTTTGCCATTTAACTTGCTATTAACTTTATACTTGGAATCCCAATCCAGCTCTTGGAGGAAGGGAAGTTCAGTAGGTCAGAGAAGGTGGAAATACATCAGGCCACCAAATAGCCTGTTTTCTGCCTGTACCCCTTGGGCCTATAAAGAAAATCCTGGATATGAGATCTTGTCTGTGTAATTTTTCTGACTGAATTGGCTCTGAAGAGACAGTTCTCACCAATTCTAATGAAAGGAATTGAATAGTCTTAGATATGGTATATTCCATAACCTTTGCAATATTTTGGCTTTTGTCCTAAAATGGGGATAGGGCATTTATTCAACTTTTCTCTCATTCCTCTTTAAAAGCCTGTTATCTTTATTTCTCACCTCAAAATGGCAGCACTCAATGAGCATATCTTGACCTACTTTGGGAGAATGTCAAAAGTGTGCATACGGGCCTCAAAAAAAAAAAAAAGGAAAGAAAACAAAGTAGAAGGAAGAAGAATATATATCCAAAAACAAGACAGTGGAATCAGCATTCTTCTTCGGGCGAGATCTTTCTCCTGGTGAATGGCCCTTCTCTGGGATCCTCTTGGCCCTTCAAACACAAAGGCCAATGCTTCCTCCCCACAGTTACCAACTAGAACCGCAACATAGGCTTTCTTGGAAACCGTCCAGACACTGAACTTCACCTGGAAAGACGCTAGTTAAAAGCAACGGCTGTCTCAGCCTCCCTTGGTCTTTCAGCTATTTTGATGCTGATTGACAGATGCCAAGCCAGGCTTACCTACAGCAGGGTTTAGCCTCGCTTGCTATGCACCACCTGTGGCTCAGCTGCTTGAACACATAACCATGTAGCATAAACTCAGAAATGAGTTTTGCTAGTGCTCCAAAATTGTGATACATTCCCCTGAAAACTCTGAAGTAGAAAGAAGACACACATCCCCTTCGTACCCAAGTGACACATAGCTTTTGCTGCCTGTTATACACCTTTAAAGACCCATTTGTATCACCATTAAGACACATCCCCCCACTCTGGGCACTCAGCACTGGAACCATCAATGAAATGGGCGTGGGATGGAGAGGGCGCAGGCCTAAGCAGGAGGAAGATTCAAGGAATGTGCCAGGGCAGCAGCTTCTTGTCAGCCTCATTCTCAGAGTTGACAAGCTCCATTTTTCAGCCTGGTGCTCCCTTACAACTGGTAGTTGGGCAGTCATGGGCATACTTTCTGTGCCAGGCTTCCATGAAGAGAGGGGAATCAGTACAGGGCTTCCTATGTCAACACTGATCATTTACAAGGGGAAGATCGGAAACAGCAAAACCTCAGGACTACTCTACTAATGCCAGCAAACAGGGTGTTCGCAGAGCCTCCCCTCAGCATGCTAGTCCCCAAAGCATGAGTGGTTACTGTTTCACCATCTAAAATTGTCATTAGTATGTTTCTGATGCGCATCTTTGCCTAAGGGCTTCCCAGCCCTTGTACAAGTGGAGTTAAAAAATATAGCATGCACGTATCCTCTTTGTACCTATCATAAGTAATTTGGAAATCTATCTCCTGATGAGTATCTTTAGAAGAGGGTAGATTCACAAGGCAATGGAGGAATTTATTTATGCTGCACAAAAGGCCTTTATCACCTGTATGCAAATCTGTTATCAGGATTAAAACGCTGTTAGAGATTCTCAGTGGTATTTTCATGTCCCTTAAATAGATGCAGAGGAAAGGGTTTAAAGGTTTCTTTGGATATCAAAGAGAAGACAGAGAAAGGAAGAACTACTGCAATTCTGCACTAAGATATATTTAAAAAGGAAAAAAAAATCCCGTGGTTTGTTTTTCTGAATTATTGACAGGACCCTGGCCACAGCAACAAGGTGGAAGGTTGGAGCAGCTCAGTAGCTTTACAAACAGAAGATCCTATCACCATTAGCTGTGACTCATTTAATGGTCTGCAAGTCACTGCAATGCAAAAAAAAAAAAAAAAAAAAAAAAAAGAGTGTTGACTTCTCTTACTCTGGTTCCTATTTGCCAGATTTTGGCAAGAAGCACTGGAAGGGGAATCTGAGCTCTTTCTGCCGTGGTCAACCATGGAGTTCTTGAAGGGACAGATCAAATGCGTAAGCCTGGGGAAGGGGTGGGGTCCTTCTCTCTTGCTGACTACCTCTCTTTTTTTACCCTCTGGTCTCCAATAAAGGGAGAGGCTCTGTCCCCAGTGGTTTCTTGTTCAGTCACTCACCTTTCATACCACTACCTTCTTCTTGGAATGTGTTACGAGCAGTGGTCTGATCTTCTAAGTGTTCACTCCCACCACTTCCTGAAGAGGCTACACTGCTTTGTGGAGACAGGGGGGCATGATCGGATGGGAGGCACTGGGGTCCTCTAGCTCGTAAGTCCTCATGAGACATCCATCCATGTCCTAGAGGCTGGTTTGGCACATTCATGGGTGGGGTAAGGGACACAGATCGTTTCAAAGGGCTGTGGTGTGCCTGGCCTGAGAGAACTGGAAAAAAAAATAAAATGAAATAGGTTATTCCCCCCCCTTTATCCTGGGACGCCGAAGAACCCACAATACCTCTTAACCCTGAGAGATACCACTAACTGTCTTACAACTCCATCCACGGTCACAGCAGGTTGAATACAGGCCTGGCATGGTCGTTTTCTTCAGGCGGTTTAAAAGGATGCTGTCTGTCCCTCTCAGTGGGTTAGGCTTCTCCAAGGAGGCCAAACCTACAGTGTCCACACATTGGTCCTTAGCCTTTGTGGGTCTGGATCTGGTTTGGGTTCTAACTCTAGAAATCAGGATTCATAGGAGTGGGCCCATAAATCAGGCAAGGCTTGATAGCCATCTGCCAAAAGCAAAAAGAACATGTGCTGGACAAGTATGTTGCTGTTTTTTAAACAGAAATTCTGACATTACCCATGTTGTTCAGGAGGACATCTTGAAGGGTAGCCAGGCTGGCCATTGTTTGGCATCTTTGCAGGGCTGAACCAGAAGAAGGTAGGCTAGTCTTTCCAACCAGGATTCAGGGAACTATGGCTTCTGAAGGGTGGTATGGCTCAGCAGGGGCCCCAGTCCTAACATGACCTCAGGGTATGGGGCACTGCAGCTAGCTGTGGGTGAAAGGGCTGCTTCTTCTAGGGCTGATTCTTTCCCTTGGCCTCACAGGTTAATGCCAAACTTTGTATTGCAAACACTTCCAGGTAACAAGGCTTTCATTCAGAAGCCAGTGGGGTCCTCTCAGGAAGCTGGGAATGGTTTTTACCAGCATGTTCAGCCCTTCTGCACAGTGGACAACATCCGCGCAGCCCCCATCTTTAATTTCTTTTCCAGAAAACTAGGAAAAAGCAACATAACTCATATAACTAGCCAAATTAAATTGAAGTCATTCAAGGGAGGGATTTAACAAAAACCAACGCTGAGGGAGTTGATGTTACCCTTGGTTGGTTTTTCTGGCTGTGTAAAGTGACAACTTTACAAAATAGGTCTATTCATAACATTCTCTCAGCACCAGTTCCTGACAGGTCCAGTTTATTTTGACTGCTGCTATACTAACATGGAATTGAGCCACATGCATTTTTAAACATTTTTCAGGGAAGCCATTAAATTCCATCTCAGGCTCTATCCCCATCAATGAGGCATTTGCTCTCCCAAATTTAGATGAGCACTTCTTTGTGGGTGTTAATCTGTGTTTTTCAGTAAGCAGACCAGGCATCTCAATGGTGAGAGGTCCTGCTTTTGGTTAAACTGCGTTTCTGGTGGGGCAGTCCTGACATAAAGGCCTGGGCAGATTACTGTGTTCCCTACTTCAAAAGATAAAGACCAGAGTCAAAAGGCTGGATGTTTCCAGAAGTGTGTTTGGGGCAGTAGTGGGCTGGGTAAGCTGCTGCCAGGCAGCTGGCAGTCACCAAGCCTGAGAGTCATGGAGCTCAGGCCTCTGTGGTCAGTGTTTCCACTTGGCCTTGTGTGGCCAGAAGGGCAGCCTTGTATGTGAAGTGGGGACAATCAGAAGGGCTAGAAACTTCTTTATGAATGAAAAGGGAGGATAAAAGAGGGCTGCCGAGTTTAGTATTTGTAACCTGAGAAATTTCCAATTTAGGTAGACTCTATCAAAGGCAAGGAAATATCATCTAACTTAAAAACATGCAAAGGGAACATTGTTTAAAAAATATTGACCCTAACAGGCTTAAACGGCTTGCATTGCTACTAAATAGACTAAGGGAGAAACTATTTTAAAAGGCTCCCTGGAAAATACATTGCTACCTGGTTGGACCAGAATTAGCAAGAGAAAAGGTGTGGGTGAGGGGTAGGGGGGAAGCAGAGAAAGAAAAAAAATAAAACGAAGCAGCAGCAAAAATGAAGAGAGAAGCCAATAGGAAGAAAAGGCAGACATCCAGAAAATCCATTTCATGCCTGTCTAAGTATTTATATAAAATTGGGCAGACTTGTTTAGGGCTGCCCTGAGTGCTGGGACATTCCAGCTTAGACATCTTTGCTTTCTGGTACTTCTGCAACCATTTCAGAGTATCTGGTGGATGCTTTGACTGGTGCCTGCCAGGTGTATCCCAAGTGGAAGTGGGGGTTCCTCCGCATAGCCAGGAGTAGAGTCAGTCTGAAACCACAGAAACAGGGCTTGCCAAAGAGGGGCACACAGCTCAGAGACAGTGGAACCCTTAGTACCTGGGCTGGTTGGAGGCCATAACTGAATAGGTAACTAATCGCTAACCATGGGAGGTTACTGCTAGGACAGTCCTCATCTTTCGTATGGATGCTGAGAACAATACAATACGTACACTGTAGTCGAATTCCATTATTGCATGGAGCCAATTTGCTTCTTTCCATCTAATTTTTTTTTAATCCATGCTGTCTCCTCCACTGAGGGGCATCCTTGGGGAAGCTGTCAGTTATCCAAGGACTTCACTGGCTATTGAGATCAGAGCTAAATGTTTACCTAACTTAATGGACTTACAGGGATTTGTACATAGAAACTCACACCCATTTCTTCACACTTTTCTGAGTTTAACTGCAGTCATAAGGGATATGATATGAACTTGGCCTGTGCCTCTAAGGAAACATCAATTATACCTGAGGTGCCAGGGTCTTTTCCTGATGACTTTCTATAAAGGGCTCACACCCTTTATATCTTAACGAACACTGCTTGGTTCCCACAGCTGCTACCAAATTCAGGAATATCTCCGTAGGAGCCAACGTGCTGTGGCAACCAAGCACAATGTCTCATACTAAGCTTCTGATCTGCAGACAGGGCCGTGGGTTTAGAGCCAGGCTGAATGCCACACCTCAATCAAAAGTCGTACTGGGTAAATGCCTCTGTTCTCCAAAAAGAACCGAGGCCCGGTGGCAGTATAGGCTTGTCTTCTTGTGGGAAGGAGACTAAAGCAGGTGACAGGTGCCTTGGCAACAGTGCCACTTTGGGGTGAAGACAGATATTCAGGTTTAGGCAATGGTGACCACAAAGCCGATTTTGGTGTCACCTCTTGCGCTGGAGCACTTTGTTTGGCATAAAGTGGCAGAGGAAATGCTGTCATGGGCAGAAAGAGGCTACAAGAAAATAGGCCATGCAGTTGTGGAATTGATGATGGGGCCAGTGGCAGAGTACCAGTGGTTGTTTCATCCCCAGCCCCTACCCTTTGTAAACTAAGAGATCTCATTTGAAGTGACAACAGAGGGTAATAGGGACATTCGGGCAGATTTTTTTTTTTTCCTATGAGTAGGGCGGGAAGAGCAGTAAATACAGACTTCTGAGAATCTTTTCAGCGTGGTGCTAGCTGCTCCAGCATGTCTCTAGCCAGAGGCTTCTAGATGTTCTTGTTTGTGGACTGCTGTGCAGTAGACAATGGCTAACGATTCTCTCAGACCTCAGCTACCCAGAAGTCCTATTCAAATGCTGCCGAATTAAGTATACCTTAAAAAAAAAAAATCTCAACCTAGATTAGAAATTGGCAAGTCCAGCAGAACTGAGGTCCTCAATTTATACTGCATTTGTGACTTTCATAATAGTGCGGGTAGAGGGACAGCATATTTCAGGATGGATTCATTATATTGAAAAGCATACTAAAAATTACTCAGGGGAACAAAATTGTGCCTTTCTTACTCTTAAAACATGGAAACCAAAATTTAATAATTGTATATAGTATGGATCCAAAATTGTTTGTATTTTTAAAAACCTCTATAAAAAATTTTAGGTCTGTAATATACACATATGTAATATACACATATGCCAGTATGCATGCATGCATATATCATTAGGACACTGTAATTTTTGAAACTTTTAAAATTCAAATGAATCAAAAGTAAATAATAAGTATTAACTAAGTCTAGCTGAAATACAGAAACAGTAGTTAAAAGTAATCTTGCTACAGCAGTTGGGCAGTGTGATGGGAGTCCAGAGGGTCTTATAATCTTGTTATAAACTTGGTCATACTATCAGGACCAGTCAACTTTTCTGACCTCATCTAACCTTATGATTTGTCATCTCTTAGCATCTTTAATGAGACCCCTTTCAGCACCTTTGAAGGGGAAAATATGATACCTGGCTCTGCATTCTGTTCATTTAAGTAATTTCTTTAAACCCTGGGATTCAGATTTCTTTCCTATTTCCTTTGACTAACTTTGACTCCATCTCGATTTTATTTATTGAAATAAGAGTCAGAAAAAGATGTTTCAGAATATTTAGTACTCTTTAAGGAAAATTAACTATAACTACCTTTTTCTGCCTTCTAATACGAGAAATAAGGGGGTTTATGGATGGAAGAAAGTTTGGGATACGGGCCTGACTATCTCCTTGGTTCATTGTTAGGTTAAATACATACCTCACTGTCAAGGAGAAAAGTGATCCATATATGCTTTAAAAATTATTTAAAGGGCCAGGCACGGTGGCTCAAGCCTGTAATCCCAGCACTTTGGGAGGCCGAGACAGGCGGATCACGAGGTCAGGAGATCGAGACCATCCTGGCTAAAATGGTGAAACCCCGTCTCTACTAAAAAATACAAAAAAATTAACCGGGCGTGGTGGCGGGCGCCTGTAGTCCCAGCTACTTGGGAGGCTGAGGCAGGAGAATGGTGTGAACCCGGGAGGCGGAGCTTGCAGTGAGCTGAGATCCGGCCACTGCACTCCAGCCTGGGTGACAGAGCAAGACTCTGTCTAAAAAAAAAAAAAAAAAAAATTATTTAAAGCATAATTTTAAATAATTTATAATAAATTAAATGATTTAAACATTATTTAAAGCATGTTTTAAAAATATTAGGAACATATATTCCTAGTATTTTAGAACTGGAAGTCTTCTGAAAGAATATAATTCAGTAATGCCTAATCTGGGAGCTCTGGGTCCCTGGGCAGTAGAAAGACCCCCAAATCCCTACATACACCAAGTCTTGTTAGTGGATGAAATACTATGTCATGTATGACTTTTCTACATATAGAGAGGCTATTGGAATTAATACAACATAAATTAATGTAACGTAATTTAAACCTATGCTGAGTACATAGACCTTTTGTCTTATAAAAAAATCAGATTTGAAATACAATTGTGGTTTTAATGGGGACCTTGATTTTTAAATATTAGTTATTAACTCACACAGTTCATATGTACTCTTGATCTAGCACACTCATTTGATAGAGATGATTTGTTGTTTTATGCTGTCTTTGTTGAGTGAGCCTTCAATGGGAGTCTGGGTAGCCTCAGGAACTTGCGTGCTGTATACCTTCAATTGTTCAACTATCTCCTCAAATTCAAGCCAACCATTACTTTCTTTTCTGCTGTCACTATGTGTTTCAAACTATTTCCAGGCTTAGAATTTTGTTTTAGAGTCTAGAAGCTGAAGCTGCTGAAACTGTCAGAAATTTGACTTCCTTTTGAATAAGGGCATTAAATATCCCTACACTCCTAATATCATTCTCTATACCAAACCAAATTCCCTGGGTTCTCAACCCAAGGTTGGGTTCTGTGCTCTCATCATGCCCTGTGAGTCCAGCCACATAGAGATGATTTGCAACTTTAATCTTTTTTCCTTCTAAACTAGTCTCTCTTCATTTTTAATTCAAGAAGCTGCCTTTCTCATAGAAAAACATACTCTCCATTAAATTTTCAAATTTCTAGATGCTCACATGACAGAATTCAACCCAAATAGTTAGCACAATTAAACCTTATAAAAATAAGTCATTCCAATTTAGGGGTTTTAAAAGGTAGAATGAGGATGCCAAGTGTTTGCACATTATTTTAAAGTATCTTATATTCTTCTTGAATTAAGAGGTCCTGGCCAATCCCCTGTGACTCAGGTGATGTATGCTGTGTGTCCACATACTTAGGACAAAGCAGGGCAGAATTTTACTTCTATGTTGCTAATTTTACTCATCTGTTAACTTTAACAATATTTTCTAGGCTCATCCCCAAAAGAAATTCAGAAGTATCAGTAGATCCTTTGCTGTAAACAAAAATTTGAGGCTTCACAGCATACAATTCTTAAGTTTTTCTGCGGGAAATGGTTTGATACTTATCAAGTCTAAAGAAGAAAAAGCTCAGCCCACTGCTAGCTACAAAAAGGTGATTGTTTCAAAGGAATTGGGAGGGGGTGGGAGTTTCTGTTCATTTTGTTAGGTTTCAGCCTGCTTCTCAGGGATATTTCAGTTCCCACCCCACAAATTTTTTGGATAACACCAGTTTCAGAGCATCTAAGAACTACTAAAGGCTTTCAATTTTCAAAGAATGTTCTGCTAACACCACTTGTATAAATAATTCCAGGCGTTTGCTTAAAAAAAGCCAACATTTTAAGCAAGGCTCAATGGTGAAATGATATTACACCCTGTATTCCTCTTCTTTAGTTGGTTTTGTGGTGTCACAACCAGTAATCTGAAGCCCTGTGATAGGAATCTTTGGAGAAGAAAAGATTAATAGTACTTCAAGAATACATTGTGAAATATACAAAACCAGAGTATTTGATCAGTGACATCATGCAAAAAAATAAATAAATAACACCATATTTGTGTAAGTGGGGTAGAAGGGAGAGGAAGAGAGGGGAATATTAATCACTAAGGTTAAAAATAACATGCTCTGTCATCACTGCTTCAGGGAATAGATTAAAAGCCAATCTGAAAGGTTAAAAGCCTCAACTCCGCATGCTTGCTCTCTGCTTCTTGACCAAAGGTTTGAAAAACCAGTGCTTAGAACATCTGGACACCAGAAGACGATTCTCCTAAACAGACTTTGGACTCCACCTCATTCCAGGAGAAGAAGAGAGAACATGCTACAAAGCAAAGATGTGGTTGGTGGATGGGATGTTCCTGACAAGCCTAAGGAGGAAGCCACACACTTTCTGTGAAAAGAAAGTGTATACTTGCCTATGCAAATCAAACCAAAAGGAGACTCTAGAAGAAGAAAAAGCTGCAAAGAACATCACAACAGGGATGACAAATACACACAGCTAACTTTCTCTTTCCCCCATGACGTCTCGTTTTTATACAGCACTGAAATGAAAGCATTCTGATGCAGCGAAAAGCACCTGGGGAGGCTTTCTCAGTACCATGAGTCCTTGTCACTGGTGTCAGGTCTTACTACTCTACAGATGGCTCAGTTTTCGGGCAGAGCAAAGATGTATGTTTCTGCCTTCACATTATCACTTAAACATTTGAGCTTTTAAGAAATAAATTAGAATGTTTCTGGCAGACTTTTATTACCACATTCATCTTTGGTACATTTCATCTGTCCTCTTTTGTCAGCTTCTATAATGGCAAAACTGGGTGTCATCCAGTAGAAAATCTATTTTAGATAACGGCTGTTTGACTTTACATTGTCATTATTTATGAAATACCTTAGATAAGAAGCCAATATGTATATACTTTAAATAGAAATCAGTAAATTTCACTCACACTTAACTTCAAATCAAGCAATCCTAAAAGGACACTACCTCAATCCTTTCATTCCATCCTATCAAAACCAATGACAACTTTCATCAACTATGAAAGCAATTTTACACCTTTGAAGCACATGTGTACGCTAATTCAAGAAACGATGGGATCAACTCGGCTCTTTTGAAGTTTCCTTCATACGGGTTAACTTCTACTTTTCTGTACTGCTTCTTTTCGTATCTACCATTATACTAAACCCTTAAGTTTGTCCATGAATTTCTATTCACGTAAAATAAAGAGATTTCTAGAAATGAGTTTAGACAGAACTGTAGAATTTTATTATTTCACCAAGTAGGGAAAATAGAGTTAAGCAAGTGGCCAGGAGTGAATTTAAGCAGATATTTCTTTTTTAATGTTCTCATGTATCTGTAAAAATGCTCCAGTCACTGTGTGTAGAGAAGCGAGATAGTAGAGAAACTCAGGAAGCTAGATGTTTGATGACAAAAACTTGCCTCTTATCCTTTTCTCAAAAGATAACTCTCAAATTGTAAGTGCTGTTTCATCAGCTCACATGCCGACGCAGAAGGTGCTTCTGAGGTTTATGCAATACAGCACCCATCCCGCGCTTAACAGCACCACCTAGACTGCTACTGAGTGTGGGAATCAGCAAGACCATCCAAGTTTGGAACTTCAAATAGCCAGGATTTCATGACTGAGCCACCAAGAGCCTCTCAGAGCATCAGTCCCAAGGAGATGGCCAGAGTCGCTGAACACATCATCAGGGTGTCCTTTTTCACCTTGTTACCACCAGCACTTGTCAAGAAGAGCAGTGAGTCAATTGCTTGAATGGAGGTACCAAAGGATATTTTAAAACTGTGTCTACTAACTCTTGTCTTGAGCTGAACCACAGGCCAGGTCTTCCTTCATGGCCACTGAAGCTTAAAGGCTCACAGATAACATGGAACAGTGGCTCGCACTGATCAGGTAAGGACAGGCATCATCAGAGGATGCCTAAATCCTATGGCCAGCAGGGCCTTGCAGCCACATGCATGACCAGGATTTCTGAGTATGAAACCCTAAAGTCTGCCTTGATCAAACAGCATTTTTCAGCATTTTTTTCTTTTCTTTCTAGTTTTAGGAGAAGGGCTGTAAATAATTAAAAATGTATTATGTAGCCCTGGCTAATTCTTAACTTAGCTCCTTGATGAAAGGAGAACAGCAGATTCTCAGCATGGCAGTGAGCAGGGCAATTTACTGATTAGGGAATTGGTTCTTGTTTTCATTAAAGCATTCAATCTACATGTCAAATGCAACAATACACATAAATGACCATTCAAAAAAAACACACAATTTGAGTTTACACTACTAATTAGATGATTTTTTTGTTGTTAATTAGGAGAAATTGGATGGTTTAGGCTCTCCTGGCTCCTTAATTATATTTGATTGAATCGCCATGTGATTCAGACAAGCTCTGGAGGCTCCACAACACCCCAATTCCCACTTTCACTTCACCTTCAGCCTCTTACCAAATTCTAAATCATCACAGCCTTACCCTGTGGGTGTTGGAACATGGTGAGATTGGTACTGTGTTTGTAAAATTGATTTACTGTGGTCTGTAATTACACATAACGATTTGAATTTTTGACTTGGCACTGCATTTTTCATTTAAACTGTACCGTTCTTCTCTGCCCCAGAGAAACAGCATTTACGTAATTGCTCTCAACTCATCTACTTGGGTATTATAAATCAGTCGTGCAATAAAAGACTTCCAGAGACACAGCAAGCTCGAGGTTCCTCACATAATTCAGCGGCCAGGACCGTTCCAGCTTAAGGACAGGAATTGAACAGCATTCATTTCTTACTGGATACGAAATTGAGAGAGTTGCCTGGAGCTACAGACCCCGGCAGTGGGCTGTGAGGGCGATCAGGAGGGCTGGGCTGAGCCCAGATGCCAGCTCAGATCCGGAGGCTGGGCTCCCTTTGCTCCCGTTTACTGCTGGTTCCCCCTCACCTGTTATACAAACTAGGTGGTGTGTGTGTGTGTGTGTGCGTGCACGCGCATGTTCATCTACATGTCTATATACCATTGACCTTCATTATTCATGGATTCTATATTTGTAAACTCATGTATTGCTAAAATTCATTTGGAACCCAAATCAATACTAGTAGCCTTTTCAGGGTCATACACAGACACAAATACAGCAGCCAAAAATCCCAGTCTCCCCACACACTTGCTCCCAGCTGAGGTGGAGCAAAGTGAAGCGCTGCTTTCTTGTTTCAGCTCTCTACTATAAACAAGTATCCTTTTGTGGTCTATTTAGTGCCATATTTTTCACATTGTTGTGCTTTCTGTTGACAATTTTGGTACAAAATGGCCCCAAGGCTGGGCATGGTAGCTCACCCCTGTAATCCCAGCACTTTGGGAGGTTGAGGTGGGTGGATCACCTGAGGTCAGGAGTTCGAGACCAGCCTGGCCAACATGGTGAAACCCTGTCTCTACTGAAAATACAAAAAATTAGCTGGGCGTGGTGGCAGGCACTTGTAATCCCAGCTACACGGGAGGCTGAGGCAGGAGAATCAATTGAACCCCGGAGGCAGAGGTTGCAGTGAACCAAGATTGTGCCATTGCACTCCAGCCTGGGTGACAAGAGCAAAACTCCATCTAAAAAAAAAAAAAAAAAAAATGACCCCCAAGCATGGTGCTGCAGGGATGCCTAGTGTTCCTGAGAGCAAGAAAAGAGGGCTGTTGGGGCTGGGCATGGTGGATCACACCTGTAATCCCGGCACTTTGGGTAGGCTGAGGCAGGTGGATCACCTGAGGTCAGGAGTTGGAGACCCGCCTGGCTAACATGGCGAAACCCTGTCTCTATTAAAAATACAAAAATTAGCCAGGTGTGGTGTTGCATGTCTGTAGTCCCAGCTACTTGGGAGGCTGAGGCAGAGTTGCTTGAGCCCAGGAGACAGAGGTTGCAGTGAGCTGAGACTGTGCCACAGTACTCCAGCCTGTGCAACAGAGTGAGACTCCATCTCAAGACAAAAAAAAAAGGAAAAAAAGGCTGTTGTGATAAGCTTCATTTAGGTATGAATTATAGTGTTTTTGGTTGTGAGTTCAACATTAATTGATCAATAATATACATTAAATAAACCATCTTTAAACAGAAACACACATAAAACAACATTATGTACTGATAAGTTGACAAAAATATTGCGACCAAAGGCTTGAAGGAACCCAGCCCTATTTTTCCCCTAGGAGCAATCATTCAATATTCAATAATTCAGTGTTCACAGCAACTTTATAGAATGCAATTACCCTGAATGAGTAACAGACTATCTGTACACATAAATACAAACTCTTCACTTTACCTTCCATCTTGTGACCCACCACATTTTTCTCCTAGACTGGTGGTTCTCAACCTTGGCTATACATTTTAACTTCCTTTGGGCCTTTAAAAAAACCCTGATGCCCAGGCCTCATTCCAGAATAAGTCACTGAGAATCCCTGCAGCAGAATCAGAGCATTTGTACTTTTAGATGCACAAGATTGTACTTGGTGGCTTTAGTGGATAGCCAGGGTCAAGAACCACTGCAATGGGCTGCCTTCCTGCCTCAGTACTTTCCCCCAAACTTTGTCCCACATCTTGGACAGTCCAAACCTCCCCATATTGGCTGGTGCTTCTGCCTGGTCTTAATAAGATGCCTCAAAAGAACGGGCATCTTGTTTTGTTTTCATGGTGCTTTTAAAAGACAAAATTCATATCCTCACTTTTCCCATCAATGATTATCTTATTTGCTTTGGATTCCCATGCAAAATTCTGCTCAGGTTCTTTAGCTCAGGGTTTATCACTCTTGCCCTTCTCTCTAGATAAAGTAAATGATATTTTGAACCAGTGTTCCAATCCAAATGATAGCTGGGCAGGAATGCCTAAAGACTCCCTAGACAAATATTTTGACTCCTGGGCAATAGTGCTTGCCTCTTGTGGTCATTTTCACCCTTGTAAGTAGGAAAGAGAGGGTCAGGGGTGAGCCTCAGGCTCCATTTGAATGTGAATCAGCTACAGAAAGCTCCAGGCACATTTTCTCTTAGTCTGGAAATTCAGCTGGTAAGAGCATAACCAACTCACAAATAGTAAAAAATCACATTCTAGATCCATGGACCAGTAGCATTGGCATCACCTGGGATCTTGTTAGAAGGGCTGACTCTTGGGCTTCACCCCAGACCTCCTGAACTAGGATCTGCATTTTAACAAGACCTCAGGAGATTTGTGTGTACATTCAAGGTTAAGATGTACTAACTACATATGCAGCTCTTGCTGGCTGATACTTGTTCTGTTGATGTTGGGGTAGGCATCAACCAAAACAAAAACGGACTGCTGAAGGGAGAAGAATTTGGGATTTGAGTTGGAAGTCATGTGACCCTTCTGTACTTCCGTACCTAAAGTTTTCCCCATTAGTAGATAACAAAGGCTACATTATGTGATTATTGGAAAAAATCTAATCATTTAATGCACATTAAAATGTTTTGCATATTGTAAAGTGCTCTAGAAATATTAGTTGTTAGCTGTTAGAGTAAGAATATCTTGGTATAAACCAACACTGCTAATGGACAAAGCATCTCAAAGTACTAGCTAATCTAATGACATTCATGCAGCATTTTCAGCCTATTACATGTGGCATGAAAAAAATATCTCTGATTACTTGATAGTGTTTCACAGATTTACAAGAGGTAATTCTCCATCATTGTCTGTCATACTGAAGAGAAAGTTCACCTTGCTCTTACAAAATCTTTACCTATAGTGACAAACTTCTGCTCTTCCTGGTAAGAATCTTTTTCCTTTCATTCAGATTCAACTTGGTTTTTCCTTTCCTCTCACACATTTTAAGTGTCCACATTTCATGTGTATTTTATGGAGGGTCAGGGGATGTGAATCACCTCCTTTCCCACTAAATTTCAGTGCCCAGAACTCTTCGTGAGAGCTTGTCTTTGTCCTGACATTTGTAAGCAATACAGATTGACTGAAATCCTTATTAAAGATTCTAAGTACCTCCATTATATTAAGAAATTCAGGCTGAGAACCTATTACGTAGCTGGGTGACATTGGGTTCCTCATATGCAAAGCAAGAGGTTGGAGCAGATGAATTCATTCATTCATCAGATATTTGTGGCGTGCCCACATGTGACATGCCCTAAAAGCTGAGGGCACAATGTTGAAAAAGGCATTACAGCCCAGTGGATGGTCTCTCAGCCCCTCCCAGAGCCAGTCTCCTGTGATACTGTTAGCCTGTTTATGCACTGCAGTTCTCTCTCACACCCCAGCTCATTTGGATGAGATATTATTGTCCCCACATTATTTCTCCATATTTTAAAGTCTGCCTTATGATACCAACGGAACAGCCAGCCAGGGTGTCAGGGTAAAGGAGCTAGCTGTTCACCAAGGCTGGATTCTGGAGAAGGGAATGCACCAGATTATACCTTTCTTCCCTGTTCCCAGCTCTCCTAATGCTCTTGTTTTTCCTGTATATGTAGGATCTCATGGAAGGGTAACTGAATGAATGAACTCTCTTTTTGCTGTTTCCTCCTTATGTGCCCTGGGCTGGGGATACTGTACTGCTATTTTCCCAAATGCAACCCGAAGACCCACCCAGGAGGCCCACTGTTCCCAGTCCTTTGGCCTCCAAAGAAGAGGCTGCAGGAGAGTGCACACAACAGCATCAGCTACCATTTGCCAATGCCGACTATGTGTCAGCTTCTTGGCTAAATGTGTATACACATTGTTCCATTTAATCTTCATTTAATGCTCTCTGAAGCAGATCCTATCATTACCCTCCTCCCATCCCCATTTCACAGATAGCAAGCTGAAGTGCAGAGAGGATAGCTGACTTGTCAAAGCTCAGATAGCTGAGTAGTGGAAAGACCCAGAGTTCAAAATCCAAGGTTCTCTCACTTGCAGGCCTGTGTTCTTAGCCTGACACCATGCTGCTTCTCATGGCAGAAAAAACTCTGGGCTTAGCTACTGACCCTGACTCTGAACAATCGATATTCAAAACCCTGAACAAGTCCACTAGCTTTTCAGGGCCTCAGTATGCTCACCTGGAAAATAATTACAATAATGGTAATACCTTATTCCATCTACCTCCTGGGGTTGCTGTGGGGGTCCTATGAATGGATGCGTCCTGCATTATTCCTTCCTTCCTTTCCTTCCTTCCTTCCTTTCATTCCTTTCCTTCCTTCCTTCCTTTCATTCCTTTCCTTCCTTCCATCCATCCATCCATCCATCCATCCATCCATCCATCCAATATTTGCTGAGCATCTGCCTGGTGTTGGGCATACACTAAGCACTAGGAAGGATGATAATGAAGGCCAACTAAGATGATGTATGGGAAGATGTTTTTTGGAATGAAAAAATGATAATTGTTATCTTCCTGGAGAGTTAAGTTAACCTCATTCACTCATGCAACGAACAATGAGCATCTCTCTGCATAGATACTGTACTAGTCACTAGGGATACTGATGCCAAAAAGAATATTGATAAAAAACAAGGCTGCACAGATGCAAACATTATTTTCTATCATTTATTAAGCCATCACCTTCTATCATTCAGAAACACGCAGGAGCTAGAAGCCACAAGGCAGTGTTAATATTCTAAGTAACACTTTCCATGAAGGTGAAGAATTGCTGAAGGATGTAAAAATTTTAGGTGATTTCAATTTCAATTAATTTGCCACAGTATCTCTAGGACTAATGAGAGCTTTTGAGGAGGGGGTAATGTACCAGGACCAAGATGCCTCTCTGAATTCTCCATTTTAGAGGGACAGTATCAGGGGATCTGTAAGAAAGTCAAAAAAACCATTCTTGCTTCTGTGGTAAACATATTGTTTCCCTGTCTGCAAGTTGGCTATTCCATGCAGTCATTTACAATTCATGGCTCTGAGTAGCATAAAGATTCCCTATAACTGAATTAGAAATCACCTGTCCAACCACATGGAAAGCATCTCTTTTTCATTTGGACTTTCCCCAAATGGTGCACAAAGCTTATGGTTCTGCTCTTCTGTGGGTGTTCTGAGGGTAGGGTAGGCAAGCATCTACACAAAACATCAAACCAGAATCTTTTTAATTCAAATTAAATGCTGGAGGAGCAGCAGACCTAAGAGAAACACCTAGATGGGATTTTTCCTCTTTAAAAATATAAGATAACCATAATGTCTCTCTGAACGAAAAGCTGTGCTTCAAGAATGGTTCTCCCAGAAATGAACACTGACTCACAAGGTGCCAGATGGGGTCGGTATAGAGCTTTTCATTCCTGAGTCAGGCTCTCAAGGTAATTGGCAGAGAGCAATGCCAACATTTTATTGAAAGTAGAAGTTGTTGCTATTGTGTATGTGTCCAACAGAGTTGGCCCTGAGGGAATTTAAATGATGGTGCTACATTTCTTGATCCCTTCCTCCAAGAACATTATTTTCAGAAGACTGGAAGGTATAAGTAACACTGCAATTTGTCTCCCTCATGTATTTACCCCCGAATTAACTCAAAATTCCAGAACTTTAAAACAGGAAGAAACATTAAATATATGATTAGATGAATATCATCTAATCCACTCCCCTTGCAGTTAAGGAATCAAAGACCTAGAGAAATATGGCAATTGCCCAAGATCACTCAACAAAGTTGATGTTGACGCTAAGACTTAGAACCCCAATGTTTTCGGTCTTCATCTTTCATAGCACATCAACGGTCATTAGTTTTCATATCAATATCTTTTTGACAAAGAAGGGTAAAAAAATAAAGTCAGTAATCTAAAGCAGATAATTCCTTATTTAACACCAGAGCTATACATTGCAGGGCCCAAATGTTGAGGCCTATAGATTTGTACAACAGCTTGAACAGCATAAACACAGCAGGAAGTAGGACATCAAATAATTGTATGCCAGTGGGGTTGTTCCAGAACCAGAGCTGTCACATCTTCACTCTGGGCTGGGATTTTCCAGGTCTGGGCACTCTGAATACCTATCCTTCTCATATTAGCTGTCCACCACACGAGACATATTACAGGACCTTCTCATTTTTGCCTAACTGGTCAGAGGGACTGCCACCATTGATGTGAAGTATTGTTCGTGGACTGGAAAAAGTAACATCTTCTTCAGCCAAAGCTGAAGTCACTATGGAAGACTTATTTCCCCATTAATACTTAATCTTTTTAATCAGTTTAGGTTGTATTTATTTGTGTGATTTTTATTATGAAAATACATTTATGTAGAGGTTTACAAATGGGATATTTATATGTAGACTGCTAGAAGCCATCATTTATCTACAAAATTCTATAATAAACTGTCCAATTTGTCATTTAAAAAGACTGGGCATTTTCACAAGGATGTCACTATTTCTAAGACCTAGGCCCTAGAAATAGTTATTTATTATTTGCTGGCACTTTACAACTAAGCACAACAGTAGAATCTCTTACTTTAGAGCCTGAAAAAAACTTCGGGGATCATTCAATTAATCTTTCCATTCTCTCCAGCCCAGTTTCTGGATAAGACAATGGAAACCGAGAGAAGGAAAGTGACAGGCTAAAGGTACCATTGCCAATGAGAAGAACTGAACTCTAGATCTAATCTTCTTCCATGTGGAAATGTGATCTTTGGGCAGCCCCTTACCTTCCAAATGCAGCCCTCATTTAACTGTCAGAAATAGGCAACATCCTATTGATAATGAGAGTTATGGGGGAAGATTACTATCAAGAAAAGTAATAGCTTAAAGAGGAAGCTCTTGAGAGGTAAAGGCATTTCAAACACTCCCCAGTAAAGATTTCTATTTAAGAGAGACAGGTTTATCCCTATTTAAAATAAATGGCTCTGAGTAGCATAAAGTTTGGTTTCATTATCCAATCCTCAAAATTGAAATAATTATGGATAAGATAGTTATTATTTATTGGGGTGTAGGGACTACACAAAGAGATCTAAATACATGCCCATTGATGCGCACATTCACTCATTTATTCATTCAACAGGCATTTATTGAACATCTACCATATGCCAGCCAGAGTTTTAGACAATGGAATGCTGTGGTGAACAAGACCAGGTTCCTGACCTCTTAGAATTTATATTCTAGTGGGGGAGATAGATAATAAACAAGTAGACAATTAAAATAGCCTATTTATGCGAATATTATCTCTGTTCCTTCTGAAAACTCACAAAAATGACAGCAAAGGCACAAGCTCACGAGGACAAAGAATGCAAGAGAGAAGATGATAGGAAATGATAAGGTTATCAGCAGATCACTTGAAGTCAACAAAGTGTTGTAAGCTGGGAGACTGAAGGACATGAGGGAACTGACTCAGAAGACCTGAGAAAGGTGGTATGTGTGCCCACAGCAAGGGAAAGCATGGCAGTTTATGTGGTAGAACTTCCAAGAAGCCCAGGACTTGGAGAGCAGGTACCTCTGAAGGCAGGGGTGCAGGGAGGGACTGGAAAATGGTGGTTTGGGGGACGTGGTGCTAAGCCATTCATAGACAACCTGTTTTTGCTTGGGTTTCACGTGCAGGCAAAAAAAATTGGTTTGTTAGAATTTATGTTTAAGGTACAGAGAGACCCTCAGATTCTCCCTTCTACCCTGCTCAGCAAGGCAACTGTCATCTTAGCACCTTACTCCTAACAGGCCCTAGGACCCTCACAGTAAGGCTTATATCCCTCAGGAGGAGGCTGGTAATGGGTTTCTTTAATGGTAATGGACTAGTCCACGAGAAAAGAATTGCAGATGGTGATACATGTGAGTTTCATAAAAACAGGCAGGTTAGTTCCTATCTGATCTCTCTTGGTGAAATCTACACACACAAGGCTCTAGTCCCTTCCTCTTAAATAAAAGGAAAGCCAAGAATCAACAGATAACTGAGGAATGCTTCTCACTTGAGAAAGAGTCCAAAACAACAGAAGAGAAAAAACTCCGAGAAACACAGACAATATTGGGAGCAGAAGAGAACTCCAAAAATCAAATGTGGTATCTTCAGAGACATTAGAAAAGCTTTGGCAGCCATGAAATAAGAACAGAATGCGGGCCGGGCGCGGTGGCTCAAGCCTGTCATCCCAGCACTTTGGGAGGCCGAGACGGGCGGATCACAAGGTCAGGAGATCGAGACCATCCTGGCTAACAGGGTGAAACCCCGTCTCTACTAAAAAATACAAAAAAACTAGCCGGGCGAGGTGGCGGGCGCCTGTAGTCCCAGCCACTCGGGGGGCTGAGGCAGGAGAATGGCGTAAACCCAGGAGGCGGAGCTTGCAGTGAGCTGAGATCCGGCCACTGCACTCCAGCCCGGGTGACAGAGCCAGACTCCGTCTCACAAAAAAAAAAAAAAAAAAAAAGAACAGAATGCAATACAAAAAGGAACCTTAAAAAGACAAAAAAGAACTCTTGGAATTTGAAAATATGATAGCAGAGATTTAAAATTACATAGCATGTTTTAAAGATCAAGTTATATGAATCACCTAGAGAGTAGAACACAAATATTAAAAGTAGAACAAAATTGACAGGAGAAGAAACATTAAGGAGATTAGAAGATCAATAGAGAAGAGCTATTATCTAACTTGCAATTCTTTAAAGAGCAAGGAAGAAAATTAATGAGAGGAAATTATTTTGAAAATTCAAGAAAATTTTCTAGAGCTGAAGAAGCAAATATTTTAGACTAGGAGAGCTAGACTGAGGGTAACTGACACAGATGGGAGTAGGAGAATAGAAGGATGTCTTCAAGAAAAAGATTGTATGTAGACCCAGAGAGGACTTTCACAACCACTTATGGGTGGCATTTAGTACTCCTTTTTAATTTGAGGAAATCAAGGCCAAGAGAGGTTAAGGTATTTCTCCAAGGTCACACAGGTAGTAATCAGTGGAACTGGGACTCAAACCCAGGTCAGTCTCACGCCAACATGTGTGCTCTGACCCACAACTTGATATTGCCCAAGACCTTTCTGGACTCTGACTCTGCCGTTCAGTATACTAGCAACCCTGCCAGATATGTGTCATCAGCACATGTTCTGGAATGAAACAGTGTGTCACAAAGAAGGGAATGTTGAGAAATAAGGGGTCATTTGTCCTAATTTTCCCTTCAATCCTAGAAACCAGGCCACCCCCATTGCTAGATTTGGGAGTTGTGGATCAGAGCTGGAACAATTTGGGAAAGTTAGACTCAACTTTGAATGACAGGACTTGAAGAAAAGCAAACTTCTCCAGCACCAAAGGAAGCCTTCAAGTCTACTCTGTCATGGGCTTAGGGCTATGATTCCCAGTGGGACCCTCATGACCATCATGGACCCATTTTACATTCATTGTATAGACTTGGCAGTGGGGTCTACACAATCGTGTAGACTTGGGTCTGCTCCAATTGTGTAGACTTGGCAGTGGGGTTAAGTTGAAGATAAATCTGGATGTCAAGCAGGTTTCCTTTCCTCTAGAGTTCTGACAGCCCAGCCAAAGCCCCATTCAAATCCTTGTCAATCTGGAGGATTCCAAGAGGCTGAGTCTAAGCTGACTGTTCTAAAAGAAGGAAGTGGAATGAGAAAAGGTGTTCCTTTGAACCCTTCTTTCCCAAAGTCAGGATTCTTTTTTTTTTTTTTTGAGATGGAGTTTTGCTCTGTCACCCAGGCTGGAGTGCAATGGTGCGATCTCAGCTCACTGCAACCTGTGCCTCCTGGGTTCAAGCGATTCTCCTGCTCAACTTTCCAAGTAGCTAGGATTACAGATGCCCGTCATACGCCCAGCTGATTTTTGTAGTTTTAGTAGAGATGGGGTTTCACCATGTTGGCCAGGATGGTCTCGAACTCGCGACCTTAGGTAGTCCACCTGCCTCAGCCTCCCAAAGTGTTGGTATTACAGGCATGAGCCACAGTGCCTGGCCCAAAGTCAGGATTCTTAAGGGAACTCTCCAGGACATGCTTTGTTTCTCTCAGTCTGTGTCATTTAGGGTGGGAGTATGGTCTCACAGGGTTAACATCTCTGGAAGTAAACCATTTACCCAATATGATGTAGTGGAGTTAAAAACAAAACAAAATAAAACAAAAAAAAAAAAAACAACTAGCCTGCAGGCAAAAGCAATCTAGGTCAAAGAGTTTCAGCAGGCCTTTTACTAAGAGTCACACTATTTTGAGAGTCCAACTCTTGAGTGTATAAAGCTTCTTGCTCCTAAGCCGTTGCTGGAGCAGCCAAAAACACAAAGCCCTGGTTAAGGAGAGGAACATATCCTTTCTTTCATGGCCACTCTGTGGCTATTCTTCCAGTAGTGAAGCCTCAAGAAGTAAACATGAAATCCTTTCCTTGCTCTGTTCTTTAAGAAAAAGCATTCATTCCTTGTGTTGACCTTTCTAAAAAGTTTGTTTATGCAACTGCAAAATAATGGAAGGCAGCTCACACGCAGACATGCAGTCGTGAATGGGGAGATAGTCACGAGCGTGACCCCAGCTCTATCCCAGTTGAGTGCTTAAAGAGCTTTTCTCTGGGCAACTGCTTCTCTAGCACCCCATAATTAGCCTGGCCTCTGAATTGCATATAGATTGAATAGCTGGGGGAAGAGGAGCAAGCGAATAGCTCTAGAGGCAAATAAAAATTATACAGCTGTCTCTAGCAAGAGAGAGAGAAAGAGAGAGAGAAAGAGAGAGAGAGAGAGAGAGAGAGAATCATCAACAGAAAATTGGGAAAGAACTGTGACCATACACAGTTTTACATTCTCTTTCACAAATATCATAGATTGAGGAAAAAAAAAAAAAAACCTTCAAGCAACACATTTGCTTGCAAGACATCTCCTTTTTCTGAGTATTGACAATACTCATTCCTGAACAACAGTGAGGTCTGCAAAGATGCTTACCTTGAATTTAGGATCTGCAGTTCAGATCTACTTTCAGGGACTGCCTAGACTCAATTACATTGTCAGTCTCACATGCAAAGTAGAGACACTCTTGGGCATCAAGGACTCTCAGACTTTGAAATTTAGCACACAATATTTTGAGATTCCAGGTGAATTTGGAGCTACATTGCCAAAAGTAAACAAATCTATAAATGTGGTCATTTTTACCCAAAGATGCCATTATGGACTTTTAGATTAATACTTTGCTCTGTAGCCCAGGCCGGAGTGCAGTGGTGCAATCATAGCTCACTGCAGCTCAAATTCAGCCTCCCAAGTAGCTGGGACCACAGGAGTAAGTCACCACACCTGGCTAATGTTTTATATTTTTTTGTAGAGATAGGGGTCTAGCTATGTTGCCCAGGCTGGTCTTGAACTCCTGGACAGGCAATCCTCCCTGCTCGGCCTCCCAAAATGTTGGGATGACAGGTATGAGCCATTGCCAAAATAATTTCTTGAATAACGATGAACATATGTGAACAATACCCTTTCTCACAATGTAGCTCCCTAAGGCCTCATGACTACATCCAAATTCTCCCAACTTTGCAAGCATGCTGCAATCTTGAGCATTCTCCCAATACATGCATTGGATGTAGACCCAGGCCAAATCCTCATGTCAATGTCTCTCCTCAGCAAGTTCTCTAACTCCTGATATATTTGGGAAGCCTACATGCTCTGCATTTAGAAGCACCACTGAGAGGGGCATTGTAGTTGCCACCTGTCCTGCCCCCCAACTTCATATAAATGTGACTTGTTAAAAACAACAAAAGCCACTTAAATAATCCCAACATACAATCAGAGAAGAAGAAAACATAAATACTTAATACTTAATAATCCCAACATATAATCAGAGAAATCTGTTAGACACATTGCCAAAAAAATCATCTATAGAAATCTTTTCAGTATTTATTGTTTTAAATACTTTATATTCACTTTGTTAGGGACTCTCAGGAACTGAGGACCTTACCCCCATTTAAGAGTTCCTGCAAATGAAGATTAGCAAGCAACTAAGAAAATTCATATTCTGAATCACAGTTTTACTCAATGGGAAAATAATTTGATTTAAAAAAAGGTTGTTTCAGCAACTTTTTGGAAATATATATACTGCGTAAAATAAGACATCTCTGTAATATGTGTTTTGTCTCCTATGTTTCACCTGGATACTAACAAGAGATAAGGAAAGTGTATTCAGTTTCTTAATACTACTTACCCTCTTGTCAGCCCTTGTCTTCTGAGAAAGTTTAATTTCTAGGCTCTGTAGGACAGCATTGGGTGCTTTACCTATTGATTGATGCTGGCCTCTCAAGAAACTGGAGCTGAGGAATACATGTCTGACTTGTTTTGACTTGGGTTTAGCAAAAGTTGTTTGTTTTTTAACCGAAAATGGGTATTTTTTGAGACAGGGCAAAAGCTGAGTGTCCCTGCTTCCACTGTGAAAATATTTGATTTAGTGGTACTTGAATAAGACCAGTAACATGCTAAATATTTATCAGATCTCTTAAAACAAAGAGCCTTCAAAGAGTCCACTTTTCTTATAAAAGAATCCATCTTGATGAAACTACAATCATCAAGCAAGAATGGCTTTCAAGTGGCCTGTGATTCAGGTGCCAAGCAACAGAACTTGGTGATCCTCTGATTTTTTTTTCTTTAAGATAAGAAAGGATAAAGAATCCACATTTGTAACTGTAGCATGCTCTGAACTTTCTTCATCACCATGACCTTAAACAGTATTATTTTTGCCAATTTTCTTTTCTTTCTCTATGGCAGAGACTAAGGAACTCATGATACTGTGTTTCCTATTAATAAACTCTAATACGTTTCTAAATTATCAGATCACTCCTTATTTAGCATTATTATTCCAGGCTGAATCATCCTGTTTTTTTTATTTTAGGCTATCTTCTTTTTCCCCTCTTTCTTCACTAACATCTTCATATATTTCTCATGTTATATATTTTTAATAGGCAATACATGACATTAATATGGTGCTTACTTCGAACAGCAGGATAATAAATAATTCCCCCACCCACCCCTGTCCACCAGACTTCCCTTCACACTCCAGGGAGCAGTTACTGAATTTTTTCACACTTCTTTTTAAAATTAGGGGGACCAAAACCACATTAGATTTTTCAGGTAGTATGTAGTTAATGCTGAATATAGCGGGAGGCTGTCTATCTGGCTTTGACGCATCCCACTTCTCCTAGGCATTTTACCCTCCTCCCCTACCCACCCCAAAATGAGTGCTATAGACTCATCAGCAGCACTCTCTGAGTTGAAGATTCTTCTACTTTGGAAGCAAAGAATAAAAGTGCTAAGAAGGATCCTTAGGGGTCATCTAACCCCACACCTTCATAAAGAAGTGAGAATCCCCGTGAGTTTAAGATCATACACTGAGTTGGAAGTGAATTCACTACGGCTCATTTTTTTTTTTCCTTACAAACACTCTGCCTTCTTGGGACTGGCCACACTTCCCTGGTCTGCATGTGGGTGCACAGCCTCATTTATTCCCATTAAATCCTATTCTGTTACTTAAGGATAATTTGTTAAAGAGTGAATAATATTCTTATCATTATTACTAATTTAAAAAATTATTCCTGTTCATAATGGATCCCAAAGAAGCACAATTTTACCTTACTCTTTATTCTTTTAAAACCCGGTCCACTTTAAAGTATTTAGTAATATATATCACTAGAACAATCCTTAAGGGAATAATGGTATTTGTGGAAGGCTGGCTCTTTGTAGAACAGATTCAAAGTATCTTGATTTCAATTTAGCATAATGGGATAGCTTTGTCATAGGGCTTCCCCAGGGATCCTATTCCATCACAGTTTACTGCAGAGGCTGGGCTGGTGGAAGAAGCACCCTTACTATTACCAGCAGTAATAACAACAACAATAAGGGCTATCCTACTGGCAAGTGCTTTACACACATTTCTCATTTAATCCTCACAACCACCCTTAAAGGCTCTCTTAACTCATCTTCACTTAACCAACTTGCTGGACCAACCACTACTCTCCATTCCCTCTAAACTACTTGTTGATGCTTACTGCTCACTGACTCCCCTAGCACTTTAATTTACTTGTGCCCTTCTGCTCCCACCAGCTGACTTGTAGGTGCACCAAGGGTCAAACAGGTTGTTCCCAAGCCTGTTTATGTCAGATGTGCTGATTGTAAATATGTAATTTTAAAACACATCACAGAAACAATGACACACAAGTTATAAAGTTAACTGCAAAAAAACTTAAATGCTTTAGAACTATCCATTATTTTTGCTTAAAAATCTACTGTTAAATTCAGTGTGAGAAAACTATAAGCTAAATTGTAAAAAGAAAAACTAGAATCTAGAGAGAGTCTATGCTCTGATGTTTTTGCAAATGCCTTTAAATTCCAGCTCCATTTTAAAGAAATCAAAGAAGATAACATATTAAGGGTGTGATTTATGCAGGAAAGACATAGAGCAACCTGTCAGGTACCCTTTTCTCAGAGAAAAGGCTATCATGCTATACAAAAGACTGAAAATGGATATAGACATTTATGTTTTAAGATAAAATTATACATTTAAAGTCTTATTTGTTATGATTCCCTTACAATGAATGCATCAACTACGTATCTGGATCAAGTCAATGAAGAAGCCTTCTGCTGAACTTTATTCTCATTTTATAGATGAGGAAAGGAGGCTTAGAGATCAAGTAACCTGTCCATAACCATACATCTAGTTATTGGAAAAACTGGACTTTAAAACCAACTTGTCTGCCTTCAAAGCTGTTCTTGATCAAGACTGCCTCATTGTTTATGTCCCAACTTGAATCTCTAAAACACCATTCACAGCCTTATAATTAATTCCTTTTATACAGCAATGTCTTACTGTGCAAAGCAGAAGACTAAAGCATAAAGTAATCCATTATAAATCTTTTAGCTCCATATGGGTTTTGCTGGGCTTTTCCAAAAGGATGCATCTCAGAAAGGCTGGCTGTGAAACAAATCTCTAAAGCAAACCCTGTGCTCCCATTGGCTTCACTGTCTAGCTCTAGCCATGGAATTTGTCTGTGGAAATGGTCCAAAGTTTTAGCAAGGAATGACTACTCTGGAGTATGTTGGGAGTTTTAGCCTTCCCCCAACCCACAAAAATCCTTTATAGCATTTTCCAGATTTTGGAGCCCCCTGCTCACCTGGCTTCCCCATCTCCACACCCTGCTCTTAAGTGACTGATAACTGTGATTTCCTGAGAATGTATTTTACCTAACAGAATGTTGAGAGCTGGGGTGGGGATGGGGGATGGCTGGAATGAGATTTAGTGTTTAAGAGTTAGAAAATACACCCTAGATTGACAATAGTTGATGTCACTAAGATTTACCCTCACCTGAGACCATGAAATTCAAGGGTTTAATTTTTTGAAATTAAAGATATCAAAGACATGTGTAAGCTACAGTCACGAGACATCTTTCTCTAGTGTAACCTGAGTTTATCCAGGATATCTTAAAGGAAAACAAAATCAGTAAATGCAAATTTAAAAGTTTTCTTGTCTATTTGTTTGTAGAACAGCTATAGTTAGTCTATTACTCTAAATCTTGTGAAATAATAGAAATCATAAGACTACAGGGCTCAAAAAGGGTCTTACAGAAGACATCCTGTTCATCTCCTCTTTCCTCCTCCCCTCTTCCAGGCTAGTCCAACTTAAGCCATTTATTCCAGCCAGAATCCATCCTATTTTTAAAGTCTGGTGGGGAATGAGAACACAACTGTCTTCCTCTGTGGCTCATCTAGTGTTTAATAACCCTCACTGTCATTGAAGTCTAAAAAAATCTTCCTGGATGGGGGATGGAGAGCACAGCCTCATGACCCAAGGTGCACGCAGCCCATGGAGGTCTCTGCCTCTTTCCAGGCAGAGGGATCTCCAACGCACGATCAACTAGCAGGCTTCTCACCCACTACAGCATTTTTCTGATCATTCTTCCCCAAGCCCTGGAAAACAGACACTAGGCATGACAAGGAAAAACACAGTCCTGTAAAAACTCTGGACTCTTAGAAACAGGAGAAGGATCAGCCAGTGGCAACATTGAGTCCTCTGAGATATATTGAGTCATGTTTACAATGTAGTATGTATTAGGAAGGCCAGTGCCATACTAAAAAAAGTTTCCCCCAAAGGGGAAGGAAGCTAAAGCTAAAAATATATCATGCCAGCTGTTATAAATGCTTCTCAAAGAAAGCAAACCAGCTCTTTCATTAGCTACCTCTTTGAAGAGCAAATGAGGGGTTAAGGAAATAATGGAATTTTTCAGTTACATGCCAGGTTGGCTAGATTTTTGGGAGAGGAAAATTTTCCACTGAGAAAGTAAGTCTGCTGGTAAAAATCAAAATAACTCCATGAAAATTTCAAAGGAACTCCAGACTACATCAGTGGCTCCAAAGGCTTTGGGTGGGGGTGACCTGCAGCCTGCAAGATAGAATCAGGGTCTCCATGCTTCACTCTTCCTTTTCAGGTTCCAAGAGGCCATATGCAAAGGCCTCTTTCCTTGCCAGACCCATCTAGAGCTGAGCTACCTGGTATCTCTCCCTCTTTTGAATATCTGTGTTCTGATGGTTCTTACAGGCTGACTGAAATGCATTTGAAGTGGCTTGTGGCCTTGTGAAAAAAGGTGAAGGGCAGAAGGAAGAGGAAGGACTTCATGAGCAAAACAAGTACCTTTGAAATCGCTGGCTCTTGCCGCATTAGGGGCTGAGAGAAAGGAGGTTTTTTTCCAGTTGCAGATCAGGGGCTCCTAAGGGAGCCACTTTCCCTGAGATTCACTCCCACTCTTGTCCTCCACTTTGCTTGCGGAAGTTGTTTAGTTTCAGATGTTGGCTCTATGAGGCCTAGCAGCCATCCTTTCCATAAATGCAAGGATTTCCTCTACCCCTCAGGAAGACCAAGAACAAGGACCAAACCAATGTCCTCCCCCAACCCCCTCCAAAATCCAGGCACTGAATATCCCAAGTAATTTTTGTTTTTTAACTTTTAATTTTGAAGTAATTATAGATTTACAAGAAATTGCAGAAATACTACCCAGAGAGGTCTCATGTACCCATCACCCAGCTTCTCCCAAGGTGAAATCTTACGTATCAATAGTGCATTATCAAAATCAGAAGCTTGACATTAATGCAATACAACTAACTAGACTACAGGCCTTATTCAGATCTCAGCTGTTTTTGCGGTCACTAATTTTTTTGGGAATACATTTGTAACTATGGCAGTTCATCACATGTGTAAATTCATATAACTACCTCTATAATCAAGGTATGTTTTCAAAAGTCTTAGTATTGAAACTGATTTGGTCAAATAAGTCACAAAAGAAGCAAGAATAACAATAAATGTCACTAAGATGATTATGACAGAAGGCTAAATGATCAATATTATCACCAAATATTTAGTGAAATCCTAGGGACATTTTCTTGTTTATTTTGGAAATTCATTATTTTCATGAACATCTGCCTAGTGAGCTCAGGAATTTATTAAGTCCCTACTGTTCAGCAAACATTTATGGCAGGGTGAGCAAACAAGCTTCAGCTCACATGCCATCTCTTATTGAATTATAGTGGTTGCCTAGAGGGGCATATTGAGGAGGATTCAGAGGCCACATCTGGGCTTAGCAAGCGACGGCCTTCATCCAACAAGGTGCTCTGCCACTGCAGCTGAATCTGTGCCAGGAATTTGACATTTCCAAAATTTCTGTGACTTTTTGAGCCAGACATTATCCCAGGTGCGCACCTGGGAAATAGGGATAAAGAAGATACAACCCCTATCCCCAAGGAACTCACAGTCGGAAAGGCTAGGTGAACATGGTGACCAAAAACTGACACAAAATGCTAAGAGCCGACACCGAGGCGTGTGGGTTGATGCAAAGACTGCTCCCTGCTTCAGAGAGTCACAGAGATGGGGCAATTCAGGCAGGGTCTTACACCTGTGGGCTGTGGAGACCACGGAAGCTGGAGGGTCTGTATGGGGCCAAATCCAGGGTCAGAGAAAAGCAAGAGTCTACTAGCTGTTCATGCAATCAAACTCTGAGGATAAGATTAGGAGGGAGAGGCAAGTAATAACATCGATTTCCAGAGGCCTCACTGACTAGGTTCATATCCCAGCTCAACTACTAAGTAGGTCTGTGATGTTGGTCACATTACCTAACCTTTCTGTGCTCCAGTTCCCTTAGTTGTTAAATGGGGATAACAATAATATCCACCTTCATGAGGTTAAGAGGATTCAATGAGTTAATATTTATGTAAAGGGTTTTAAACAGTACCCAATATATAGTAAACACTATGTAGGTGTTTGCTATCATTGTTAACTTACTTTTTATGCTCTATGGTACCAAACACATTACTTTTATCATCAGAAAAAATCAAGATTAATAAAATACTAAGATTCCACAATGTACCATGAATCTGTAGAAGTGGACAGCTTAAATGGAGCATTCTGGCATAATTTAGGTATCCAAAGTTTCTGAGTTCTTACCTCATGTTGGGCTAACAAAGCCAGCACGCTTTCAAATCCAAATGTCAATAATGCAAAGGAAAGTCAAGTGTTGCAATTTGAATAAAAACAAGTTTCATTTGTAGCTGTAGCACAGAGATTTCTTCCAGGTCCAGGTCCACCAGTGAAGAACAGACAAGGGTCAGAAAGGCAGTCTGGGGCAAGTGAGGTAGCACTGACCACCACACAGGGGAATTCTGTAGGCTCTTAAGAAAGCCAGGAAATACTTATTCTTTGTCTGAATGGTTTACTTTTTTTCTATAGCAGACCTTAGACAGGAAGCAAACCTAGATATGCTAATCCGTGCTCTATGTGCCTACATTTGGAATTGCTCTTGATGGGTGAAACAAAGTTGACCAAGCCTTGTGTAAGGTTTGTCACAGCCAATACCTTGGTCCTATTTGGTCCTACAGGCTCGTGGTGAAGAACGTGCACATTCTTGCTCTTAGTCAGCATACCCTTGAGTGGCCTTACTAGAACAAGGTACTAATAAATCATTCTTCTCTTTCTTCTGAAGCGCTCTGATGCGATCCAAAAGGCTGCATAACATTTTTCAACCTATCCCAACCCACTCTTCCCTTATCTCATGGTAGAAAAGGTCCTTGAGATGTCACTTGATTTAACCTCTGCAACCAATACAAGATACTCCTGCCTCTTGATTAATGAAAATAGGTAGATTCTCATTAGATTAGGACTTAGTTTTTGGCTCCTACTCAGCCTTATCCTAATCCCGTCCTTCAAAACTCTATAGCACCTATTTTTTTTCTTCTTTTTTTCTGTTTTTTTTTTTTTTTTTTTGAGACAGGGCCTTATTCTGTCATTCTGTTGCCCGGACTGAAGTATAGTGGTGTGATCTCGGGTCGCTGCAACCTCTGCCTCCCGGGCTCAAGTGATCCTCCCTCCTCAGCTTCCTGAGTAGCTGGGACTATAGACACACACTACCACACCTGGCTAATTTTTGTATTTTTTATAGAGATGTGGTTTCACCATGTTGCTCAAGCTGGTCTGGAACTCCTGAGCTTAAGTGATCCACCTGCCTCGGCCTCCCAAAGTGCTGGGATTACAGTGAGCCACTGCACCTGGCCTCTATCACCTATTTTTAATGCCTTCTAAACATCACTTTTCTCCATCTCAGTGCTCCAACATCTCAACATCAACATACATCCAAAATCTAGCATGTGACCAGTTTGTCTCCCTCTTACCTCCAAATCTCTTCGGAGCCATTAACTTTTTTCATCCCTTAAATACCTACCATGTGCTAAGTGCTCTCACTTTTACCTCTGCTATCCCTCTTTGATAAATCCAGTGGTCAATCCTTGGTCTTCATCTCATTAGCTTATCTGTAACATTTTACTCAGCCAATCACTCTTCTCTCCTGGAAACATTTTCTTTATGTGCCTTGTAAGACACATGCACTTCAGTTTTCTCCAACCTCAAGGGTTTCTCCTTAGTTTATTTTACTGCTTCCCCTGCTTTTCTCCAGCTTTCAGGTTGAGGTGCCCAGGCCTGGGGGCCTTGGCCTTCTTTATCTACAGTCTCAGCCTTTTCTCTCTGCCAGTCTCTGACAATTTCATTTAGTCCCAGCATTAAATACCACCCATGTGCTGCTAACTCCCAAATGTCTATTTTAGACCACTTCACTCTCCCAAACTGCACACTCATATATCCCACTGCCTACTCAGTATCTCCAACAGACATGCCAAACTCATCATATGTGACACTGAACTCCTGAGCTTACTCCAAATCCTACTCTATCTGATAAAGACTTTCCCTGTCTCAACTGACAGCAACACCCAGTTGCCTAGGCAAAAAACACTGGAGTCCTCCTTCGATCCTCTCCTTCACACCCTTCATTTACTCTGTCAGGAAATCCTGTTGGCTCTACTTTCAAAATATATCTAGAGCCTGACTGCTTCTCACCCTTCTACTGTAGCCATCCTGGTTTGAGCCATCTTCTCTTGCTGGATTACTGCAACAGCCTCTTAACTGAGGTTTTCCTGTTTCTGTCCTTGCCCTATCTATTCTTAAGACAGCAGCCAAAGAAAACCTTTTAAAATATGAGTTGGATCATGTCACTCTCCTGTTGGAAATCCTCCAATAGCTTTCTGGTTTACTGAGAGCAAAAGTCCAAGTCCTTGCAATGACCTACGATGCCCATTTGGTCTCTAGCCTCTCTGACCACTGTCTACCTCGCTTACTCCCTTTCAGACACCAGACTTCTTGTTTTTCTCCTAGCAAGTCAGCCTTCCTATTTTTCCCCCACCAAGTCAGGCACTGTTTTGTCTTGGGATCTTTGCTCCAGCTTTATCTCTGCTTGGAATACTCTGCTCCAGATGTCCACTTGGCTAACTCCCACTCCTCCTTCAACTCTCTGCTCACACCCCACTTTGTCAATGGGGTCTACCTTGACCACCCTGTTTCAGGCTCTAATCACCTCACTACGTAGGCCTGATCCTACCCTTGTTCTTATTTCCATATCACCTATCATCTTCTACCACACATATACTTTATTTATATAATACAATTTGTATACACTAGACTGCCAGTGCCCCAAGGGAAGGCAACTTTGTCTTATCCACTGATGCATCCCAAGTGCCTTGAGCAGGCAAGACACAACAGTAGGCACGCAATAAACATTTTCTAGGTGAATGAATAAGTAACTCAATAATGTATGTCAGGCTGGGTGTGGTGGCTCATACCTATAATCCCAGCACTTCAGGAGGCTTACGCAGGAGGATTACTTGAGCCCAGGAGTTTGAGACCAGCCTGGGCAACACAGGGAGATCCTGTCTCCACAAAGTATACAAAAATTATCTGGGTGTGGTGGTGCATGCCTTTGTCCCAGATACTCAAGGGGCTGAGATGGGAGGATTGCTTGAGCTCAGGAGGTTGAGGCTGCTGTGAGCCATGATCACACTACTGTACTCCAGCCTGGGCAACAGAGCAAGACGCTGTCTCAAAAAAAAAAAGAAATTTGTCCATATCAATACTGATTCTTAATCCTAATAATTCCACCTAGAAACATTTCTAGTATCCATTCCTTCTGCTCCATAGGTGCTGCTGTCCTAATGATACTTTTATTACTTCACAACGTTGAAACTTGCTGACTCTGCACTTGTCAATGCCACTCATCTGGTTTGCTCACAGACAATCCATTTCCCCACACAGCATGTCACTCTTATGCCTAGGGTGTCAATGCTTGGCCTCTTTGGGGCACTCAGATCCCTTCCCTCAGCCTACTTTTACCACCTGCCTTCACTACCTCTCCCTTTGTGAGCCTTCCACTTCCCTGTCTTTCATCCTGCCTGTACATTGTAACTCCCGTCCCTTTGCTCTCAGTGCATATTCCTACCCAGGGGCCCCCTCCCCTCCAGATTCTCCTTCTTCTTTCCATCTTAGCTCACTTTCCATTTTCCCTGCAACAGCTTGCTTTTTCTTTTCTTTCTTTTTTTTTTTTTGAGACAGAGTCTTGCTCTGTCACCCAGGCTGGAGTACAGTGGCACGATCTCGGCTCACTGCAACCTCCGTCTCCCAGGTTCAAGCGATTCTCCTGCCTCAGCCTCCTGAGTAGCTGGGATTACAGGCATGTGCCACCATGCCCAGCTAGTTTTTGTATGTTTAGTAAAGACAGGGTTTTACCATGTTGGCCAGTCCGGTCTTGAACTCCTGACCTCAAGTGATTCACCCACCTCGGCCTCCCAAAGTGCTGGGGTTATAGGCGTGAGTCACCAATGCCTGGTCTTTTCCCTGGTTTTTTTGAGACTAAGTCTTGCTCTGTCACCCCAGCTGGAGTGCAGTGACATTATCACAGCTCACTGCAGCCAACTCATCAAGCTAATATGTTTTTTTTTTAAGACATGGGGTCTAGCTATGTTGTTCAGATTGTTCTTGAATTTCCAGCCTCAAGCGATCCTCCTATGTTGGCCTCTCAAAGTGCTGGGATTACAGGCGTGAGCCACGGCACCTGGCCCAAAGGCTTTCTTGATGCTCCAGTTCACAAGGATCTCTCCATTCTGCACATTCACAGCACTTACAGGAGAGACCTACATTCAGCTGGCACTTCATCCTATATGCCTTGTGGCAGCTCTTAGAGTATTATTTTACTGCACTTTTATATAACTCATGAATTGTTATATGAAATTTCTATGGATAAGTCCAGCAAAAAGGAATATTTAATTTTTAATTGTGATACTGATTCATATATCATATCTCTCCAATTACAGGTTCCTTGGAAGTGTTAACTGGGTCTGCAGCTTCCTGGTATTTCCCATGGACCTAAACACAGTGCTAGGCACACAGAAGATGGACAGGAAGCATTTGCAGGGTAAATGACTGGGAATCCATACAGGGAGGAAGCCACAAATGTTAAGGCACTCTGTTGAAGGCACAATGACTGAGGCGTAAAACAGCAGTGGAATAAACCAAGGTTAAACACAAAAACAAAAACTAAGGGGGTGGCTTTCTGGTTACTTTTCATTCACCATCATTAATGTAGCTGATAATTTGAAAATGTGTAGTACTAATTGATTTCTGTTTTTATCATCATATTGTCTTATGCAGATTGTTTTTCCACTTGGAAAGAGGTAAGAAGTGTAGCTCTTCAGTGCAGTAGAAGAAGCCTTAAGTCCAACCCAATTTCTATTGCAGTGGAATGGCCAAAAATCACAGCATAGTCAAGGCCCCTCAGAATACTCTGCATGGCTCTGGGCTTAGGATAAGGTGCTTATGTCAGGCACCCATCAGAACTGAAAATGAGGGCACAGACTCTGCATATCAGTGTTAACACTTAGCTCCTCACCGTCTTTCCCAGTTTCTTTCATTTATTTATCTAACAGGCACTCTTGGAGTGCTTACTGTTGCTGCTCTAACGAGGCTGGGCATTTACATAATTGTATTTACCTTCACTACAGCCCTTAGATATTATGAATGTTCCAGTTTTACAAGTGGGCACCTTGATTGGGAGAGGTTAAATTACTTGGCCAAGCTGTAGTTAGCAAATTGCAGGTCTGGGATTCGGACCCAGGAGGCATTGATGCCAAAGTCCTTGTTCTTCCCACTGTCAGGCCGCCTCCCAGGTGCTCAGGGTTTATTGACAGAGGCACGAGTTAACAAGTGACCCAAAGGCTTGCAGTTTTGACTCACACAATTGAACCACCATAGGCAATACAGAAGAGTACAGCAATGACATTCACATTTTCTTAAAGAGATATTGACATACGAGTATTGATATGGCCATGAGTGTTTGAATGAAACTTTCTGGAGGGGAGATCTGAGCCCTTTGATCTTCTCTGATGCTCTGGAAGAGGGCTCCAATGCCTGCCTTCTTCCAGAGGTATGTCATCTAGTCATCTGGTTAAGCCTCCACGTCCTTTTCACTCAAGTATTACATAGGGCTTCAGAGGTCAGTAAGGCCATGACAGTCATCTACAAATTTTCTGCCCTCTATGGGGCTGGCTGGGTGGCCACAGCCAGAAACAAGTGCTTGTTGACTACAACCTGATAACTATCTTAAATGTACTAAATGTCAAGACCTGATCCTGAATGTATAAATCAGTGGACAGAAATATATAATGACCCAAGCCTAATTTCGAGACAAATGACATAAAACTCAACCCTTTAAAATACAAAAGACCGGCCGGGCGCGGTGGCTCAAGCCTGCAATCCCAGCACTTTGGGAGGCCGAGACGGGCGGATCACGAGGTCAAGAGATCGAGACCATCCTGGCTAACACGGTGAAACCCCGTCTCTACTA
>NW_012119265.1:3078219-3078922 GCF_000951035.1 Colobus angolensis palliatus | reverse complement strand
GCAGTGAGCTGAGATCCGGCCACTGCACTCCAGTCAGGGCGACAGAGCGAGACTCCGCCTCAAAAAAAAAAAAAAATACAAAAGACCACGTTTTAAGAAGGCAGGCAGCTTAGAGCTCGCATCTCTCCCAGCTATTGAAGAGTTTTGTAACAATAGCTAGATTCTGTTGCCAATGTAGAAAACTTAGACCAAGAGACTGTCATCTGCCTGCATGTGTCTGCTTTAGAGGTCACAGCCATCACTCCCTATCATACAGAGATGAGTGAACAGTTCCTGCTGGATTACAGTCTATGAAAGATACTGTCATCAGAACCTCTTATATAATAAATTAAGATGCAGTAATCACCTAATTCCCAAAATGTGCAAGTGACCCATATCTAAATGTAAAAGCAGAAACAAGAATTTTTAAAAATCCCATGTTGTAGCAGTATCAATGCAGTATCTTCAGTGTTTGCTTGGTTATTCCACTGAGGTACTGTTTCAGTTCATGTAGCTGTAATTCAACAATCCTACCTATTTGAGAAAGCCATTTAAAGAGGCCTGGTCGCCGGGCGCGGTGGCTCAAGCCTGTAGTCCCAGCACTTTGGGAGGCCGAGACGGGCGGATCGCGAGGTCAGGAGATCGAGACCATCCTGGCTAACACGGTGAAACCCCGTCTCTACTAACAATACAAAAAACTAGCCGGGCGAGGTGGCAGGCGCCT
>NW_012119265.1:3074861-3077694 GCF_000951035.1 Colobus angolensis palliatus | reverse complement strand
TATTTTTTGGTAGAGACGGGGTTTCACCATGTTGGCCAGGCTGGTCTTGAACTCCTGACCTCAAGTGATCTGACCGCCTAGGCCTCCCAAAGTGCTGGGATTACAGGCCTGAGTCTCTGTGCCAGGGCCGCAATTATTAATCCTCTCATATCTTTTAATTGGGGGTTCCTGCATGAAGACAGGCACATCAGGTCTAATTGCAAAAGCATTCCTTCAAGAAAGTTATCTTGGCACTGCCACTGTGTTCACGGACAGGTGTAAACCAGCACTAAGGAACACTGTTTGAAGACAGGGTGCATTTCCACATCGCTACTTTATATAGGCACCAATGGTGTGTTTGTCACTTTGCTCGGCCTCAGTGGGGAGACAGAGAGAGGACTCCCAGCCCCAGTGCCCAGCTGAGGGTGCAGTACTTTGCTTTAGTGGTCAAAAGAGCAGAGGGCTGTCCTCCGCTCTCCCCACCCACAAAGCAGTTCCTGACCCACCTATCCTAAGGTGTTGGACCGAACGAGAGGAAGTCCACGGCATTCTCACCAGGCCACAGCACACAGCAGCATTCTCAGTTAGCAAACCTGCTCCCACTGGTCAGGAAAAAGTGCCCCGACAACTGGGGATTAAAACCACAAAATGCAAAGGGAGGAAACATTCCAGGGTGAAATTTAAGAAAAAAAAAAAAAAAAAAAGAGAGAGAGAGAGAGAGAAAGAAAGAGGAAAAAATAAAATAAAGAAAAAGCACAAAGCCCATGAGGCTGCCTGGTTAACCATGGGTTAGAATTAGGTTTAGAGAATCACACAGTAACTCAGTGCCTCGGCAAATCCAAAACCCCAGGGTGAAAGACATGGGTGAAATGCATCTCTGTTTGTGGAAACGGGAAGTTTCTTTCTTTCATTTATTCTCTATTTATTTTTGGTCTGTTTATAACCCAAATTTGGACCGTCAATCACTTTTACCATCCCAGTATTTTCATCTTTGCAGAGTCAAAGAGCAACAAATATGGGGTCCAAAGGACCTTTCCCACAGCCAATTCCAATCAGCCCTTCTCTCCCAGGGTCACAGGGTGCACAGAGCAGACACTGTCAGCAGGACATGCCACATACACAGCAAATCGCCAAACCAGACTACATGACAGGGCTTCCGGGGAACTTACTTGTACTTGTGCTGGTTCCAATCGTATTGATTGTGGTGGGGACAGATGAGGAGGAGTAGAGGGGCACATGACCATTCTCACACCCCATGCTTTTGTCCTGCCAGTTGGAGGCATTGATGCAAATCCCAGAATCCCGAGAGTTCTGCCACCCATTGAGCTTGTCATCGGAGTTCTGTCTTTGGTGATAGTAGTGTGTCTGTCCATAATCCACAGAGTCTGAGCGGCCTCGGTTCTGGCCACCAAAGCTGGTCGACGTGCGGTCCTCCAAGTGATTCAGCCACATGGCTAAAGCACTACGGTCTTCCAACGAAGTGGCTGGATGTATCAAAGCATAGGACAGCAGCTGCCTGCTCTCCTCAATGTGCTGGTTGTGTTCAATAGAGTGAGCCAGGATTTTCGGCAGCAGTTTCATATATTCTACTTTTGCGTCGAGGTTTCCTGGCTTCAGCAAAGGCAGATGAGTTAACAGGAGAGAAATCACTTTATCCTTGGATTCCTGTTGCCATTGGTTAATGATTCCTGAAAAGGAAAATATACAGGGCAAATAAGCAAATACACCCACAATGACTCTAAACAGATACTCTAAAGAGAATTTTTATGGATTAGGGCCCCAATCTACATACCCTGGCTATATTTTCTCCAAAGAGCCTGTGCAACAGATTGGTTAACTGGCCCCAGGTTTTCAAGGGCCAGAGACTCCAGTGAAACACAGATCAAACATTCTTAGGTATTGAGTACTCAATCAAATTCTCATTCATGTTTCCAAAGAAGCTACAACTACTTTGGTACAATTGAATAGAATGCACAGCTGTTTTCTTTCTGAGAAAGGTCTAGCCCACCCCCAATAGACATGGGGCTAAGACTAAGAAGCTCTCCATAGAAAAGTGAGTGTGAACAAAGGTCCTATTCCAGAGTCCTGGGGGTGAGGCTGCTTCCCCTCCCCCAGACAGCTCCCCAGACATCTGTTGAAAGTGATTTAAATCCTGGCAAAGGCATTTGTGTGAAATTGGAAAAACTTCCTAGATGGAGAAATTTGTCAGGGAAAACAGAGCTCCACTCATCTCTGTGCAGTAAGCCTGCACCTTTCTCATGAGACGCTAACTCAGAACAACTATGGGCTCAAAGCTAGAATAAGCAATGGACCCAGACTTGGCTCCTGGGGCACCTCTAATCGCTGTTTTTCTTTATGTAGAGATCAGCTTGTTTTTATTGTGGTAAATACACATAACATTTACCATTTTAATCATATTTAAGTGTATGTTCAGTGGCATTAGGAACATTCACAGGCTGGGGGTGGTGGCTTACGCCTGTAATCCCAGCACGTTGGGAGGCTGAGGCAGGAGGATCGCTTGAGCCCAGGAGTTAGGGACCAACTTAGGCAATGAGTTGGTCCTCATCTCTACAAATAATGAGACCTCATCTCTACAAATAATTAAAAAAAAATAGCCACATGGGATGGTGTGTGCCTGTAGATCCAGCTACTCTGGAGGCTGAGGTGGGAGGATTGCTTGAGCTTGGGAGATTGAGGCTGCAGTGAGCTGTGATTGTACCACTGTATCCTGGCTTGGGTGACAGAGGAGACCCAGTCTCAAAAAAAAAAAAAAATTCACCATTTCAAAGTGTCTAATGATTTTTAGCATCTTCCCAGAATTGTGCAACCATCTGATTCCTTACTTTTTTTACTT
>NW_012119265.1:2920865-3074811 GCF_000951035.1 Colobus angolensis palliatus | reverse complement strand
CCTGGCTTGGGTGACAGAGGAGACCCAGTCTCAAAAAAAAAAAAAAAAATTCACCATTTCATAATGGTGTGCAACTATCACTACCATCCATCTCTAGAACCCTTTCATCTTCTCAAACTGAAACTCTAACTTCTCTAGGTACCACAGAGAAGTAGAATCATACGGTATTTCAGTGCTTGTCCTTTTGTGACTGCCTTACTTCACTGAGCATAATGTCCTCAAGTTTCAAGCTATGGGAAGATCTGTTAACACATTCAGAAGTATCCTTTCTGTCCCCTCTCACTCAAAACATAAACAATGCACTTTGCCTTAATTAGCCTTTGAGAAATAGCCTGTCTTGGGATTGATAGTTATTCACAGGCTCTGGGCCAGAGGAAAGAAAGCTCATTTTCAGAGAAGTCATTCCTGACACCTGGAGATCTCAACACTGGCCCACTGATGACTCTACAAGGGCTAGGGCTGGACAGTCCTGCTAGCTTTTATGCTGTATCTGGAGGGTTGGAAGGGGTTTCTGGAATTTAGCAGAAGGGCTTAGCAATTCTAGCTAGGTGCAAACATAACAAGCCCAATTATCACTGTTGACCATAAGCTACAAATGCATCACCCTGTACTGCAATGCCTATCAAGACTACAGGAAAGAATATCTCAAGAAAAATACCAGCAAAAAAAGAGGCATAGTATATAACGAAAGAGCATAAGCTTTGGAGTCAGGCAAAGCTGGGCACAAATCCCAGACATGCCACTTAATTTGTGGTAGAACCTTGGTAAGTTAGTTAACTTCTCTGAGCCCCAACCACCTTATCAAGAGTGGTACAAATAGCATCTGCCCCTCCATGTGCTGTGGGATTAAATAACGTAAAGTAGCAAAAGGGCCAGTCAAGTACTTGATGATGGAGATAATTCCTTCCGCTTGTCTCTGCATAGTCGGACTCATGTTAGAGCAATGTGGGTGGTTTGGGATACCAAGTTTTTAAAAATAATATAGAGAAGATGACCCAAAAGAAGTCATTAAAAATGATCAAGGAGGTAGAAAGCCAAAAGGTGAAAAGAAAATGCATTTACTGTGCTTACAACAATATGAAGAGATGCTTGACTCACTTCAAGTGGGGATTTCATAAGAAGATGCCAAAGAGTCAACTATTTGAAGTAGAAGTCTCCAAACCAAAGCAGGAGAGATTAAGATAGGACGTGGAGAAGAACAGAACTGCCCGAATAACGAAAGACTCAAAATCACCAAGGAAGGCTTTAGAGTCCCTGCCCTGGGGGTCTGAATAACAGAGTGAGATAATCTTGAGAGCACTGTCCAACACTGATAAAACATAAGCCACATATAATATTCTAAACTTTCTAGTAGCCATATTAAAGAAGAGACAAAATAAACAGGTAATGTAAATTTTAATGATATATTTTATTTAAATAATCAAAATATTATCACTTCATTATCAATCATCATTAATAATTTCATAATATTCTTAATGAGGCATTTTTCCTGTTTTTTGAATTAAGTCTTTAAAAATCTTTTAAAAGTCTTAAAATGTCAACGTATTTTATCATGGACAGTACATCTCAACTTGGACCAGCCACAGCTGAAGAGCTTAGAAGCCTTATGTGGCTGGTGACTACTGAGCTGGCGAGCACAGGGCTGGAGACATTCAGATGGGGAAGGCTGGCGGGAGGGCACAGATGACCTCAGCAGGTCCCTCCCAGCTCCCTGACTCTATATTTAGCTAACTGCCACCTGACACAAGACAACTCTCACACATTCCACTAGGTATAGCCTCCCTTTTAAAGTAGCGCTGAGAGGTGAAGAAAATTCCATTTCTGACTTTCTCCTCAATTCATCTTCAGCAAATACCAGGCATGTTTTAAATGATGAATGTGCTTAGCATGAAGATAAAAACTATTCATTAAGCCCAAGAGGCACTGGAAAGAAGCAAAAGGGGCCAAGAAGCAAAAGGGGTTATGTTGTAAGCCTACTGTAATCAGAGGTGGCTAGCGTACATCCTTGAAAATGTACATTTAAAGATAAAAATTAGGAATGGCCTCTAATAAAAAATTCATGAGGCTGAGGAACTCCCTAGCTTTCTGCTAGGTCATTTCCCTGTTTGGATATGCTACCCTTCCACAAAAGGTCAGCCTAAAAAAAAAAAAAATCAGCAACAAAAACAAAATGTAAATAGGAGTCATAGTACAAACTAAACATGTTATCTCCATGTAACCGCTCTCTGCCGTGGATTAACCTGGGATTCGGAGGAGGAACAAGCGCAGCAAAGAGGAAGGAAAATGAGAGGCTGCTGGCCCCGGTCCCTTTATCCTCAGGACAGGGCTTGGATGATGGGACCAGGAAGACAAGTATGGCTTTTGTTTACTACCACTGGGAACATGGAAATCAGATTGCTCTCTGAGGGCTAACTACACCTACTGGATCAAACTATTTCTGCTACCACTCCAGCTGCCACCGCTGAGAGCCAACAGTATTGAATGTTTTCAAAGTGCCAGGCACTCTTCTAAGCCCTGTGCATTTAATTACTCACTTAATCCTCCCAAGAAGCTTATGAGGTAGGTCCTATTACTAGCCTTCTTTTACAGATGAAGGCAGAGGGGCACAGATGGGCCAAGTTACTTGCCCCTGGCCCCTTGCTAGTGAAGTGGCAAAATGGAGGTAGGCAGGTTTGATATTAGATACATAATGGCTGTCCTGCTACAACAGCGTGGCCATAAGCCAAATATATTGATATTTATAACAATTATATGTTCTATAGTTATATATGATATAGAATTACATATAAATATATAATAGTTATAAACATCATATAAATGTATTAATAGAGTACATGGATCATCAGAGGCGTTGGTGAGCAACAGAAGTATAATAAAAAGGAGTTACAGAGACAATGTAAGTGATACCTATTATGGTTTAAAATATGTTAACTATTTATTTGACAAACCTCTCTTTGAAAGGCAGAGCCTAATTCCCTTCCTTTTGAGTGCAGGATGGATTCAGTGAGTCACTTTCAGTAAATAGAAGGTAGGGGAAATGGCGGCATGTGACTTTATGGATTAGGTTATAAAAGACACTGTGGCCTCACCTTGCTGTCTCCGAGTACTCACTCTAGGGAAAGCCAGCTGCCATGTTGTGACATCATTCAAGCAACCCAATGGGGAGGTCCTTGTAGTGAGGAACTGAGGCCTCGTGCCAATACCTAGCACCAAGTTGCCAGCCATATGAGGGAGCCATCTTGGAAGCAGTTCTCCTAGCCTAGGTAAGCCTTTCGACAACTGCAGCCCACATACCATTTTGAGGAATCCTAAACCAGAATCTCTCATATTTCTGACCCACAGAAACTGTGTAACATGTTTATTGTTTTAAGCTGCTAAATTAATTAGTACACTATCCAACTGCCCCTCTAGGTAAAAGGAAGTTTTAGCCACTTGGTTTTGAATAGATCAGTCTTTCTGGCAAAGTCTTTCCCATTCTGGCACGGACCCATGAAGTTCCTGTTGCCACTAAACATTTCCCTCCCTCAGCCTCCCCTGTCCTGATTATCCACTCTCCAAACAACTTTTGGACCATGATTTAGCTCCCCAGCTACCCTCAGGTAGAGAATGAACTGATCATAGAGACTTGAGGTATTTCCAAAATCTGTGATAATGATTTTTCAGGGCAACTTAATACATAGTTTCTGATTATGATTTGGCTTCCTGTGGAGGCCTGCCGACAGGGACAATGTGTGCTGATTATATGGACTTTGAGTACGTCTGGTCTCTCTGATGATGGCTCCTCGTGGCAAATTAACCAGCCAGCATTGCAGTGCCTACCTCCCTACTTTCTAGTTAGCATGAGTCAGTCTTTCAGGAGAGTATCCCCAGGGTGCTGACAAGTGTGAACATCTCCACCTTCAAATGGAAGCCAGACCCTACATGCAGGTACTTGGTCACACTGGCTAGGTCCTGTCCAACTGCCCACTGGCCTTGGTGGCATCCACACTACCTTCCGGAGAGCAAAGAATCTTTGCTGAGATTTGTATTTAACAAATTCTTCTCCCTGGGGAAGATTCAGGAAGCCTCAGAATTTTCAGTTAATTGATCACTTCTGAGATCCAGGCTCTACCATCACTCACCCCAATATCACCTGATTCAGGACACAGTGGAAAACTTAAGTGCGAGAACTTCAAGGTTTAGAGATGTCAGCTCACCTCTAGTATGTTTTCTGAATATTTTCTTTGTTATTTCTCTGTATAAGGAGCAGAGATGTGACAGTTTGCTGGATGTTTTATGTGGATAAAAGTTAATGATATATAATTTGTAAGCCAGTGACATAGGAGTAGTTAAAAAAAAATTAAAAGAGCTATAATTAAAGACCATGAGGATTAGGAAACTGTCCCAATGATTTTTGGAGTGGCAAAGAGTGTGTTTAAATACCAAGTCTGGTATTATTACTACACAATGGTATGTCAATGCTTAAGGGCTCTAGTTGTTAGTAAATTACCCTTAAATTGCTATTTTATTATACCCTTGTTTTCAGTTTAATAACGTTTACCATAAAAGGGTTTCTCACAAGCGCATTTAGGCAATTTGCTCATGCAAGAAATGGCTAGGAATTAAATGCACACACAGAAGAAGTACTAGTGAAATTAATGTGCTAAAAAGGAAGGAATATTGGTGGGTTTTACATGGTCAAAGGCTCCTAGGAAGAATGTATGTTACAAAGTCAATCCTAGACACATCATGTACTAAAGGCTTCTAAATATAGTGCAACTTTGCACAACTCAAAAGTGGATAACAACACACACCATGTATTTATTTGGTAGGGATGTGAGCTGAGCCCAGGGCACCTGAAAAATTAGGGCAAAAATACCAACATGGCAAATGGTGGGATTCCTGTGTTGGCATGGCACTTGAATTTGTCTCCCAAGGTACCCTTTTGAGCTAGAGGCTACCAGAGAAGAATCCCCATAATTTGGTGGGAGCCCTGCTAGTGGTATGGATTCCACCAGTTGTGATGGGGAACCCAGTCTGGAGTTATGAGCCCTTACAGCTGCAAGTGGTGCTTTGAAAAGGTACAAAGGATTGAAAAGACATAAACCCTCCCCCTACTTTCAAGGAAGGTGATTGCAGGCTTCCAGGGTGGCCTCCATTGATCCTAGACTACTAGTATTCACCTATGTGCTTTTCTCCCACACTGAATGAGAGTTGGTCTATGTGACCAACAGTGTGCAGTGACCTTAGGTCACAAAAAGCATTGCAGCTTCTACCTTGCTCTCTTGGTTCATTTGTTCTGGGAGAAGCCAGTCACACCAATTATGAAGATACTCAGGCATCCCAGGGAGAGACCTGTATAGGGAGGAGTTCAGGCCTCCTGCCAACAGCCAGAATCAACTTGCCAGCCATGTGAGCGAGCTTGGAAGTGGCTCCTCCAGGTCTATCTTATTTCTTGACTACAGCTTTGTTGGAGACCTTGAGCCAGAGCTACCTAGCCAGACTGTTCTAAATTGCTGACCCTCAGAAAACTGAGAGATAACTTGTTGTTAAGTCATTAGGTTTTAGAGTAGTTTGTTACACAGCAATAGTTAATGAATACAGAGAGCTTTTGGTTCCTTGGTAAAAATCACTTCAACGTGCTACTGTCCCTTGGATTCACTAGAAAAGGCAGGGATCTATGTAGCAGACTGTATAGACCACTATGATCATTTTAGTCTTTTCTGACAACAGGAAGGTCAGGTGCTGGTCATTCAAAGGCATCTGACCATCCTCAAAAGGCAAGAACCAGGTACCTCTTGCCCTAGCAGATACTTCCAATGAGCCCTTCACGTCTCCAGAGTAGAGATCTGGTCATCTCTTTCATGGAGACTTTCTCCTGTAGTTACTTTTTCCCTGGGTACCGGCACAGCTGGGTGCTCCAGGAGTGCTCCTTTACTTCTTAAGGACCCAGGCCAGCTGGAAACTGGTCCTGAGATCTCGGCCAAGAACTCAAATTAGGGTTAGGACTCACCTTCAGGTTTCTGACCTCCTCCTGGCCATGACCAGTTAGGAGGTCTGAGGCTGGCCATTCCCAGAGGGCACAAAAACCAGGCCAGCTCCCCCAGCCACCTGTCTCGGTTCTGACCTCTGGCCCATGAGGATGCAGACAACTCCATGTTCGTATTTCCAGCCCAGGTTTCTCCCCTGAGACCCAGATTCACATTCCAACTGCATCCTCTCCATGCTCACTAAGATGATCTCAAAGTCAACATGTCTACAACCCAACTCTTGCTCTTACTCTCATCACATCTGCTTCTTTGTTCTTCTTTCCTATCTCAGCAGATGGCTTTCCATCTTTCCAGTTGCTCAGGTCAAAACCTTGGAGTATCCTTGACTCCCTTCTCTCATATCCTGCATCTAACCTCTCCATAAATCCTATGGGCTGAATTTTCAAAATACATCTGGAATGTGACTACTTCTCACCATGTTTCTTCATATCCCCACCCTCTCCAGTAGTCTATTATCAACCATAACAAAGGATCTTTTAAAACTAGAAGGTAGGTCATGTCACTTCCCTGATCAAACTTGTCAATGGCTTCCCATCTCAGAGGAAAAGCCAAAGTCCTTATGATGGCCTGTTAGTCCCTCTATGATCTAGCCTCCACCCTTACTACTGACCCTCTCCTGTTTCAGTCCATCCTGGCTGCTGTGATGTTCCTTCAACGTATCAGCCGTGTGCCTGCCTCGGAACCTTCACACTTGCTGCTTCCTCTGCCTATAACACTTTCCCCCCACACCCATGTTTAGCCTCTCAGCTCTGTCTTTGCTCAAATGTCACCTTCCTACCTTTAGACAGACCTTATCTGTCTACGCTATTTTAAATTGCCCACCCCACTCTCTCAGCTTATACTCCCTTATTCCCAGGTCATGCTTTGTTTTTTCCATAGCACTTACCACCATGTGACCTGCTGTACAGTATGCTTATTTCTGCTGGCCCCTCTCCATTAGAATGCAAGCTCTATAAGGGTAATGAGGGTATCTCCGTTTTTTTCATGCATTAATATTCCTCATTGATTACAATTTTTTTTTTTTAAGACAGGGTCTTGCTCCGTTGCCCAGGCTAGAGAGCAGTGGCACAACCATGGCTCACTGCAACCTTAACCTCTTAGCCTCAAGCCATCCTCCCACCTCAGCATCCTGAGTAGCTCAGACTACAGGCATGTACCACCACACCTAGCTAATTTTTGTATTTTCTGTAGAGATGGAGTCTTACTTTGTTGCCCAGGTTAGTTTCAAATGATCCTCCTGCCTTAGCCTCCCAAAGTACTAGGATTACAGGCATGAGCCACTGAGCCCAGCTAATTATGGCCTTTTGTTTGATAGTGTTTTAATAGTCTTTTGGATTTCTTCAAAATGTTAGTTATTTCCTAGAAGTTTCCTTTAAATGGAAGGCTTAAGACAGAATAGATGACCATGACCTATAAACAATAGTAGGTACCAACTATCACACACAAACTGTTCAATCACCCCTTTCTCATTCAACTTCGTTGTATTCTGATTATTTTTAGTTTTAACATCAAATAAAAACAGGAAAATGGAAAAGAGGAAAATAAAATGATTAGCTCAATTTTCAAAATCTTTACTACCTCCCCCTTTTCAATATTCTGTTTAAGATGGAAAGTTTCCCCATTGTTTTTTGCTAGAAAACAAAAGCAAAATGGGTGCTTTTTGTGATTGTAACTGACACCAATTAAAGTAATCTTCATGAAAAAGATTTGAGAGGCTGAGACAGCAGAATGAAATATATTTAATACAACTCTTGCAAACATCTGTTGAAGAAGGAAAGAAAAGCAATGTCAACAGGGTTTAAGACTGTTATATGTCTGATTTTTTGCGACGGGGGGGGACATTAAGTGATTATGTTTTAATAAAGCCTCATAGGAATGGGTCTCCTAAGAGTTATATAAATTAGAGGTGAAAAAATGTTACTTCACTCGACAAACACAAGACACATTCTTGTAAACCACACTCGACTAGTTTTTTACACCAAAAACCCCTCAGAGGAGAGGCTGGAAGTGTTCTAAATGCAGGAAGCTTTCCCACTCTCTAATCTTCAGCGCCACCCTCACACTCCAGACCACCACTGCCAAAACCCCACACACCACAAAGTGACACTCCAATAGTATCTTAAAATAATGAATTAGCAATCCTCATGCCGACCTTGCAAAGGAGAAAAGTGTGCTTTCAGCTTCTATGCTTAGATTTAGGCCTTGTTGCACAAGAGGTTCTAGACACGAGGGTCCCAAAAGCAGCACACCATTGTCCACGTAGCCTAACTGCAATAATGTTTCACAAAGAACTCCCAGGCCAGCATCCTTGCCAATGTCCAGTCAACAGAGGAGTATCTTGGGATGAGTATAAACAGATCGAATCACGAAAGAATGTTTCATGCTTAATTCAGTGGAGCAAATGGAACAGCCATGCCACACAACAGGTTTGTACACCTCAGGAAATATGGAAAGGGCTGGAGTGCACACATCCCACCCCTGACACCAGGGAGCCATTCTATATCTTTACGTGACTGTGAACTGTGAAGTTACTGGGTCCCATGCTTTCTCAAATAACAAGGAAGTTGCTCAACAACTTATAGACAAAGTTTCCCAACTCAAGAGATGGGATCCAAAGTGTAAGTGTGAATGTAAGAGCCCTGTGGTGTGGTGTGTAACCATGTAAATATTGTCACCAAGGAACAGCATATAGATATTCCCAAAATATGCATGTTAGCAATGTTGATAGTGAAATGTATATATCACTCATTTAGGTATGAAATATGAAATAAAATACTTACACACACGAGTCATCCAGTGGGGGAGAGGATGAACAATTTTGTGGAGGCAGGATATTCGAGTCCACAGTCACAAATTAACTGATGCTCTTTTTGGAAAGAAAGGCCTGGCTAACCGTACAAGGACAGAGTTGGGTGACCCTGGAACACATTCAGCCCGGCTCTCCTGTCCTCCTGGGGCATGGCCCTGTAGAGGGAGCTAGAGACACACCTCCCTTCGTGCTTCCCCTCCAGCTGCCAGCCAACCCAGGGAATTTCTGCAACAGTAAGCAGTAAAAGGCAGCTGATTTTCACCTGTTACTTGTGCACCAAACTCGTTTTCAGGTTAGTAGGTCTACTGATGCAATCAGAATAAGATTTTTCAGATTTTTCTTTTTTCTTTTTTTTTTGAGAAGGGAAGCTACTTTTTCATTGCTGAAGTCCTTGGGCAGTGGGTAAGGAGAACAGACAGGAAGGACGATGGTGAAGAAAGTAGTTCTCTAAATAGGAATAAGAATGGCTGAGGCCATTTCCCTCCTTCTCAGCGTCCTGCCATGAAATTGAGTAGACCCAGGGCTCAGTGGCTGGACCAGAACCAGGAGGACTGATCAGATGAGGGCCCTTGGCTTTGGCCAAATTGGTGGGGATGCTATAGAAGGAGATAAGAGCTCAGAGCTCACAGGGATAACGTTTCCAGACAAGGGCCTCATCCTTTCCAAGTTGCAGGCATGTCATCATCTAGAATTCTACAACAAAGGCAGGCACAAAAACAGCAAGAGGGCTCAGGCAGGGAAAGGTAAGGGGGAGGAGAAAGGCCCACTAGGACAGAGAGGAGCAGACGCAGAGGCAGAGTTGAGGACCGGTTCAAGCCTTGTCTACAGACCCACACAGCCTGGTGCAGGCAGGCCCGCGGGCTGTGTTGTAAGCACCTTGCACTGCTGGGAAGCCGGAGAGAGGACCAACCTGGCAGGAAGGAGCTCCTTCCTGGAAACAAACCTTCTAAACTCTACAGAGGAAGGCAGGAGGCAGCAAGGGGCCCCTATGTCCAGGGAGTTTGGAAACTAACCATTGTCTGCCCTCCCTCAACTCTACCCGGGGGTCTGAGACACATGGCCCAGTGAGCAGAAAGACAAAGCTAACTTCTAGCCACACTGGTTATGAGCTGGAAGTGACAGCAGTGGCCTACTGTGTTGTTTTAATCCAGCTTCATACCATCACCTTTGGAGGTGGTTGTATTTATTAATCCATCAGATATCTATCTTTGGTTCCTATCAATGTATATGGCCTAGTGCTAGGATCTGTCCTTTTCAATGACATTTGTGGTGTCAGAGATAGCCATAGGGAAAGTTTTTTTCCCATAGAAATGTCTGTTACACAAAGAATGTAGGGGAGAATCAGACCACTGGGGTAAAGAAATACTTGGAGAAGGCCTCCATTTTTAGAACCAACAGGCAACACTGTAAGGAGTAGAATCCATCTTCTAAAGTACTCCTAGGCCCTCCAGCCAGCACCCAACACATTATTTGGCAGGAAAAAAAAAAGAGCTTAGTCTATTATCACTATACCAGTGGAGACTTAACCTCCGGCTGTTTGAATCTCACATGAGATCACTATTATTTATCATTAAATACTCTCTGCTGTAGATATGTCTTGGACACATCTGAACCCTCCCGCTCCTGCTCCTATCATCTGTGATGTAGTTGAAGAATCCACCTCTCTCCCCAAATGCCATTTACCCACTTGGGCTCTCATTGCCTTTTCTCTACCACAATTGAGCTCAGTGACCTGCACATCTGTATGACCCTCCCTCCCTTCACCTTCCTTGAGGGTGGGGACAGTCCTCTCACTTCTGTGTCTCCTACTCCCTCACCCAGGTCAGTGCTGATCACACAGCCTTGTTAGACCAACCTGGTCAAAAAAAGATACATGTCCTTTTTCTATTATGGCTGATGACATGGCACATCTGTTCCTCCTCACTTTTGTGTCTCTCTGATAAGTATCAACAGCAGAAATCTCTGGACTAGGGTAGAATGGTGAGGGGACACTGAGGCTCCAGCAGAAGGGGAAGGCTGGCCTCTCTTCACAGATGATGTCCCCAGCATCTTCACATCAACACCCCTCCCTTGGCCTTCACCAGGTCATATGTCCAGTGTCTTTCTGCTAAGAGCCCCCTCCTCTTGCCTCTACTCAGTCACAGACACAGGTAGGGTAGCTGAGTCACCTGGACACTTAGAGCCCAAGGCGCTGGTTGTTAGTGCCTAAGACGGGTTCAGTTGTTTTGGGGGCTCCTTTCTGAGGTATTCACTCCCAAGAACTGTAGGAATATCAGGTACTCTAAGTGACTTGGGGAAAACGGAACGACCATACGGTGTGGGGAATGAGAGCACACATGCTAGCCATGTTGTCTGAGCTTCCACTAAGTGAGTTGTGTGAACTTGGGCAATTCACCTAACCACACTGTGCTTCAGTTCCTTCATCTGGAAAATGGGCTACCTCCTACGATTGGTGATATTTGAGTTACTTAATCTTTGTAAAGCATGGGACCATCATCTGGCCCATAGTGAGTACTATGTAGTTGTTAGCTGCTCACCGTCAATCTAAGGGACCAGGATCACGCTCCATGGGGCTTTCTCCTACAGGATGGGGACAGGAGAAGGAGACCCAAAAACCCTAAGGCACTGGTTCACAAAGTGTGGAGGAGGGGCATGCCTAGAAAATTGTTAGAAATACAACTTCTGGGCCAGGCACGGTGGCTCACGCCTGTAATCCCAGTACTTTGGGAGGCCGAGGTGGGTGGATCACCTGTAGGTCAGGAGTTGGAGACAGCCTGGCCAACATGGTGAAACCTGTCTCTATTAAAAATACAAAAATTAGCCAGTTGTGGTGGCAGGCACCTTTGATCCCAGCTACTAGGGAGATTGAGGCAGAAGAATTGTTTGAACTCGGGAGAAGGAGGTTGCAATGAGCCAAGATCATGCCATTGGACTCTAGCCTGGACAACAAGAGCAAAACTCCATCCCCCCAAAAAAAACAAAAAAACAAAAAAAAACTACAACTACTTCTGGGACGCTCTCTATAGATCTACTGAATCAAAAACTGGGTTTAACAAGCCCCCAGATGATTCTGATCCAGGTTCACATTTGAGAACCCAAGAAAATCATGGCCTCCAATTGATAGCATTTGGAGGATCGAGTAAGGCTGATGTGAAACCAGGTGGGAAACATGATTTCTTACCAGGAGAAAGGCTAGGAGGAAGAGGTTCAAAGAGTGGCAAGGACCTATTTTTAGAGGAAGTTGTTGGATTTTTTTTTTTTTTAAGTCAACAATAAATAAGCAAAATGTCATAATATTTCTAAGACAGGGCTGATCTCTTAAGTTTTCTATTCATAGCAATCTAACCAGTTAAAAGCAGCAATCGCTGCATCTAAGGATAGACAGGGAAGCCACGATTTGGCCCGTTTGGGTTTGAAGAGTGCCATAAGAATAAACAAAGTCTGGCCAAGCCTGTGCTGGCTCATGAATCGAACGAAGGTGAGAATTTCAGTTTTAACGCATCTTTACCACAGGCTCACACCCTCACAAACCACCCCCACACAATCCCCAGAGTTCTATGCTGCTCCAAGCAGGAGAGTTGAGTCTGCAGAAGCTCAGAGAAGCCTGGGCATGAGAGCCAGTACGTTACCTCTAAATGGTTGCTCCAGAGAGCCGTTTGGTGAAGTTTGTTATCAACTCACTGGTCTGACGATGAACCCACAAGACATGCAGTAACAGGAGCAAAATTCTCTTGATTAGAGGACCATAATATTTTGCTGAGTTTGGGGGTGAGGGCACAGCTGCTGTCCAGGTTATATGGAGCTGAGCACATTACAGTTGAACCAGGTGTTAGGTGAAAAATGTGTGAGTTGATGGAATGATCACATAAAAGATTGCTCCATCTCCTCCCTCTCCAGTTTGTCCTTTTCCTTTTCTTCCCTCCTCTGGTGTCCACTGGGCACAGCTCATCATTATTGAGTGTCTGGCTGGGCACTGTGATGTCAGAGGCATCAGCCACAGAGGGCGATGCCTGAGAAGGGACAGCGGCCCAGCCCCGTTCAGGGACACGTGGCCCTGATTTGAGCTCCTGTGACATCACACTCCCTCCAGTTATCTCACATCTCACATCTCAAACATTTAACATCTTACATCTCAAACATTTCTTGAGGTCCTTACCTTCCCACTCCCCCAAATCAATATGGCACTTAGGGGACACCAAGGCACAGAGAAACTTGTCCCAAATCACGCAGTAATGCCCTGGTGCCACCGTGAACAGCGCTGGAGCTTCCTGACCCCTTGTCCAGGGGACCTGGCTGCCTTTTATAGAAAGTTTCCATACACCTTCTATTCCTAACCTCGATCACAAGCATTGCCGGCCCAGATGCTCTGTGACACCGGCTTAGTAACATACCCCATTTAGGAGCATGAGCACAGCTTGTTTGCACTGGGAATGAATTAACTGAATTCTAGATATTCTTCTTTTGTTTGTTTTTTATTTCAAACACAGCTAACTAATCAAGGCTGTGGACACTGAGAAGGCCAACTTTGATTCTTCAAGGAAAATCAGCAGCTGACCACACACCACCCTTCCTGGTCCTCCCCAAGATGCCCAAAATATCCACAGTCTGCAGTTTTGGGGTAAGAAGAAATACTTGGTTCATAACTGCCCATGGAGGGGCAGGATCCATCTTTTCTCGTTCTTATTTTGCAAGACATTAAGAGGAACAGTGCTGAGAAAATGGAAGATAATCTAAAAAACAAAGATCATCACTTCTTTATATAATGTTAGGAGTTTTCTGGATGTCTTGACCTTGAGGTCTAAAATGGGTAGAGCCTTTGGAGAAGAGAGCAAGCCCCTTGGGGTCAGTCAGGTGAAGGGCAGATGTATAACCCCTACCACCGGGTCAGCTCCACGAATCATTGCACAGATCCCACTGCCAAATCAAGCCCTGGAAAGCACAAAGATGGGAAGAACTGGCTCATTTCTCAAACAACTGATGGGTCAGGGCAGGGAGCAACTCCCAGCCAATAAGTTGACTTGGTTTCTCAAAATGACATAAGTACATTTCAACTGTGTAGTAAATAAAACAAAATTTCATTGTAAAAGGGCCCCAACCGTCCCCCATGTGATCTGCCTCTGCTGCCTCCTCATGTGACCGGCCTCCCAATTTAGCGCGTAACCAACTCCCAATGACCTGTAATAACACTATTCCCAAATTAGAGCTCTCAATTGGACTTGGCTTCGGTCCTTCCCTCAAAGCAAAATAAAGCATCCGTTTTCTTTTTTTCACATTCATAATACTCTCCTTTTGAGTTGCCAACTCAAACCCTGTTTCAGTCAGATTGAGCCCTTCCTCTATTTTTTTTTTTTTTTCTGGTTAGCCAAAGAGCCCGATGGAAAAACACCAAGAGACAAAAACAAAAACAAAATCAGACAAAAATTCCAAGTAAGTGACATTCAGCTGGAAAAGCTATGATTCACATGCAAATAAAAATCTCCCTGAATTCACTGTTATATGACGCAAGGCCCTGGCTTCAACATAAAAAGGGCAGAATGAAATCACCCACAATTAAACTTGCTCTGGAATACTGGAATTCTCTGGCTAGGCCTTCCCGACTAATGATAAGAAAACCCCCAACTGTAGCAGAATGAAGCTAATTGTGTTGGGAGCCAGGGCATCCCCACCTCAGCTGACATTCACTCCTGAAACTTCCCAACCCAGCACTCCCCATCTTTACCTATCCCCTCACCTGCATTCAGAGTAACCTGCATGGACACAGGGCTCGGGTCCCCTAAAGGCATCCCTTCTTTCTAGGCAGACATGAGGGATTTGTGCTGAGAAATCTGGACTCACCACCCTACCCACCAGGAAGCTAGAGTACAAGAAAGCTTTCACTAGAGCTCTGAAAAGATCTCCCTGAGATGACACAGGACCTTTGTATGAGCTTCACAGCAGCATCAGTTTCTGATCTCAAGTCCAGGCCAGAGATAGTTTAGCAAGTAACCTCTCCTGACTGGTAGATAATTTACCATCCCACTTCCCTCCTGCCTCCCTCAGGAAACTGAAGCCGATCTGACACCACTTCCTTTTTCTCCAGATGTTACCCTTTGGATGCATACCTTAATCTGCCTGAAAATCATAGAATTCTGGAGACGGAAGGGACCTCAGAGATTTTCTGGTTCTGTCTGTTCTGGTGGTAAGTACACCACTCCCAACCATGGGAAGCCTTTCCACCACTGAAGAGAGCTGGGGTTACTGAAGCCACAATCAGCTTCTCTGCAACTTCTAACCATTTGGCTAAGATCAGTTTTCCTGAAACCACAAAGAAAAAAATCTGTGAACAAGTACTAGCATACCAATGTTCACAGCAGCATTATTCAGAAGTCATAAGGTGGAAACAACCCAAACGTCCATCAACAGATGAACAGGTAAACAACATGTGGAATATATATCCAATGGAACCCTCTTCCGCCTCAACAAGGAAGGAAATTTCAGCACATGCTATAACATAGATGGACCACAAGGACACTGTGCTAAGTTAATTAAGCTAGACAAAAAAGGACAAATGCTGTATGATTCCACTTTTATGAGGTCCCTTGAGTAGTCAGAAAGCAGAATGGTGGCTGCCAGGAGCTGAGGGGGCCGGAAGAATGGGGAGTTATTATTTCATGGGAACAGAGTTTCTGTTTGGGATGATAAAGTTCTAGAAATGGATAGCTGTGATGGCCACACAACATTGTGAATGTAATTAATGCCACAGGACTGTATATTTAAAAATGATTAAAATGGCAGATTTTATGTTATGTATATTTTACTATGATAAAAAAATACAAAAAGATAAATCTACTTTCCCTTTAGGGGAAGATAGCCATTCACCTAAATCTTTTTCAGGCTAACAGTCCCCAGTTTTTTCTAATAATCTTTAGGTGGTATGATTTCCAGCCCCCTGCAGCTTCATGGCCATCTTCCTCTGCTACACTTAATGCCTCTTTGAAAACCTGATACCCAGAACTGAACGGTGGACTGCGCTCAGCTTCTCCTTCCAGGTCCTGCCCTGAGGCACCCGGCTTAACCCCCAAGTCAAACGCAGCACAGAGCAGGCCTGCTGCCTGCCCGCTCTAGAAGAATAAAAAGCATGCCACCACCCTACTACCCAGCTGCTGCTCCATCCCCAGACAGCTGTGGGCAGCTGCAGCTGAGAAGTGAAACTACGGACAGCATCTGGGGGAGGGGGCAGCACCCAGCTGAGCACACTACGCCCTTTCCATAGATTCCCTGTTTCTTGGGGGCGTCTGGCCAATGGAAACAGGGCAGGCCCTCAGGGATGCCTCTTATCAGCACTCACCACAAGTCTGTAACTCCCTTCATGGTACGGTGGGCAGGGCAAGGATGGGAGGCGCAGCTAGATGTGTGCAGCCCCAGCCTAAGCCAGGCCTGTTGGGTACCACAATGGGCTCACCCGCCTCCCTTGGTCCATCTGGAAAAGGTTTGAAAGCTTGAGGCAGGAAAGTTCCCTTTTGCATTTTAAAGTGTGTTGAAACTGAGTAGCCTGGGTGTTGGTCTCATTCCACAAGTGAGTAATCCATTTCCTGAAAGTAAGCTGCTCCCCCTTTGGAAGTGGCCCAGCGTTTTGGGGGTGCTGTTAGAGGTGTCACTAGCTCGGTAAATATTTATTGGCACAAGCATGGAGCTTTTCTAGGAATATCAGTTAATTTGCTAAACTAATGGCTTTAAGGTAGCACCCTTGAAAAAAATTAATTCCTTTCTGATGGGTGAGCAGTTTATGCCTGGGACAGGGCACCAGACGGGGAGTGTGTTTCACTTACTAGTTAGAATAACCACAAATAAATTAAAACCAGGCCTGACTTTAAAATCCCTACCTCCTTCCTTTTCTTGACTCCTGATTTTCTATTAATATCTGAGCCAGTAATGGACTGACTTTGGAAAACTCTTTTCTATGGCAATATTTTGCTGGGAGTTTGAAATGATGGAGTTTGAAAACTCCCTTTCATGTGAGTCTTTTGGCTTCTGGGATCCCATACAGATGATCTCATATATCCACCCCTCACTAAGACTGTGCCCACCTGGATCTATCTGGAAACATGCCTCCTGTTCTTCTGTGTAGAGCAATTTAGACTTTCATCACCCGGCTTGAAAAAGCCTTTTGCCTTGAAGAATAAAAACTTGGTTTCTTTATGGCTCAAACGATCACTTTAAAATCCTTTTAAAAAGACTCCTGTGCCACCTTCTCCTCCTTCATGAGACAGGCGGTCCTCAGGAAGGAATCTACATTTTCTGATCCAAACTATGGAGACAGAGGAGTATACTCAGAGCTCTGCCAGGAAGGGGATGAGTTTGTGTGTGTGGAGGTTCTGATGTAGGGATACATCAAGCTCAGGACTGATTCTCCATGAATGGATGGTTAGAGATCTGATAGAAAAAAAGTCATTCTGGACTCCTGATCTCATGACCAGCATTTTTCCTCAACCCTTCTTGGAACTAGCCCTTTTAGTCATGATCTTAGAAATCCTATGTGACTGCCTTGGGCTCCAGGCATCACTGCCAACCACTTGGGTCTTCTGAGACAGAAACGAGAGTCTTCATGACTCTCACTAACCCTGGCATGGTCCTGTGGCTCAGATACTATCCTGTCTCACAATGACTTGCACCTGCATTTTCAGCCATCCCTACGAGGATCATCCTGAGATCCAATGCCACCCCTTATTTCATCCCCTTCAGGGGTACCTGGAAAGGAGACAACTGCGAGATGATGGCCCTCCCTTGGTATCCTGCAGACTTGTACATAATGGAGCCCGAGCCCACAAAGCCCAGAGTGCCAGTACACACTCTGTCCCTCAAGAACCAGGCAGGGCACCCTTGGGGCACACAGCTTTCCAGGGAGGGCCCCCTCCGGCAGCACGTGACGGGAGCACTGCACGGCAGCCAGCAATGGGAGAGAACAATATGCTGGCTGGGGGGAACACGGGGTTGGTTATTCAGGTACCAGTAACACCAAAATCAGTGTTTATCCTTGTTCATTCATTTCCTTTCCTTCAGCAGGCCTATTACATACAGCATTGCATAAGTCACTGAATGCCTGAAAAACAGGGCTGGCCTATGTTGATAGTATAGGAATTTGGCCTCTATTTCCTTTTATGCTTTAATTTGGTACATGTTTATCTTCCATTGCATTATCTTTTTACTGTTTTGAGGACACAGCCATAGTCAGAGTGCAGATACAGAGCAGAACACCTTGGAGACTTGATTATGTGCTCAGAAACTCCCCTCTTAAATACTTTTTGGAACAAGCTGAGGTATGCGTAAGTAAATGCTTCAAATATGGTATGGACAAGGATTAGCAACCATTATTATCAATGGGGTTATCAGGAACTGGGAAATATCAGATTCACAAAATGAGCCTTCAATGGGATGTGTGCAGAGGGGCACTGGTTGAGAGTCTGGGACCCAGATGAAGTGGTGTGCTTGTCACGTGGCTACCATTGGTACCAGTGTTCAACGGCCACAGGGAAACCTTATTATTCTGTGACTGCCTCCTACATAGGCATGGTTCAGGGAAGATAGAAAGGTCTCAGAGGAGTGAAAATGGAATGAAACAGTAGAGACAGGAGGCTGACATGGAACTGAGCAAGTTCTGGCTACTTCTGTTGCTTTTGGATTCAGGGGAATGTGACGTATGGACTCTTCCCCTATAAACTCATACCTCAAGATTCTTCCACGCACACAGCAGACTCCCCACAATCCCAAACATTAAAGGCCACAACCCAAACATTATGGGATAAGAACAGGGCTTCTTCTTTATCCAGATATTCCTGAATCACACACTACTTTAATGAAATACCTACTTCAGACACATGTTCATAATATTCATCCTTACACTCTGTAAGGCCAGTCCTGGACCCAGGTACTGCATGTTAGGATAGTGTAATTATTTTGTGATCTGTCTTCAACGGCTCTGCGTTTCCTCCTAAAGTGGGATATTGCAGCAGTCATAAATCTTTCCATCCTCCGGAGCAGTGGTCTGTCACTGCTTACTTATACTGCTTATCTTTTGGGAGCGTTCCAACTCTTATTGCGTTTAAACTTAAGCCCTGCTAAACTCATCTCCCTCCATATTTTTCATTTGGGGCTCTATCAAAAAACTAATTAAAATAAAAAAGTTTTCTAAAAGGCAGGGCTTGGTGGCTCACACCTGTAATCCCAGTACTTTGGGAGGCCAAAGTGGGAGGATCACTTAAGCCCAGGAGTTTGAGGCCAGCCTGGGTAACATAGGGAGACTGCATCTCTATAGAAAATTTGTAAACATTAGCTAGGCCTAGTAGTGCGTGCCTGTAGTCCCAGTTACTCAGGAGGCCAAGGTGCGAGAATTGCTTGAGTCAGGGAGTTCAAGGCTGCTATGAGCCATGATCATGCCACTATACTCCAGTCTGGGTGACAGAGTGAGTCCCCATCTCCAAAAAGAAAAATAAAGTAAAATAATCAGTGTCTCATGAGCATAATGATCAATGTATACATACACAATCACATTTACCTACTTAATCTCTGCTTTCAATCTGATTTATCAGTATCATCTGTGGAGTACTTTTTATAAAAGGTGGCAAAATCTCTTTCTAAACATTATCACATCTCAAATGCAAGACAAGTGGGACTGTGGTGAGGAAACTGAGGTTCCTCGTGGTTAAGTGACACATGGTGGTTGGGAGGTTAGGGGGGCTGGGGGAGGCCTTTCTGTAGCCTAACTCCTGGTTCCCAGCCCAACAGCTGGTCCCCCGTCGGCTCACTGCTGAGGCTAAGCTGATGCTTGCTGGAAGAAAGGTTTGCACAGCGAAGCCTGACAGTTTCATTTATGTTCTTGGTTCTCTTACAAAGGAATCTAAACCTTGACGGACATTAGAAATTTAATAATAGTTTAAGAGCAAATCCCAGCATGTCTCCAAAGCAATACAGAATCAAATTCTGAAAGCAAATAAGATACTGCTTTATTCTTCTCTCTCTGGCTCCACTGGCAGGGTGGGAGTGAATTGGGTGTGTCGGGTGAGGGGAGAAGAGACTCCAGAACATACCATTATGATTATCTAACAATAACAACACTCTTACTGGCAGTGTCCTCTGAAAAGATTAACAACATGAGGTTTCTTTTACTCTACATGGCAACAAGCTTCTGAAGAAAATAAAGTAAAAATATAAACTGCTTTATTAACTACCAGTGATGCTGGTTACTTTAAGCTTTCTTAAAACCTTAACATTATAAACTGAGGAATGTGCTGAAATACGCTGGAAGTTTCTTGATCTTGTTTCAACTAATAGTCACTTTTCAATTTCTCAGAAAAGGATATTTAACAAATATGGCCAAACTTAAGTAACTTAAATTTCATTAATTTTCCCTTAAAACAAACATATCAAAAAGTAATGACACAGGAAAAGAACAGTCCCAATACCCATATTGCAACCGTAAACATCATCTATTCACAGTCCAGAAACATATGCAATCGCTCTTTCAGTGGTAGACCTGAAAATTACACCACATTGACAAGAAGCAACTCCACTGCAGATGTGTTAAAAAATGAGTGGCAATTAAGGCCCAATTCACCATGGATTGTTTTAATAATTTTTATTTTCTGAGCAGTGACTTTTTTCAAATAGAAAATCTGGCAGTTGTATTAAAACCAATACTGTTAATTTTCACTTGTATAGTTCTTAGTCTACAACGACATGAAACCTAAGAAAAGATTTCTGTATGAAGAAAAATGTAGTGACCTCAGGCAAGCCGGTGAGATTTTTCCAACAGACACAACACGGGAATAAATGGTGGGGGGAACGGGGCATGAGCCACCCATGATCTGAAGATGAGGGAGTGGAGACCCAGTAGGACTGTGAGCACACATGCTCCATCTTTTCTTGATGCACACACCTGTCCCGCGATCATACTGCTTCCAAATCCTCAAGGTCATTATCCCATCATGTCCTATCTTAGGCCCAGACAGAATCCTCTTGTCAAATTTTGAAGACTTTCAAACAGAAGGATTACTGTATACACATTCTGAAATGGATTTGATGAGCAGAGGGAAGGGTTACTGTGCAGAGACCAGGAATGCAAAAGGGGTCAGTTCAGAGTTGTTTCCCAACTGCAGACAGGACCTCAGGGACACAAGCACTAGGCTCTAGCTCTGGGAATGTAATCTCTTATGCCTCAGTTTCCTCATATTAAAAAATACACATAATGCTCTTCCATCACCTGCCACTTCCAAAGAATGACATGGAAAACAACGGTTTGTGCATCTAAAGACTTAGCACTGGTACAACAAGAGACATTCACTTTAGATGCCCTCGTTTAAAGACCTTCACTCCTATAAGCTAAGGCCTCCACTCCCATGCAGGCGTCAGGGTAGCCACGGAAATTTGGTCTTTGCCTGGCATCCCGCATCATCTGGAAAGGGGAAAACATGCTTACACGTTCTTGGTTGCAGATTGATATTTTCAGCATTTTTAGAAAACACTAAACTGTTTTTCATGTAATTCATTTCTTATAATATTAGCACTTGTGTTTTGAGAGCACATAGCAAGGAGCTATTGTTAGAGAAGCCAGGATCAGAATCAAGTGGCTAAGTGATAAGGGATACTGCTCATGCTCTTCTCTTGCTTCTAAATGTCTGCTTTATAGCAGCTCCAGAATATTCCTGGTCCAATGCATTGTAGACACATTAGAATCACCCAAAACAACTTTAAATATTGCTCCAATTTCCAAAAATGATAGGAAAAAAAAAAAAAACCAGTGTATCTGCAAGTTTCCCCAAAGTCCTACCAGTCTGTCATACACAAAAATTCAAATCCGAGTCAATAAAACATAAGTGTTCGAACTGTCTGTCTTCCTTGTTTCCCCCACTTCTCCCTGCTGTCTCTCTCTTGGCTATTTACTATTTTTAAACCTTACACAGCACAGAGAAAGAGGAATGGCATTTGAATGAAGTTTGGAGACAAGATTGAGTCCAGAAGAAGGTAGCATAAAAGGCTGCGATTAAGCAGGGTTTCAATTATCCATGTTTTCCCTAAAGATCATATATTCCACATCCCTCCCCAACTGACCTACACACACACACACACACACACACACACACACACACGTGCAATGATAAATGGCGAATGCCCAAAATATGACACACTGGTATTGGAGAAAACAGCAGAATTAGGAAGGTCATTTTTAAATTCTCCTCCCTTCTCCCCTGAAACAAGTCCTAAAACCTTCATTCTAGAGGTACCCTCCCTATACCTGGAGGAAAGGAACATCCTTATTTTTAAGGACACAGAGATGCCAAGAAGAATCTGAACAAACAGGCCTTGCTAAGTTCCCCTCAGTTTATTACCATTAGATCACATCCTTTTGTCCCCCAATCATACTTCTGCATAACTGTGCATTCTTTATCAAACCTAAGCATAAAAATATGCAGATTTCTTTGTTTCTTTGGGTCTTCTTTTCTGAAGCATCCCATGTCATGCAAAACTTATATTTAAATTAATTTATATGCTTTTCTCTTGTTAAAATCTGTCTTTTGTTGTAGGAGCCTCAGCCATGAACCTAGCGTTGGGAAAGAAAGATATTTCTTTTCCTTTACGATTGATAGACAGAAAGAATGAATGCAAATTGCTGAAGAACATTAGAAGCTATTTATAAAGGATTCAGATACTAGTGTAAACCCCAAAAGACTAATTCAACAGACAAAAATGCCCTTTAAACAAAACAATTCCAACATAGGAGAGATTTTTCTTCTTTCTTCAAAGCCAAATATTTTACTATGCTTTATAAGACTAATTAAAACACCATTGTGCTATTCGAGCATGTGTGGGTTATGGAGAGGAACAATCTGCCCCACACAAATCTTTGTTTCATCAAGCAAACACCGCATTTATGGTGAGAGTTCTGCAGGATCCTCGGAGACTTTGGCTTTGTTTCATTAACATTCACATATCCACTTGGTAAGAACTGTAGCTTGGAACTACGATTTCCATTACAAAGCCTCTGAAATGCCAGGAATGAGTCATGGCATTGTGCAGCCTGGGCAGTGCACTGATTTTCTCCATTAACCAGGCGCACATTCTGACAACTTCCAGGAGAAAAGCTGAATGAGTCAGTTTCAGGAATAAACCACATTAGAATACTATGTCCCTGGAGGAGTTAGGGTAATAGGGATTGTTTTTTGCTGTTGTTTTGTTCTTTTAAAATAGAAATATTCATAAAATTCATTTCTCTGAAGATAGCAAAATAACATAGATCCATCCAATTACAAGAATTCTAACACCATGACCAATTTGGTTGCCCAAACATTACAAAGTGTAGTAAAACTGCTAGGATCAAAAATAGCTTTTCAAGGACAGTTCCACAGCCCCCTTAACACACAGAACTCTACCTCTGAACCACTTCCAAACACCTTCTCCTTTTCTGATTTTCTTCTTTGGGTGTCTTACACCACCTGACTTTCATAGAGAAATGGGAAGTTAGGAGATAACAAGTTAGATAACTAAACGAGGGAAACACATGGCCAGAATTCAGGCAGAGCATGTGCCGTGTTTCAGCAGGAACAACAAACCTGACTATAAAAATGGATCTCTGGCTTCAGTGGGAAGCAAAATGCATAATGCAAGGCTCCAGACTGTGGGGATCTCTTCTGCATCCTGTCATGTTCCCTGCTGCCATTTCGGTTTTGGAAATTGGAGTCCAAATCTCTTTAACCCTACACGTTCTTGAGAATTGCTTACTGTGTTTACGAGATGAAGGCCTAAAGCAGTGTCATCCTGGACCACCTACTAAATAAAGAAATCAGCAATATTAGAAGGCTAGCAATTTCCTGGCAAGGGGGAAAGATTGAAAGTACTAAAAGCAGGCTAGGCACAGTGGTTCACGCCTGTAATCCCAGCACTCTGGGAGGCTGAGGCAGGCGGATCATCTGAGGTCAGGAGTTTGAGACTAGCCTGGCCAACATGGTGAAACCCTGTCTCTACTAGAAATACAAAAACAATTAGCTGGGTGTGGTGGCTCATGCCTGTAGCCCCAGCTACTTGGGAGACTGAGGCAGGAGAATCGCTTGAACTTGGGAGGCGGAGGTTACAGTGAGCCAAGCAAGATTGTGCCACTGTGCTCCAGCCTGGGTGATAGAGTAAGACTCTGTCAAAAAGAAAAGAAAAGAAAGTGTTTGGACAAACGGAGGCAAGATGGTGCACTTCCGGGTTCTTCTTCACCACCAGCTCTTCCCGCGCGCGCGAAAATGCAGCCGGCACCTGGGAAGGTGCAGATCAACTGGGCATGCGCCAGGTGACGTCAATCTAAAGAGACCAAGATTTACCTGGTCGCACCTGTGGAACGCCCCCGGACACGCCCGTGCCCCGCCTATTGCCCTCCCACTCCTAGAAAAGCCGCTCTCCGCCAGTGAGCCACGCGGCCTTCTCACAGCCCCACTCCTGTCGGGATGTCAGGACTGCAGGAACTCCGTCCGAGAGCCCCACCGGGGGACTCTGCCGGCCTCCTTTGCCGGAGTCCGACAGACTTCTCCCTACCCACCTTCTTTCCCTGAAGCTAGGTGACCAAAATAAACTTGCGGTTTTGCTCCTACACTTGCCTACCCGCTGGTTCTTTTGTGCCCGCTCCGCTGGTCTTAGAAAAACAAATCAGAAAGTACTAAAAGCATCAAATGGTTAACATCTTTCTAGAACTTCTGATCTTGTTTGAAACCAATACCATACAATGATTTGAAAACTGAATGCAACCATGAAAAATGGAGATTTCTGAATATGCCAAAGGCACTTTTAATACCAAAATGAGAGGTGAAGTACCTAGGGTGACTGTCAGGAGCCAGTATATCTCAGATCTAATATGGAGCTGCCGTGGTATTCAGGGGCTCCTGAATACTCAGTTGTTCAGGATCATACTCAGTTGCTTTCCATCTTTCCTAGTATCGAGCTGTGGCCCTGCTTATTCTTTTTTTGGATTTGGCCTCTAATGTTTAGGCACGAGTCAGCACACACAGATGAATAGATTAACTGAGCTAATTTAAGGGAGCCCTCCCATGGAAGGATTCTTTTTTAGCCTTCTATATTTAGGCTAAGGTTTATGCCTGTGCAAGACACTGACTGAAGAACTGAGTTTTCCAAACCTCACGAGCAAGGATTCTCTACCATGAGATCTTCCTAACAAACTACTCACTTGTTCGCGGGAGCTCTGATGTCACCATAACCACAGAGTATTAAAACAAGCCAATTAAGGCAATCTCATTTGTACTGCAGGGTGACTCTTGCCTCACTTTCAAAAATGTGGTAAGCACATACCGTGTTGATATCCAGGCTGGTGAATATCCCTATCTGGTGAAATTTGATAAAACTTAATTTGATATGACAACTCTATTGAATTCTACCAGAAGCAATCATTTCAATTAAATCACACACTTCCTAAATCTCACATTTAGTAACAAATTAAAGACTTTGAAGCTCTCCACTGCTGAAACATTGGTTCTCATGTTCTTATAACCATTGCTTAGTCAGACCTAAAGCATGGCTAAGGAATAAATTTAAAGTTTGACTCTCAAGCAAAAATTTCAAAGATTCTGTGACTTGTTAGTCATCAAATAAGCTGCTCTCCATGGTAGGGGATTCTCTGAGTTTTTTTTTTTTTTTGGAGACGGAGTTTCGCTCTTGTTGCCCAGGATACAGTGCAATGGCGCAGTCTCGGCTCACTGCAACCTCCACCTTCTGGGTTCGAGCGATTCTCCTGCCTCAGCCTCCTGAGTAGCTGGGATTATAGGCGCCTGCCACCACACCCGGCTAATTTTTGTATTTTTAGTAGAGACGGGGTTCCACCAGGTTGGCCAAGCTGGTCTCGAACTCCTGACCTCAGGTGATCCACCCGTCTCAGCCTCCTAAAGTGCTGGGATTACAGGCATGAGGCCTGGCCTTCTGCCTTTTTAAAAAAAAATCTCTCCCTACTGGGCCAGCCACAGTGGCTCACATCTGTAATCCCAGGATTTTGGGAGGCTGAGGTGGGATGATCGCTTGAACCTGGGAGTTCGAAAGCAGCCTGGCCAACACAGTGAGACCTCATCTCTACAAAAAAGAAATTTCAAAATTCGCTGGGTATCATGGCACGGGCCTAATAGTCCCAGAACTCAAGAGGCTGAGGTGGGAGGGTCACTTGATTCCTGGGAGGATGAGGCTGCAGTGAGCTGTGATCATGCCACTGCACTACAGCCTGGGTGACAGAGTGAGACCCTGTCTCAAAAATAAAATAAAATCTTCCCCTAACCCACTTATTTGAGTATCATTTAGGGCATAGGTAATGCTAAGGGATCTACTATATTGTCACAATGATAAGAATGTCAATAGATTCTCTTCTCATGTCTTTGACATTTAAAGACATCTGTAGAAAGGTAGACACCATCTGTGTCCTCCTGCTGGCAGAGACTAAACACCTGCATGGTAGAAACCACACCAGTAACTACTCAGTGTCAGAAGGGCCTTTAGAGAAGAGAATCAATTATCCATTGCCTTCTCTTTTGTTTCACAAATTCTTGGGCAGCTGAAGAGGTCAAGTTTTGAACAAGCTGCTTTTACAGTCTTACTTTTTTAGAGAACCTCATGTAAAAAATGTAAAAGCAAAAAGCAACTTAAAGGAGCAGCAAAACTCCTGCCCTTCTCTACCTAAAAATGGAATAAACTTACTTGGCAGTATCTCTGCTGCCACTGAATATATTTACTTCTTAAATGAGACAAACCTCTTGCCAGGCTTCTTGCCGACTCTGCAGGGACCTAGGCCTCCTTTGCATAAACACTTCTTTCCAGAGAAAAGAATGAGAATGCCACACTTTAATATTTTGGCATTCCTTGTTGGATTCAAGTGGAATGCTAAAATGGATTTAGGTCCCAGAGGAGAGAAGTGAATGAATTTTCATCACTGCCCCGACTTAATTGTATGTGCCCCAAGCGTGGCATCTGATGACTCAGAGTAGGTTCCATGCTCAGATAGAGGCATCAAACGCTTCAGAAAGTAGGGAAGAGTGGCCTCCAGGGCTCAGCTCTCAAAAATAAACCAAACCAGATCCATGAGCTGAGGTCTGAAGTTTAAGACCAATGGCCATTACTGTTTACACAGACAGAAGACCGAAATTTGATCTCCCTTCAGCTCAGCCAATAAGATGACTGGGAGAAGTGCTAGGCTATCTCTTCTTAGACTCAGCTGCCTAAGGCCCTGCGGACGGCCTGCTGGGGCTGGGCTGCTGCTCCCTCCTAAGGGCTGCAGAGCCCTCCCACCCCTGCCCACAGGACCCAAGGGCCTCGGTGTACAGCTTTGTCCCAGTGATGCCTGGGCATCCCGATAGCAGGTGAGAATTCACTGGACTTCCAGAGTGTTCCTTCTAAGCAGCTGAGAGGTTAAATGAAACCAGTCCAAATTTCCAGTGCTAAAAGCAGCAGGCAGCCCGCTATGCTGACGCTGCCGTCACAAAACCCATGGTTGAGTACAAGGCAGCCATTATTTATTTGTGATCCTGAGAATGTTTTATTGCCTGTATTGTTTTCTAACTTTGGAAGCACCAAATAAGGATGACTTTTGGTGCAAGGTAGGAGCCAGGACTATTTATATGATCTCATTCTTTCTTACATAATATATTAAACAGGCCCTTTAGGCCTGAGTGTGAAACAGCCAAATTATGTCTCTAGACAAACGTGTGCTGCTCCCATTGAAACTGGGGTGACTTGGCTGTCAGACAGCTGTGGGGCAAACTTTACTTCTTCAGCAAGGATATGATGGATAAAGAATCGTTTCCAAGCATGGAATACAGTGTTCTGGAAAACAGCCACAGGAGGAATATGAAAACAAATCCCTTTAAAGCCCAAATCAGCAAATACTTCCCATCATTTACAGATATGCTTGTCTACCTTCCAAGCCTGCAAGGTAACCTTTGAGAAAGGGCCCCAGGTACCTCTCTGGAGATCATTCAAGATCTCTTCCGGTGAGCCTCTAATGCTGGCAAAACGTAGCTTGGGCAGAAGATCACTCTCCTAACTTAATACGATGATATTTCGCTCAGCCACTTCGTGGGAAGATGCATAGCTGGTTTCAGAGCAACAAATTACTTTATAGTTGCACTTCATCATTCATTGTTCCCATGTTACAGACAGACATTTTATGGTAATTGATCTTGATTTAGTACATATACAGACTTATTTATGCGCTGCCTTGTTCCAAAAAGAATTTTAAATGACTTACATGTGGCCTTAGAAATTGCCCTACATCCTTATAACCCTTAAAAAATAATACTATTCTCATCTAATAAGTTAGATTTTACAGAAATTCATGATAACCTTTATGCAGCTAAAGTTAAAAGCAGATCAAACCTAGTGTTCAAATCCTCCAATTTTTACTTTGGAAAACAAATCCCAGGATGACAGGGCACCCTCTCAGGGGACCTGTGAACCTTGGTCAGCCCTTTCTGAAGTCCTACAGAATTTCAGCTATAGATAGGTAGAAGAGGAGGCAGAGAGTGACAAATTCCACATCATGACAAAGTGAGACGTCTGCAGATGACTGAAAATAGTCTCCCACGGTTGGTTTTAATCTTCCCACCTTCCCTCCACCCTCATACACCCTCTGCGCTTAGGAAGAGTAAAGATGACTTCATTGAAGTGACTGACAGGCATCACAGGGATCGAAAAAAAATTAAAAGGAAAAACAAAAACAAACAAAAAAAAACCAGCTGGATGTGGTGGCATATGCCTGTAGTGTCAGCTACTCCAAATGCTGAATTGCTTGAACCTAGGAGTTCCGGGCCAGCCTGGGCAACATGGCAAGACCCCATCTCTAAAAAAATAAATTTAAATTAAAAACAAAAACAAATTCCAAAACAGAACAGCTGACTATACCTTGAAGAAAAAAAAAAAAAACTATAATCAGAAAAGGCAGCAGTAGATGGGGGTAATGGTGTGACATTTTCCTTCTCCCCATCTCTAACACTACTCCCCATTCCTGCCCCCACCCCAATGCCTCTGCAGCACATCCCCTTCTCTTGCCCCAAAGTTCAGCTCCCTGCTAGGGCCCTGTCGCACCTCTTCCCTGAGGTGTCAATTCAGGCCTATGCTTTGAACCCCGATAATCCAAGCTTTGATTTCATGCCTGCTGGCAACTGGTTCATTGCCACATTCACTGGCACTAAGATGTAGAAACCTGCTCTGAGACAGGTTCAGATTCAGGCTTCACATACACCGACTACAGAATTCTAGAAGACTGAGTTCGTTCCATGTGTTCAGTAAAGTCCAAGATTCGAGGCCTGACACTCAAGACCGGCCACACTCTTGTCCCAAGCTGCCCTCTGTACCTCTCACCTTCTCTAACCCTGTGCCTCACTCAGCCCAGCCTCTTTCTTGGCTGTGCTTCCTCCTGGACAAACATTGCCCTCCTTTTCTTGAAAGGCAAATCTATACCTGTCCTTTAACAAACTCATTTAACCACCACTCCCATTGCACCCACTAGGTGCTGTTCTAAGCACTTTCCATATCTCACTTAATCCTTACAACAACCCTAGGTACTATTATTAACCAAATTTTAAAGATGAGGAAGCAGAAGCATGGAGATGGGACCTAGCTTGCTCAAGAAGCCAGGACAAATTAGTAGTAAAGCCAAGGTTCAAACCCCAGAATCTGTGTCCCTAACAGTGATGCTGCTGGGCTGAGCTGCCTCTTCCATAAAACTCACATGTCCCAACTCCAGTTAAAATTAATTTTTCCTTCCAAGTTCCGGAGCCCTTCAGTGATCTCTTACAGTCTAACCATTTTCTGCCTAACTTTCGCCATACTTATCTTTCATTTTTCATCTTTCCTGGCAGATGGTAAGTTTCTTGAAGACAGAATCCAAGTCTGATTCAACTTGGGTCCCCTTAGCCACGCCTGAGCTCTGCACATGCTCGGTGGGTGCCTGTCAATATTTGTGGGTGGAAGGAGAGGAAAAAGAATTCACTCAGCTAAGGAATCTCCTGCTGGAGTGAGGAACACTTCCTTCTTTATGTTCATCTCTATGTGGGTGCAATGTTTATATTTACTTTTGTTGTTTTAGGAGGAATTTTAGCTGCTCTTGGTAAGGAAAGCAGGTAGTCTTGAAGGTGAAAGCTATGTCTTATGAGCATGGGAGGCAACAGCAGTCAAATTCTCCTCTGTTCCTCCCACATACAAGAGCTACTTGTGGAGGTGGTAACAATGATATGAAGACAACAATTGCAGCAATAACAACAGCTACCATCAATCACGTACCATGTGCTAGGCACTTCATATCGTATATTTGTAATTCTTTCAATAAGCCTGAAAGTTAGGCTTTATTATCCTTATTTTACAGATAGGAATTGTGATTCAGAAAGGTTAAGTCATTTCGTTAAAGTCAAAAGCTGGTAAAACAATGCTGAGGCTTGACCCCCAGGCTTGGTCTGGCTCCATCCTCTACACAGCAATGCCTTTCTTAACCCTGAAGGAGCTTAGCTTTCTGTAGGAGTTAAGAAAGGCAAGTCACCTGGGCCCATTCATTCTTGGCTTCCTGGATTTTCTGTGGTTTTGGTCTTTTATGTGAAAAGCTACCCTTACACATGCACATTTCTTCCAAGAAAGCAGATGAACGGTAACCTACTTTCACAGAGCTCAGAGAGTCCTTAATGACTAGGAACAGACTGGACGACAATCACAAAAATGTACCAAGAGATTTACAAGAGGGTGGTGCAGATGGGGGCGGGGAATGAGGGATGGGGCCAGACAGACTTGCTTGGAGTCAGACAGGCAGAGTGAGAACTAAATGTTCTGTTCAGAAGAAGGATACATCACTCTTCATTAATCTATAAAGTTGTCTTAGTTGGGCCACAACAAACCCTCAGTGCGTTCACAACGTGGCCACAAAAACATTTTACTGGTCTGGGTGTAAACGTTTTTTCTTCACACAGGAAAAGCAGTGCTTTTCACCCCGGGTGGTGGCGGCGGGGGGGCAGAAGGGAATCCCTCAAAATGCAGCACACACTTAAACATGATTCAGCTCTGATTCATCGAATCTGGAATATTATTCGATTCACTCCAGGATTCTTGGTGCAAAGCGTCCCCTGCATGCTGGCAACGTCATCTTTCCATGCTACTAAGCGATAGACAACTTTCTTTAACATGCTCTGAAGCTCACAATGTGTTTAAGACAGACTTTTCCGTGTGTAAGAGAAAAGAGGTGCTAATTATAAGCAGAAACAGCAATACCTAGTGGGGGCCTAGTTAAAAACCAACACTATCAGTGGACTAAAGAAAGGAGTGCTAGCCAGGCGTAGTGGTGCATGCCTGTAGTTCTAGCAACTTGGGAGGCTGAGGCAGGAGGACTGCTTGAGCCTAGGAGTTCAGGGCTGCAGTGAGCGATGGTCAGACCACTATACTCCAGCCAGCCTGGGCAACAGAGTGCGATCCTGTCTCTCTCTTCAAAAAAAAAAAAAAAAGAAAAGGAAGAAAGAAAGAAGTGGTACTTCTAAAAATAAAGCTCTCCTTAAATATTCTTTATCAGCTTGTTTCAGCCAAACTTGCCACATTCGGTACACATTTCAGCCCTGTGACTTTTTTGTTTCCTGAGCATTCCGTGGAAAGTAGGTGCTCAAGGAGAGCCTCCAAGGAGGACAGCAGCAGCCTCCCCTTTTCTAACGGGCTCCAGGCTGGGGCATGTGAACCACTGAACAGTACCTTAGCTATGTCTCCTCTAATGAGTAGGATCTGAGGGAGAAAATGTGGGTCAAGTGTTCAGAGAGCTTCATGATGATCCAGGCTGTAGCCACTGACTTCACGGCCCTGTGGCTGCACCTCCTTCTCCCACGGATGGCTTAACGGTGGTATTTCTCCTCAATTTAAATTAAAGGAAGATAAAGCATGGTAGCCTAACCTAAATGTCCTCTGCTCTATGGCCTCCGGTACTGACTGGAGGTTCAACCTTCTTCATGAACATTTCAGAGTTCCTGTCTGTCATTCCTTCTTGACCCTGCAGCGTGATATGGTGGAGAGAGAAGAGCACAGACTCAGGAGTCAGACTCCCTGGCTTCACACCCGACTGTGTCACTCACCAGCTTTGTGACTTTGGGCAAGTTACTGAACCTCTCTTGCCTCAGTCTCCTCACCTGTAAAATGGAGATGATGAGAATAGTATTTATCTCATAAGGATGTTATAGGGAGAAAACCAGGAGGAGGATTAAATTAAAACAGTAAGTGCCACATAGGTATTAACTAGCATTTTTTTTCCCTTCCTATCTTCTTTCTTTTCCTTGGTTTCTACAAATGTTTATTGAATATCCACTAGCTAATACAAATAAATACAGGCAGGATGCAGTCCTTGCCCTCCAAGTAAGGACAGAGATAGAAAGCTACAGTAGAAGAAAATCACCAGTCTGGCATTTGGGGAAACTGGATGCTGGTCCCAATACTGTCATTAACCCCTCTGTGGCTTTCTCACCTGGAAACTCCAAGATCCTTTTAGGGGATCTTGACAAATAGAAAACGAATTCACTGCCAGGCCTCACATACCATGCCATCGGAGTGATTCTACGACAAATGCCCCTAAACTCCAAGAGGAAAGAAACGGTTTCGAGTTGGGCCAGTCCTGGAAGGCATCAGAGACCCAGAATTTGTGTTCATCCCTTGAGGATGGCTTGGAGATTGGAAGACGGAGGTGAAGAGAGGCTGTTTCAAGTGGAGGAAAGATACTGTGCAAAGGCACAAGTTGTATGTAGGAACTAGGCCACAGAACATGGGGCTGTATCTGAGAACTGGTTTTGGGAAAGCAGGAGGGACAAAAACCCATAGGGTCAACTTGTAGAAGGCTGGTGAATTACAAAACAATGGGCAGTTTTTGACGTGGAAATCTGATCAGAATGGCAGTGTGTGGAGATGCATCTGGTGGCAGCCTGAGGGAGGGCTGGGGTGGAGAGAACAGTTGGAAGACAACTGCACCAGGAAGGCATGAGAAACAGAGGGTGAGGGCAGAGCCTCCAGGGCTCCCGAGGCAGGCGGGCCCACCACTGAACAGCTGTCCAGTCTGGGGCGCTCACATAACCTCTCGTCCACAGTTCTCTCCATTTAAAAAGAAGACAACATAAGCAAAAGCTAAGCACGAATGCGTGGTGCATGGTCAAGACTCAGTAAGCAGGACCCAGAAAATAAAGTAATGGGTGTGAGGCAAGCTGTGATTGAAAAATTACCATTCACCTGAGTTACTGGTGAAACAAATCGCACGTGACAGCAAGAGAGAGAGGGGTTCCAAAGAGCCATCCCCCAAAGTCACTGGCTCTGGGTGATAGGGAGAAGACAACAGAGAGGGCTGGTGATCCCAGGTAAATAGCAGGATGTGAAGGAATGACATTTGCCTCTCCTTGGCTCTTCAATGAGGTGACCCAGGGTAACTGGACACTGTGGCTGACTGTCCAGGTCACCATGTATAACAAGGCACAGACACAGGAGAGAGCAAAACCAATGCCTTCCCTGTACCTGGAACTTTGACCTACAAACATGGAGACCCCTGTGGAAGAAAAGAGAAGTTCCACCCTCAAACTTTCAGCTCAAAGCCACCGATCATAGATACTGTCACATCTCATAAAGACACAGTAAGCATTATCATTTCCATTTTCAAGACAAGGACATTGAGCTAAGGTCACTTGCAGAGTTGGTAACAGCTGAACCCTGAGCTGAGGACTTTGTCTTGCACTTGAAAACCTGTTCCCCTCCCAGCTGTCTCTTAGGGCTGTTTCCCCCTCAACCAGCCCTCAACTCACAAGCTGACCTAAAATTGCTCTGCAAAATACAAGAGCATGAAATTAAAAATTAAATAGGTGCTTCTGCATCTATTTAAATCCCATTTATTTTTAATAACTACTGAGGTTAGGCCTTGCACAAAAGGTGAGGAGTTGGTTTAAATCTCGATTTATCTCTTGGTAGACTAGTAAAATATTGTCATTCTGCTCAAGTGAAGAAAAGGACCATCAAAAATGTTACAGTTATTTAACTTTTCTTAAAACTAAGAGTCCATCTCCTGGGCACTTTCTTCTAGGGTCTTAAGCTCCCGTGATTTGACAGTGTTTGGTCTGGTAGCTTGTGCCATTCCTCCAACATTTGGGGGTACCTATGTGTCTATAGGCTTATAGTAATCAAAGGGTTAATGCTCCCTGTCAATTGCACAAAAATTCCCATCCTAAATGGGAATGATTTGTCTTCTTAGTTAAGTGTCTCTGACAATACATGCTATTTATAAGCTGATGGCATCTGGCTCAGAATGGGAGCTAATACAATTATAATCAAAATAATAATATAAATTGGTTAGCAGCAGAATGGCCAGGATAAGCAAAAACAATTACAGTTGACTCTTGAACAAGGGTTTGAAATGCGTGGGGCCACTTATACTCGGATTTATTCAATCAAACACAGATTGGAAATACAGTGTTTGCAGGATGTGAAATCCATACAGATGGAGGGCTGACTTTTCCTATAGGTGGGTTCTGCAGGGTCAACTAAGGAACTTCAGTGTGTATGGATATGGGTACCCAGGGGGTCCCAGAGCCAATACCCTGGCATATAGGGAGGGACAACTGTATGTCACTAAGCCTGCCCTAATATGGAAATAATGAGGAATATCAAGCCACTAATCAAGACGCCCACACAGGCATTGTTTTAAATCCACGGAGCTTTGCTATATCCAGTACTTCCTGTGGGTCCCTCCTTCCAGTGATCTTGGGGCCCTCTCTTCACCTCAGTGGCCCAGAACACTTCTGGGGTTTCCCCACAATCATAAGCTTCTTCTTATGCCTCATTCCCATAGCTGGGGTGACCCCCTAACTGTCACTCTTGCTAGGTCAAGGATGGTTTAGAGTCTCTTGCCAGACAATCTAAGAACCAAAAAGTCTCTCTTTTACTAGATTTTACCTGAACAACGTAGAAGCAATTTGTCTCTTAAACACTCTCCCTGAGCTTTGGGGTTCACATCCTGCCCATTTGTGTCTCCTTATTATCAGAACAGAAAATCTATGACTGTATTGCTAAATGTAAGGAAAATGGGGTTTCAGGTTGAGACAAGCCCTTTTCTTCCCAAGGCCTGAAACATCAGGCAGGTAGTTATTTTATCTGTTCTGAGTTTAGTCAGCACATTTTGGTTATTCTAGACCCAGAAAATCCTCAGAAATCAGGGTTCATTAGGGATGGTTAGGGAAGATGGAAATGGATGACTATCAATCAGGAATTAATGAGGATTGAGGAAATCCAACCAATTCTACCTGGAGATCTCTGTGGCCATCCATCTTTCCCACCAGCAGCTCTGAATTTGGATCTATGCCCTGACAGGCAAAAGACAAATCTATCCTTCTTAAAAGTCCACTCAGGTAAAATGCCATTTAAATTGTCGTATTGTCCAGAACTGCAGAGAGGAACATTTCTTTTCCAGTTAATCCGGCAGCCATCAGTTGTTCCCTATTAACTTGAGAGAAGCATCTAGTTTATGTTCTAGAATAAAACACCTCACATCTATCCAAATTAAACCCTGAAGAGCTATAACTGAAATGAAGGACAGTCTCTTATTTATTGGAGGTGGGTGGATTTCTGTTTTCCCACGAAGTTCATGTTCTGGCATACTTATCTTTGGGATCTGCATTCCCTGGGTGACTAGGAATCCAATGATCATACCTGTTTTATGATTTTAAGCATTCCATGTTAGCCTAAATTATAGCACATTCATATGGCTTTTATTGTTAAAGATAACAATCACCTCACTGTAAAATATTATTCTTCCTGAGGGTTCTCAAATACCTCTGTTAACATGCTCCGGTATCTACAGGCACGCTCACATTTTTTCCTGCAGTTGTTTGTGCTCCGCTATAGAATCTAGACACGACACAGACACAGGAAGGTCTTTCCAAAACGTTTGTGGACCAAAGAGAACAGAGAACAACTTAAAACACACTGTAGTTTAAAAGGACACTTCAAATAAGATTTGTTTCACTACAACCTGATCTCACTTTAGGAGAAATAAGTATTTTCCTGAACTATCTAATGTTAAGTCACACTTTAAAAAATTAAAGCTTATTATTTTAAGAAGTGTGAGAGTGTGTGTGTGTGTGTGTGTGTGTGTGTGTGTGTTGGATTCACATAACTAAACATATTCAAAACCTTTTAAAGCCAAAGATCAGATCTTTCATGGAACAAGTACTTTGAAATATACTCTGTTGGTCAACTCCAAATGGTTTCTCCATGTTTATTTCAGAGCCATATCATAGGATCATTAAGTTCTTTGAACTCAACTACATTGTTTAGGGAGTAAGAAGGAGAGAGAAGAAGGGGGGAGTGGGGGAGAGGAAGAAGAGAAGGAAGTGGGGAGAAAGGGAGGAAGTACATTTGTGAGAAAGTATAAAGATGGTTCTGCCCAGTTTCCCTCAATTGGTCTGTGTCCCCCATAAGCATATTGAGGGCGATGTGTGTCTGTGCTCTCCTCAGCCTGGCTCGGTTCTCTGGTAACCTGTTGAGTGAGAGCATCTTTATATGCTCATTAGACAGGTATACTTTATACAACACAGCCGGTTGCTGCCACTACAAAAGACATCCTTTAATCCAAACTATGAGTGTATACTCATCTCAAACTTGGTAGAGGTACAGGGGCCATGCCTTATCTTTGAAGATAGGTCCACTGTCTGGAATTCCCAATTATCTTTCCTGTATAAACCAGGAAATTTGCTGATTTTCAGGTTCTCTTTCTTTAAAGAAGATTAAAAAAAAAAAAAAAAAGGCCGGGCACGGTGGCTCAAGTCTGTAATCCCAGCACTTTGGGAGGCCGAGACGGGTGGATCACAAGGTCAGGAGATCGAGACCATCCTGGCTAACACAGTGAAATCCCGTCTCAACTAAAAAACATACAAAAAAATTTACCGGGTGTGGTGGCAGGCGCCTGTAGTCCCAGCTACTCGGGAGGCTGAGGCAGGAGAATGGCATAAACCCGGGAGGCGGAGCTTGCAGTGAGCTGGGATCCGGCCACTGCACTCCAGCCTGGGCAACAGAGGGAGACTCCGTCTCAAAAAAAAAAACACAATCAAAGGCAACTGAAAAGCCATCTGACCGCAGAATCCGCCTAGATTTTTTACTTTCTCCTTAATCTTTTAGAGTTATCTTGTTTGTATTTAATTTGGCCTCAATTTAATTTTTAGCAAATTCTTTTCAAGGCAACAAGTCTTTTCAAGGCAACAATGTAATTTTCGAGACAGCTCTCCTTTTCACACACATATTTAATCTGTTTAAATACTTAAACTTAGCTACATGTCTTAGAATAAGTACAACTAGCATACATAGGTTTGGAAGCACATGCTCTCACCAGGCCCCCAGTTGAGCTGATGGAATGGGTGGGATGGCTCATTGGAGAGCAGCCCACTAACTGACTGCCATAGATAGAGGTTGGTGCGTTCATTCACAGGGGAGAGAGAGAACAGGTTAACTGGCAGATGGATTAAGTGAGCTCCCACAGTACCTCCCCTAGGTTCAACCAAAGAAACAGCTAATGATCTATTCCAATACTGTAGGGGAAAGAATGACCACGTGAGACCTAACAGTCTCTAACCTGATGCCTTTCTAGGGATTGGAAGAGTAATTTTGTCTGCTAAGTTTTTGTCTCACTGACTATTGGATAAATACCCTCCTAAGGTTCAGTAACAATGCTATAAATAGGACGGGAAAAAAAAAGTAGTCAAGCTAAGCAGAGAAAAACTATGAGGCAGAATGTATGCTTACCTGATGGAACTCATGCTTCATGTGGTGCAAAGGTTCTCGTTGTGTCTAAGATCTTTTGACTAAAAATCTTTAATCCCTCAAGTTCAGGCTAGGTTGAAAAATCAGCTTAGTTGCCTTGGTTCAGTACTTTAGACCAGTCTATCACTTTACTCACTATTGCTACTCTACAGGGCTTGGATAAAAATATTTGGATGAAAAGTATCTGAGGCTGGATCCACTCTCAATGTCAAGCACAAGTTGGCTAATTCCACCTTGAAACATTTGCATCTGTGAGGGATGGTATATTTAAAGGACTTTTATTTAGCTCTTACATTTTATTTATTTATAATTTATTATTTACATCCTGTCAACTTCCATGAAGGATTTGAGGCAGCTTAGCTCTTCAGTGAAGCCCATTCTTAATCAGTTGCAGTCACTTCTCTCTCATCCCGCTACGTCCAACTTCAATGGAGTAGTTTCCCCAGTGTGATTAATTAACTTGGACCCCTGTGGTCTGGGACTTCCACTGTGCAACAAAGGCTGTGCGTCTGCAGAGTCTGTGACCTTTGGTTTACTGCCCAGTGCAGGGAGCGGCCCAGCAGCACAGGAAACCCTGGCAGAACTTCCCAGGGCATCCCCTTTGATGCCCAAGACCTCTCTGGGGGACAATGTGGGGTGTGCAGACCATGTAGGATTCGCAGCGCCACAGCAGCCCCAAACCCTGTGCTGAGGGAGCCAAAGGTGTCCACAAGGACCCTCCCTTGTGAGGGATGTAAGACATCAATAAGTGTCCCATCCAGGCCAGGTGCAGTGGCTCACGCAGTAATCCCAGCACTTTGGGAGGCTGAGGCAAGTAGATCACTTGAGGTCAGGAGTTCAAGAACAGCCTGGTCAACATGGTGAAACCCTGTCTCTACTAAAAAACAAACAAACAAACAAACAAACAAACAAATTACAAAAGTTACCCAGGTGTGGAGGCATGCACCCGTAGTCCCAGTTACTTGGGAGGCTGAGGCATGAGAATCGCTTGAACTTAGGAGGTGGAGGTTGCAATGAGCTGAGATAGTGTCAGCCTGGGCAACAAAGCAAGACTCCATCTCAGGAAAAAAAACAAGAAAATAAAAAAATAAACATCTCATCTAGTAGGAGTCTTTGCCAATAAGTACAATAATCATACGCTCTTTCATGTGAAACAAGAGAAAGGCACAGCCTCAATCTCAGCTCCTTGTGGATCTCTATCCCTTCAAGTCTCATCTAAATGGAGCAAAATATCCACAGGTGTTATTTCAATCTGCCATTGATCTCTGGGCTGACTAGGTCACCTAACTTAACCATGCTACAGTTTTCCATCTGTAACTCAGTGATGAAAACCCCTTCCAGAGAGAGACATGTTTGAAGAACTTCAGGTGAGAGCTCCCACATGCAGGTGCTGTAAAAAGGCCTTGAGTGTCCTTGTGTTCGAGAGTCACTTCTATCTGCCAAATCTGATCACCTTCTCTGGCTCCCAGCCCCTTGCTCCTAGCTCCTTTGTGTGAATGGAAGCTGCCAGTCTCAATACCTGCTCAACATGGGTTTTTTTGTTTGTTTGTTTGTTTTGTTTTTTTCCAGATAGTGGATAAAGCACTGCTTTCAAGCATATATTCCTGTTACCTAGCCTACACACCTGTAAGTTCTGCTCTCTCAGAGGATAAACATTCAACACCTGATAAACAATTATTAATGTAAAGGGCTGTCTTCAGAACAGAGATGCTTCAGGCCATGTAGAGGTGTTTCTCCAGTAGTGGGGATGGGTTTGGGGCAAGTCATCCATACCTTCTCAGAAACCTTTTTGCAACCAACATCAGACATCTGGGAATAGTTGGTTGAATCCCTGGGTGTGATCTGTGACTGTGGAATAGTCACAAAGCTGACTTGCATGCACAAAGAAGGAATCCATAACCCATACTAGACGGTTCAATAAGGATGGAGGTTAATGCATAGACCACAGATCCAAATGCTGGCATTAACTAGGATGGGAACTATCTTCACAGAATAGGAGACTCTGGAATAGCAGATTCCTCAAAGGTCTACTTTAGGGGCTTGCTTTCATCTGCTAATTAGCCCTCTGTTCTAACCACCTGACTAACCAGTCACAGACTTATAAATACAGCAGGTGCACCAGAGGCACAGCTTCGAACTCTTTGGGAATAAAAAGGCATCAAAGAAATCTATAGAATCCACATTATGTATCTAAAATATAGGTATGAAAAAGAATTTTTGTTCTACATTATTTTAATCTAATAGGTCAAAGTAAGTAAAGTTATATCATTGTCCTAGATATAAAAATGCATGTGGACCAAAAGATGACATTCGAATCATACTTCTCTATTTATAAAGCACTTCCAAAATTCTTAAAGCTACATTACGATCTTGTTTGACAGATAAGGAAATTGAGGCTTGGAAAAAACAAGTGATTTGCCCGAGGTCAAGAACTTCGGTGTTCTGACTCAAAGTCTGCAGTGCCTGTCACTCTGTTATGTTCACACCATTCATGAAACAGGACTTCGCTGATCAAGTTCATAGGTGGAAATACCCTCCAGAGAACTAAAAAGATGCCTGAATAGTGTGTGATTAACTGGCTTCCCTGAGCTCTCAATGGTTACACACAGAAATTCAGATGTTAACAGGCAAACAATTCTGTGGCTGACAGGACTGGAGGGATATATGCTTAGATACCAAGTCTAATGGAAGCCATCCAAAGTTGGTGGTGGAAAATTCTGCATGGATCTCACTTTGTAAAATAGCTGTATAAATGTGGTTCAAGGGGACTGCTGTTAAAAGACATAATCAGATTCTAAACAGTCTCTCTCTTTTTTTTTTTTTTAAACTTTCAAGTTGATGTCTTCTCCAGTCCTTCCATCCAGAGCACAGCAAATGTCAAAGTCAGCCAAGCTGGAAAATGAGTTGTGATAACTGGATTCTTCACCACTGGTAGTCTGTCTCCAGTCTTTCCTGGCCTCTCATCCTCCTGTTCTCCAGTCCTTCCATCCAGAGCACAGCAAATGTCAAAGTCAGCCAAGCTGGAAAATGAGTTGTGATAACTGGATTCTTCACCACTGGTAAGTCAAGAAAGTCTGTCTCCAGTCTTTCCTGGCCTCTCATCCTCCTGTTCTGGAAACTCAAAGCTCCCTGGACTCCTGCTCCCCACAAGGTGATACTCCTCAGTATTAGGGGAACCTTTCCCTTTGCACACTGAAGTGACTTTGTGACAAAACTTTATGCTGGGGCAAATGGACCTCCAGAAAAGCAGATGGTTGAGTGGCAACTGCCTGGGCTGGCTTATGTCCCTGGCCCATTACTCTCTGGGACAAGCTACCCTACCTAGTTTCTCAGAGGACTCTTGGTTTCATCAATTAAAATATGGAGAAAATAAAAATAATGCCTACTTTCCACGTTCCTATGAGGATGAAAGGAAATAAGGCAAGTTGTGAACAACACAGCACCGTAGAAAGAAGGCTTTAGGTATCATTGATGTCCGGAAGATTAGATACACCAAGCCCCTGGAAAAAGAGAATGATGATAGACAAAAGGCCCTTTTTTTGTTTTGTTTTTTGCTTTTTTTTTTTTTTTTTTTTGAGATGGAGTCTCGCTCTGTTGTCAAGTTGGAGTGCAGTGGTGCAATCTCAGCTTACTGCAACCTCTGCCTCCCGGGTTCAAGCAATTCTCCTGCCTCAGTCTCCTGAGTAGCTGGGATTTCAGGCATGCGCCACCATGCCAGCTAATCAAAAGGTCTGTTTGACTTCTCCCTCACCACCCAGCACCAAGCCCCCCTGATAGGCCACCAAAACTCTGTCTCCGTGTGTGCGATTGTACAGGGTTCTGAGGTTGGTCAGGTAATGTTGCAGCACGGCTAGTTTCCAAACTAGATTTCCAGAGTTCAGAGACATCCCACATTCTAACAGCTGGGTTCCTTGGCCTTTTTCCTCTCATTTTTAGGTTTCACATTATACCTCATGACTATCAGCACCCGAAGGAGGAGGGATATTCATCTACCTTTGTTCCCCGAAAGCACCAAGTAGAATAACCACAGTAAATATTTGCTGAAGAATGAGACACAGGATGAGGAGTCATCTAATGACTGATTATTCATGGTCCAGGTAAAAGAAGGTTATATAAGAGCAATAAATAATCAAAATCCCTCAGAAACCAAAAACGAAAAACCCACACTGCAAAACCAAACAAACCAGAGATAGACGGACATGTGCGTGCACACACACACGTGCACACACAACACACACACAGAGACAGAGCTCTGATAAGAATGAATGGATACCACCAAGGGAAGATGGCATATCTCTCAGGAACTGTTAGACTGAGTCCCCAACTATGACATATTTCAAATGCATTCCACACCCACAGAGATTTTGATCTCATTTCAGTCCTCATGCAGCTGAGCAAGGCCCAGGATAGCTGGGTAACCCCAGTGTGTTGAACACATGTTAGCCTGTATCTGGGCATAAAAAAGGCTGGGAGAAACCTCTGTAAGGGATCAAGAAAACACATATCCTTTTAATATTACCAACAGTCAGAAACAGGATGTAGTACTGGATTCCAGGTTTTGTCTATTTCCTTCCTTGCCTGATTTCTTCCTTATGATGTCAAGCCCTCAAGTGTCTGTGAGCCAGGCATTCTTGGTTTACAGGTGTGCAAACTGAGTCTCAGAGAGGCCAAGTGACTTGGCCAGGTTATCCTGCCTAAGTACAAGCCTGGCCCTGATTCCTCTGCCCCCCACAAAGGGTGGAGAAGGTGCCCAGCCAGGGGCATGCTTGAATCCTCAGCCTGACTTCTAATGAGTGACAATAATAATATGAGGCTATGCAAGAGCATCAAGAGTAAGGACGTTAGGATGGGAAATGAGTAGAGAGGCTTGGAGGAACACTGGGGAGATGGAATGACCCTCATTCAGAGACTGAGTGGACACAATACTCGGAGAAGTTCCAAGGTGCTCAGCCAGAGTGACTGTGGGAATATCCCAAGTGGCACAGAGAAGTCAATGAAGTGGCTGAGTAAGGAAGAGGCTCTTGTACAGGTTGACTGTGATGAGGCCAGACGGCTACTCGGAGCAGGATATCACACAAGCTTTTGGACATACAGGTCCCAAAGGATGGGATATACTCCAAAGGGTGACATACATCCCCCTTAGGATGGGGGCCTAGCTAGAGGTGGGACTCAGTGGTCATTTGTTCAGAAAAGAAGGTCAAAATTTTGAGGCTGACTGAGGCACTGCAGGAGAATATAGCACAGCACCTGTCTCACAAGGGGGTCACTGAGCCAGTGTGAGGAGGTCTGAGTGGTCTGATACCTTGGCCTAACACAATTATTTGGAAAGCCAAATAGTTACATTCTCTTTTCATTTTTTGAGACAAGGTCCTGCTCTGTCACTCAGGCTGGAGTGCAGTGGCATGATCTTGGTTCAATGCAACCTCCACCTCCTGGGCTCAAGCAATTCTCATGTCTCAGCCTCCCGAGTAGCTGGGATTATGGACACCCGACACCATGCCCGGTTAATTTTTATATTTTTTTTCTTTTGTGAAGACAGGGTTTCACCATGTTGGCCAGGCCAGTCTCAAACTCCTGCCCTCAAGTGATTCGCCTGCCTCGGCTTCCCAAAGTGTTGGAATTACAGGCGTCAGCCACCACACCTGGCCACATTCTCTTTTAAAACTTCTCTAACATCTGCTTCATGGAGTTCAATTCATGAGTATTCTTGACTACAAGGTCATAGAACCTAAAGTTGAGCTGCTCTGTGGCTGTTAAGGTATTTTCACACCTACAGCGCCTCAGCTCCTGGGATGGATGGGATCTCACAAACAAGTAGTCTTTAGACTATCCAGGCCCAACAAATGCAAAGTAGAACCCAAAGAGGATGGTGTCACCTCCAGGGGATTAGTGGAAGGGTGACTGGCACTTCATTGGCTGATGTGGACAGCCCCTATATTAGAATCTTAATTTCCACTTACACAGCACAGCTGACCCCTAGAAAGGAGGCTGCTGGTCATTTTACATGGACCACATCACTGCAGAAGACTGGAGAGATGTCCATACCTTAAGCAGAAAACCCAACACAGTCTTGACAACAGGCTGCAACACTCTTTAGTAGAAAACCTTGACTGCAAAGCTGGAAACAGTCAGTGCTTCTAGCCTACTACCTCTTCTCTTCTCAGAAACTTAGCATCTCTGTCTTCTCATCTGGTGATGAACAACAACAACAAAAAACTAAACAGCCCAAATTACATCATTATTTCTAGCTGTCCTGGAAAGTGAGACAGGAGTCAAGGAAGAAACACCTGACCTTGAAGAGATGGGAAGGCAATGGAGCTTTAAGAAAAAATTCTTCGATGTAGGAATTGACAGTGTCACTTACAGAAGGAAAGTTTCAGCTGATTATCATTTTAAATTTCTCATTATGCCACAGATAGGTGGTAGGTCGATTAATTTGCTTCAGTGGCCAAGGTACCTGGAATATTTTACAGAATATTTTAATGGCCAATATTAACTAATTTATCACTGCAAGTTTAGGGAAGAAATTGAAAAATGGTCATATTACAGGTGTTAGACATATCTACAGATAAGATGGAATGCATGCCTTCCTATAAAAGGCATCCTGAATACCAGTCAATTTGCCATTGGCTTCCACTGTAAAATAGTTGTTAAGTTTCTCCGGCGGGGTGGAGGGGAAAAATTAAAAAAAAAAAAAAAAAATCACGTCAGTGGTTTCTTTGCCCTATAGGATTGGCAAAATATGAGAAATCACATAAAAAGCTAGTTTCGGGGCTCACACCTGTAATCCCAGCATTTTGTGAAGCCGTGGCGGGCGGATCACAAGGTCAGGAGATCGAGACCATCCTGTCTCCGCTAAAAATACAAAAAATTAGCAGGGTGTGGTGGCTGGCGCTTGTAGTCCCAGCTACTTGGGAGGCTGAGGCAGGAGAATGGCATGAACCTGGGAGGCGGAGCTTGCAGTGAGCCAAGATAGCACTACTGCATTCCAGCCTGGATGACATAGTGAGACTCCATCTCAAAAAACAAACAAACAAAAAAACTAGTTTCAGAATCAGCTTTACTATTATTTGTGCAGCTTATTATTTTAAAGAACACCTGTGAAAGTATCTCGGCATCTCTCAGTATCTGGCAGACAGGTTGGTACTTGGTATATCAAGAGCCATGGGGCTTCTCTTGCCACTACGAAATAAGTAAAAGTTCAAACTCAAGGGGTAAAGGCCAAAAAAGGTGGTGACCTAGAAAGAGAAGCTGACGTGGGTCCACATACCATGACTAGAAGCCTCTCCAAAGATGTGATGTAGAGAGAGAAACTTTTGATGGTTTCAGATCAGAGCATCTCTCCATATGTCAACAAGGAATAGTCAACTGTAAATGTAATCATTAAAGAACAATCTAGACAGAGTGATACAGTTGGAAAATCCACTGAAACAATGAAGAATAACAAATGGAAACCATAGGTTAGTGGAGAGTGAATTCTACAGTAAGGAAAGTTAAAGGGTAAGACTCAAACCAATTCTGCCTGTCTGATTTGTGTTCGTTTTTCCACGTCCACCACAAAACTAGCTTCCTCGGTAATATTAGTAATATTAATTATTAATATGATGTGTTAATATTTAATATTTATTGCCATTTATTATATGCCAAACACTCTTTAAAGCACTTTCCATGTATTAACTCCTTTCCTCACCAAAACAAACCTATGAGGCAAATATTATTATCCCCATTTACAGATGATAAAATGGTGGCACAGAGTGGTGAAATAAGTTGCCCAATACCACAGAACTAGTAAGAGGCAAGGCTTGAATTTGTATCCAAGCATTCTGACTCCCAGATCTATATTCTTAACCACTATGTTTTAATGTCTCTCAACAAAGAGAAAACAATGTCAAAGAAGTAGAATGGGCTCTTCCTTAACTGGAATAAACTCAGTCAACCAATTGCCATTGCACTGATTCTGTGTTCCTCAAGGAAAGTGTGCACCATAACCACCGCCCTTGCATCCACTCCCTATCCCCAGCTGTGGGAAGGACATGGGATTGGAGGCAGACTGATCCATCAGTGTGGTCTCTGAAAAAGTCTATCTTTCATCCACAAAATAATGAGCTGATATTTTTGTTTATGGGGTAGCCTCCTGTGAGCTTGGATGTGTAAGTATTTCTAGGTCATCCATAAAATACGTGATAAAAATCCAGCTTCAGATCTGCACAGCTGAGGCTCAGATCCTAGTCTCCCATGAAAAATGCCAAGGAAGAGCTGTGTCCCTTGAAATCCAACCGGAAATGGTCAAGCAGCCTAATTAATGTCTCTGCTATATGGACTATCTAAGAGAATAAAAATCAACACCATTTCCTGAGCACTGATGACATATGAGCCAGGCACTGATGTGCTGTCATGCCATCTTCTTCATGCACACTGCTCCTGGAGAGGAGCACGGATGCACCAACCATGGAGTGAAGGTGGTGGTTCCCAAGTATCACAGACCAACACTGCTTCTGTGATAGAACTTTTGCTGACCTGTGGCTAAACAGGAAAAATCTGGGTAACACAGTACAAGTTTTTCCTGAAGCTACATGTGTACAGGATAGAAGACTAGCCTTCATTCTGAGATGTTATTCTTCCTACTTCTGATGCTGAAGTGCCTGTTCTTTCATGAAAGGACTGTAACATTACATGACAATTTCAACGTTGCTGTTTTTAATATCCTTACTTCTCAAGATCAAAGCTAAACACTATGTTAAACCTCCTCCATTAGAAACAATTTTATTTTTAAAGGTTAAATCAAAAAATCCTAGTGTGGGGTCACTGGCCCAGGGGGTTGCTATCCTAGGTTTTTCCTGACCTCAACCAGGGAGGGAGTTTCCCAAACAAAGAGAGAACCCTAACAGCCTGAATGTACCCTGTGCTGCTGCTGTCTTCCTTGATAAGCTCCCATCTGACCTCCAGTCACTCCCTCAGTCCCCAGTGGCTACTACCAGTAGGAATTCCCTGTCCTTCCTGGCCAAGCTGACATGCTGGGCAGAGTTCAGGACACAGCTTTAAATGTGGTTTCCTGATTAAAAGGGAGACTCCAGTTAGACAGGAAGGAGCTCAAGCTTGGGTATTATATGTCATAGTCATCTACTGGTTCTGAGGAATGAATACTTCAACTGAAATGACTTGGAGCAAAACATAATCCTGAGAAAATCCCTGACAGCCCAGCCAGAGACGCTTACCATTGTACTCCATCATTTGTGTCTTCTTTTGGCAATAAAGCGACACACTGAAGACTTAGTTCCTCTAAAATACTTTTATACTGAATGGTATTTGCAAGGGCAAATGGTGGTTGGAAGAAATAAACACTAGGAAGCACCAGATGCAACATCTGTAAGACTCCCTGGCTAAGACAGAGGGTAGTAAGAGGAGAACCGCACAATGGGAGGGGGAAGATGTGGTGGCTGACTTGGTTCTGCCACTCTATTGCCTTAGAATCCTAGGGGACGTCATTTTCAGGTCTTCTGCTTCCTCGCCTACAAAATAAGATGGCTGGTCATGCAAAAATCCTAAAATTCTGATCCAATTATTGCCTTGAGAGAATCACAGGCTACTTTCATGTGTCAAGAAGGACGGTGAAAAATAATATTAAGAGAGGCCAGGTGCGGTGGCTCACATGTGTAATCCCACAACTTCGGGAGGTCGAGGTGGGTGGATCACTTGAGGTCAGGAGTTCAAGACCAGCCTGGCCAACATTGTAAAATCCTGTCTCTACTAAAAATACAAAAATTAGCTGGGTGTCAGGGCGCATGCCTGTAATCCCAGCTACTCGGGAAGCTGAGGCAGAAGAATTGCTTGAACCCAGGAGGTGGAGGTTGCAGTGAGCAGAGATCATCACGCCACTGCACTCCACCCTGGGTGACAGGGCAAGACTCTGCCTCAAAATAATAATAATAATAATAATAATACTATTAAGAGGAAGTCTTGAGAGCAAAGTTGAAAGTTCCTCAAAGGCCTCAAGGCCCTGCCTAGACATGAGTGAAAAACAGCTGAGCCCTGGAAACATCTCCAGGGGAGTTCTCTGCAGGGTGAGCTTCCTACCAGAGTGCGGAAATGAAGAACTGGGCCTACATTGCTGAGAGCAAGGAAGAGAAGGTAAGAGGGAAAGAAGGAAACAGGAGAGAAAGAAATGTAGAAAAAGCAAAGGCCAAAAATAAGTGGGATCTGACAAGCAGCAGGGAGCATGTGAGAGGGCATGAATGAAGACAGGGCTATGTAAGGTTCATAGCAGACGGCTGGAGAGGCGGGGAGGAAAGAGAAGGCTCACAGAGGGAACGAGCAGACGAACAGAGAAAGAGCAAAAATGGAAGAATAAAAGAGAATCAAGATTCTCATTTCAAATAGAAACAGGATTACTTAACTCTCCCAATATCCATTCACCAAAACAGTTACCAAATGCGAGGTCTCGTGGCATCCTGCCAGCTGTGTCTCCATGAAGAGTCCGAGATTAAGTAAGAAAACCCACACTCTTTAAGAGAACAATGTAGTACCATTTTCTGCTGTGTGAACACAGATGCAACCCATCTGCACGCAGATACAAAAGGAAAAAAACTGCACAAAGGGTCCATAACCTTTAAAAAAAAAAGATTCTGGGCTAGGCTATCCAGAAATAGAACATTTTGATTACAAAATAAAAACTAGGTCAATAAGATAATGGACATGATTTAAATGAAAATCACAGTATTTGTAATGGGCTAAAAATGGTATCAATGTTACTGCAGAGAAGGAATATAATTAAATGTATTTTTAAACAGCAGCTCCCCGCCCCAGCCCTACAAGTCCCAGGCCAGCCACCAGTATTCCTCCATCTCATCGGAGAGGAATGTGCTGGCATGCCGCAAGTTGGTCTGAAGAATGCGGAGTTTCCGTACTACTTCAGAAGATCCCAAATGACACTGGTTAGCTACATTCTTTCACTTTTAGATCACTGTTATTCATTTATAAAGCAAAGGAATGGAAAGGTTAGGGATTTGACCATATAAATCTCTTTTACCATTTTTACTATATGGCCAGGAAACACACAAATGCAGATATAACTGCCATGATTCCCAGGCTATTGAAACAAAAGATTTTGGGAGAATTCTAGATGGTTATGTGGGGTGGATGTAGACAGATCCTAAAAGGCTTTAAGTACAGGCTAGGAATTAAGATAAAGGGTAGAAGCGCAAAGTTCTGGTGTGCTTTCTACAGCCTGTGATCTGATCTTCTGGAGAAACCTAACTCTTCAGTGTAATTCACTTCTAAATCCTCCCTTGGAAAAGAGGGGCAAAAAGGAGCAAGATAAATTAACCTAAAGGATACGGTTCTGGATGGTTTACAATGACTAAAGTAGGTACAAGAAAGTTGCCAGAGCATTTCCTCAAATGTCTATATAAGAGTCATAGCCAAGGAGTCTATGAAACATCAATGGCCCTTCCAAATTTGGGATGCCTTTGGGGACAAATGGAAATAGTGAGACATTATCTACGATGAGTATATCACTACTTTGGCTCATATATATTATTCCTTTATTAGAGGAAATTGCATCGATATTTATATCCCAAAAATCTCAAATAAAATATTCACATGACATATAAATATTAATCATTCAAAAGAGATTATTCTAAAAATCTGTTGTGGATAGTGCGTATTTACTAGTAAGTTCTTGAAATGAATTAACTCTTTAATATGTTTAAATTCCAACATATGACCCATTAGTTGCAAAGCATTCATTCATCCATAGAAAGTATAAGTTTACCTCCCATGAAGCAAATCTGTTAAATGACAACAGAACTTGTCAAACAAAAGAGAAGCAGGAGACTTACTCACTGTATGAAATCACTAATGTCATGCTGAACTCCCTAAGTGCAATTAAGTGTGTTTGTGTAATATCATTAAGTTAGTGCCCACATCACCTCCTCTTTACTTGGTGCATTACAATAAAAGGTATTTCAATAAACAGCAAGTTGACAGACACCATAATCATGGGTTCCTTCTGTGACTTAAGGCGCACCACCCCTGGAATTCTGAGTGAAGTAAAAAAGTCACTACAATAGGTCTTGAGGAATTCTAAACCAAGAAAAAGGCCAAAGGGTTCAGGATCATCTGAGCTCCTCCTAACATTTTCAGAACATGCTTATTTACAGTTCCTCACTATCACCAGGGTATCTAAACCATGAAGTGAAAATAGTGAAGAAATGTGTGGCAAGGGTCACTGCAGACTGGGGAACCTCTACGAATATCTAGAAAGTGAGGTGCTCAGTTTTCTGAAGAAAAGCATTCAGTTGATATATATTTTTAAAACTCTGACCTCCCACGACCTCAGTTTGGAGACCTCGGTAGGGATGAAAGAAAATAACTAAAAGGTCAAGCAAGTAAAGAACACTGAAAGAATGCTGGGTGCAAGCATACAACGCAGGGCACGCCTCTGTTCCGTGAGTCTGGTGGGAAAAAATAGATTATTTATAGGGAAAGGGAAACAAGATGACAGAATAAGCTCTTGACAAAGAGGAGAAAAGCTTATGTTGGGAACATCTGGGTGGGAGGGAAAGGCATTGGAGTCATTTGCACTGTCACGGGATGGAACTGGTCTAGCAGTGACTTTGGCATATTTTGGCTTCTCAGCAGGGAAGAACCAGTTGGGGGCTGGGGAAACCAGTGTTTTTTGGAGAAAGAGAAACAGCTGTTTAAGCACAAGTGTCGGAAGGAAGTCCTGTTCCCTACTGCCAACCCACGAGGCATGACCACAGTCCAGTCACGGGAGCTGCTATAACAAGATGACAAGGAGGCAAGACTGAGCCACTACTGATTAATGCCTGTTGATCTTCAACAATGGGCCATTCCAACAAATGCAAGAAAGGAAAAATCACTAGCCAATAACATGGGGATCCTCTCCTATAAACAGCAAGGAATCCCATGGAAGGAATTCTAATTTTATCTATTTAAGCAACTACTGGTTACTCATGCAGGTTCAGAAACAGAGGGGACTATGAGTTAATAAATGATGTAAAGGTTTATCAACTATATGTAAATCCTCTATCTCAAGTCTTTTATCAGAATTGCTAACAAGTTGTGAGTCTGATTTAATTTCTTTCATTCACTTCCTTTCTGTTGACTTTGGCAGTTAAGGATCAGTGAATTAGAGGAGGTAAGTGGAATTCAAGAGAATACTCTCTGGAATATGTATTCCCTTAGAGTTCTTCAAAAGCCCTTATCTTGCCCTAGTGGTATATCCTAAGTCAGTAACAATAACAGAAAATCTTGTTTTTTTTAAAACTAAACATTCCAATGCCTAAAAATCTAAACAGACTAAGAACAAATGCCAAATAAACCAAGATGTACCATCTTAATGGGAAAAATATGAAATATGACACGTAAATAGAAATCCCACATTTATAAAAGCAGGCAAATGATAATGTGTGACAAATACTTACAGGCAAATGAGAAAAAGTAGAAAAAGTTCCTCCTTCTAAAATAATCTTTTTACAGCATACAATTCTCTTAAATTCTGACACTTATGCCTGCTTGAAAAAACAATCTCAGTCAACACTTCCCACTCTGTTATTCAACCCTAAGGCATGCAATTTTTCTTAAATGGCCCCAAAATACGTTCATGCGCAAGAAGCAGGCACCAACTGACTTGCGACATGACAAAGTCATACTACAGCTTGACTTCTACCCAGTTGCTATGTCATCAGGTACTAAACCTCAAATTCTCTGTGGCCCACTCCTTCTCTCCTCCTCTTTCCTTTGAGGACTATCACAAAGCCTCTAAGTGCGAGATTCTTTCCAGTGATCACCACCCCACACTATGCACATCCCTTCGAAAGCCAGCTTTGCAGCTTCAACGACAGTATAAGCAGAATGGTGTGTTCCTCTCCTGGGTCAACTCCTCCATTCCACAACAGGATCCTGCAACTTCCTACTCCCTAAAATCTCCGTCTCACTCTTGAATACTTTTGTCATTTAGTTTCTCTTTCTCTTCTGGCTCCTTCCTTCAAGTCACAACTCACCAAATCATGAGACAACTCTAGGATCATATGTTCAAATCTTACTTGACAGCCTCACTTAGGCCATCTAAAGAGCACGTCTAGCTTATGTCCAAAACTTGATCTTGTTTGGAAACCTGATATTCATTCAGTGTTCCCATCTCAATCAATGATACCGCTCAAATGCTCAGGACAAAACTTTGGAATCATCCTCAATTTCCCTCTTTCTCTCACATCACACATCTCATTCAACAACAAATCCAGGCAACTCTGCCTTCACAATTTATCCAGAATCCAACCACTTGTCTCCACAGCTGCCACTGCTATCCTGTCTGAGCCACCGCCTCTCCCACCTGGTGTACTGAAACAACCTAAATGAACTCCCACCTCCTCTCTTACTCTTTCATTACTCTCTGTGCCGCACTCAGAGGGGTCATTTTCAAAGGTCTGCGAAGCTCTTTCAGTCTCCTTCTCAATTTTTCCAAAGGCTTCCCATCACATCTAGAACATAACCCAAAGTTTTATATGACCCACACAGTTCCTAGAAGCCCCAGAGCCTACAAGGTCATCTCCAACTTCATTTCCTACCACACTCTGCCTTATTCAATCCATTCTAGTCACACTGACTTTCTTACTATTTTTCAAACACACAACTCTGAACATCATCGGTGCACATGAATTAAATACTGCCTCTCTGCAAACATTAAATTGATCCATCTACCAACCTGCTTCTCTGATACAGCCTCAGGATACACATTCTGTCTATAAGGTGTCTCAAGCTAGATGTTCCTATGCCAGCACAAATCAGACAATGCAAAAAGGAGCTGCTCCCCCATCACTAGGCTGGAAGCCTTGAAGTAGCTGCCAGCCTTCACTGTACTTCAGCCCACAATAAGTTGGCTGCCAAATCCTCCCGTGTTCCCCAGCACGAAGTCTCAATTTGCCCTTTCCTCTTCCTTCCTCTACTCAGAGTCCTGTGCTTGTCCTGGTCATCTCCTCACTGAAATCCCACACCTCTTCCAGTTGCCCTTAGTTTCCTCCTACGGCTATAACAAGTATCCTTCCAGAAGTCTCACAAAAGATTCTGTCTATATCCGTGTTCAGGTGCCAGGGAGTCAGCCTCCATTCCCCTTCCACTTAATCCTCCTATTGTCTTCTACTGTCCACATGTGGCTACTGCAATTAATTAAAAATCCAGTTCCTCAGCTGCACTAAGCATATTTTGAGTGCTCAAGGGCCACAAGTGGCTGGTGGTCACCCTACTGAACAGTGCAGCTGCAAGGCATACCACTTGAATGTATTTATCCCCCATTCGTTTATCAGCTCAACATTTTATACATTTATCAACCCAACACTTTTATCAACAGTGCAGCTGTAGGGCACAGGAAGTTCTACTGGATAGTACAGAACCTATCCCCTCTGGCAAACCTATTCAAGTCCCACAACAAAATCTATGAGAATAGATCCCACACTCAATCAGCCCTTTGAACCTGATTTTTTACTGAGACCTCATGTTTCAATTTTAAGGAGGTCCTAAAACATTCCTCCCTGAGATCCGCCCCAATTTTAAAGGAAAGGTATATTACACACCCATCTCCCTATCCCACATAAACATGACTTCCCTTTCATAAAACTTCTCTTCTATGCAGAGTAAATATTTACATATTAATATTCAATGTATACCTTTTCCAATTCTACTCAGCTGTTATGCATGAGTACATAGTAAATGTGCTCAACATGTTGACTATTTTAGACGGAATGGTTTGGGGGCAGAATCAATATTGAATGGTGCAAGCACAGAAAGCTCTTTAAAAAATGTGTTTTAATAAGGGTGATGACATAGTGGGGAAGCAGTTAGGCTTTGGAGTTACCCAGGCCTAGAACTGTTCTGCCACTTACTAGCCAGGGACCTTGGACAAGTTATTTAATTCCTCATCAACCTCAGTTTAAGTAGTGGTAAAAGAGAAAATGGTAACTGTCCTCCTTATAGAGAAGTGAAAATTAAACGTGATCACACCTGCAAATCATAATGACCACTCATTAACTCATTAATATTAGTTGATGATAATGTATCAATCATTTAAAATCATTATAAACAAGATAAACTTAAATAATACTTGTGGAAGTTAAAAGCAAGATGAAAAGATATCCCAAATGTAAGTACTTGTCTTATAGAATCGAATGTCTTCAGATACAATGTAACAGATATTACTTAAATATCAAACCTTGGAAAATAGGTATCAAAGTAACATAAATTTGAACATTTCCATTCTGTTTCTTGTATAAAAGCTGCATTGAGTTTCCAGTCCTTTGGAAAATTTGTCTCAGGGATAGTGGAACCTTGCTTGGCAGGTTGAATAAGTTTCCATTAGTTAAATGCAAGCAGGATGATTTCATTTTAAAAGTGAAATGTGAAAGTGGTTAAACAGGCAGGATACAACTAATCATACTAGTCTTTTTAAAAATTTGAAAAACAAAACAAGAAGATGTCTAATTCAAAGCACATGTGGGCATTATTTTGCATTAGTGCTTAACGGCCCATTCTCCCAGTGGACTGATAAAATAGGCACAAACAGTCCATGCATTTGGAGCATGAGATCTTTCTCCCTACCTTCAATAGCTGAAATTCAGAGATGGCTACCTGGACTCAAAAGCCAAAGCCAGTACTTAATTCTGCCTAACTGGCCATGCATTTTTCTCTTGCTATGGCTTCTAAATGAGCTGGGCCAGTGGTTCTTAATGTGTGCACCCTGGATCAATAGCAGTAGTATCACCTGGGAACTTGCAAATGCTTGGGCCTCCCAATCTACTGCATCAGAAACTCGGAGGGTGGGGCCCACCAATGTGTTTGAACAATCCCTACAGATGTTCTGGTGCCAGAGCATGGGAAGTACACCTGGGCTGCATTTATGCCCTCTGTTTGGGGGCAGCTTCCACAGAGAAGCCATTAGGACTATTCTTAGGTAGTAATGAGAAAGCTTCCACTGGCTCTCATTTGCACTGACATAATATGGACTCAGCCTTCCTCACTATAACTCAGTTCTCTGCTATGAAAATTAATGGAATCACTTATAATGTTCAGCAGCGCCTAGGAAGTAGGGCCTCTGTGACAAAACTGGGCCATGTGGAGAAAGCAAACCCTAATTAATTCATTTTGTCAATCACAAAGAAAACTGGCCAAAGGAAACTCCTGGCTCAAAATCGTATGGTTTAATTTACTTGGCCTCTATAGGAAGAGTTATTGATCTACAATGAGAGATGGAATAACTACATAAAAGATGGAGTATCGCGGTTAGTTTAGGAAAGCCTCTAACACTTCCTTTTTTGAAAAAAAAATTTTGCAAAGCAAAAGAATCACAGAATTATATAACAAATTCCCACTGACTGTATAAAAAACGGCAAGGAAAGATATACAGGCAACCCTCTTCAGATGTTTTTCAAGACATAACATTTCTTAACAGTCAAAACTCAGAGGGAAACAGAGAAATATTCTGGATCTCAAAACGTGAATAATCACGCGAAATGACTTATAAGCAACAATGCCTTAAATGATTTTTGTTGTCATGTTTTAAAAGATCCAAAACAAAATGATACTTTGATGCTTCCATAATGTTGACAGTTATATTTTCACAATTCAAATATATTCTCTAGCAGAGTGCCTTATTCATTTTTTAGTGGAAGGAAATAAAATTCAATATGCATAAATTTAAGGTCTTATGCTTTTTAAAAAGAAACAGGCTTTGAAGTATTTTTTAAACAAGCATCCGTCACATATTTTTGTAATTAAGATAATTTAGAGAAACGAGCAGTCTTTCATAAATTAATGTAAAAGATACTGCATAGTTATATATGGCTCCAATTTCTGAAAGGAGAAACCTTAACAGTAGTTATGTCTGAACAGTGGAATAGACATAGGCATGGCAGAGAAGTAAGACTACTTTAAAAAAGTAGTTTTTTGTAGAGATAGGATCTTACCATGTTGTCCAGGCTGGTTTCAAACTCCTGGGCTCAAGCAGTCCTCCTGCCTCAACCTCCCAAAGTCCTGGGATTATAGGAATGAGCCACTGTGCCTGGCCAAACTTTACCTTTTTCACTTTAAGTCCTTGGGTCCTATTCAAATTTATTTTTGTACATATTTTGTATAATTTAAAAAACTACACCAGTTAGAAATAAATTAAAAATAATAAATCCCTATTATTACACCATCAACCTTTGGTACACATTACACTGAATGTCACTTAAAGACTTCAGGTCGCCATTTCAGATAATTTTTTTTTTTTAATTGTTTGAGTACACTATCACCAGATACCAGTAGACTCTCATCTGGTAGTGGTAGAAGTTAGCCACATTGCAAATGAAGAAACGGAGGCCCAGAGAGATTAAGGGATCTTCCCACACCATGCAGTTTACTGATACTAAAGGCAAGTCTTGCCCTCAGTCCTTTGACTTCTCAATTTATGCTTTTTAAAAATATCATATCATGTTGCCGTCACATGTCCTGCAACACCACTCACGTTTAAGATCTGAATCATACTTACTAACTTACTACAGGTTTTACAAAAACATAACTCCATTAGAATTAAAGCTGAACACTAGAATCAAACCCTTCCCTTACCAAGGGCCATGGAGAGGCTCCGCACAGAGGCAGTGATGGAAGGGTCTTGGACTTGGGACTTTCTACCTGAATCTGACTCCTCTGATTACTAACTGTGTGACTAATTGCATGTAGCCTCTTTAAGTCTTCTTTTCTCACCTGCACTGGGGCGATTAAAAACATCTGCCTACTTACTGGTGTTGTGAAGTTGAACTAATTTCTGTCAAGTACATAGCCAGGTGCCTGGTACACAACAAGTGCCCAATAAAAGTCAGCTATTACCCATCAACATTTAAATTAATAAACTAGGTGCAATTTAGAATCTCATTTCTATTTTAAATCTATTACAAGTATGGTATTTAACCCCCAAATTTGATTAGAAGTACCCATCTTTGGGAAGACTTACATTTACCACAAGTTAGTAACCTTAGACAAGATACACCTTTCTGTCCCATTCTCCTTAGCAGTAAGGGCTGAGATGCTCAGATTCAAGAAATGTGTGTGAAAACGCTGGAAAATGGCGGAGTTTCCTAAACAAAAGGTAGACTTTGTTTTTAGCTTACCCTGAATCACAGCCAGTAGTCAGAGGCCTTCTCAGTGGTTTGCCCTGAAACTTCCAGATCACCCAAATGACCTTTGACTGTTTCTCCCAGATGTTTGCAATGAGCATTTGTTCTACCAAGTTCCTCCTGGACCTCCAGTCTTCCCTGCCCAGTGTGAAGCCCTTCTCCCCCACCTGCTCTCCATTAGAGCCCCTCTTTTCTTCTTTCTTTGGTGGAAAGGCGTCTCTTCTCCAGGCTGAAAGCACACACAAAAAACCTGTGACTAATTTCTTTTCAAATCTGAAGGCAGTCTTCCACTATTCTCCTCAGGCAAGTCGAATCCCTGTGACTTCCTTAACAAAAACATTCTTTGAAGGCACAAACAGAATAAGCAATAACTGACAATTTAAACATACCTACAATACTTTACCACACATATTTCTTGAGTGTCTTATAACATCGGCAAAACTTCAAAGAGCATACCAACTCTTGCCTACTGGCTTAAATGGAAATATCTAGGCCCATTGTTGAGGCATTTCCAGGATATTTAAAAATGTTTACTGGAACTGAAAACAACCACCTATTGAGCGGGCTGCTGTGAATCTCCCGGCCTAGGAGACCTCCTAGCTCGAGGCTGGTACTTCCATAAAAGGACTGACATTTGCCAATGTGGTTTAGCGACAAAGTCAAAAGAACAGCTTTGGATTTTTGAAACCGAAGCATCAAAGATGGGAGGTATGCATTTGCTGTCACCAACAACTGGGTGGAGGAGAAACTTCCCAGGCAGCTTGTTTGTATTGAGTTAGGCCCATCATGAGGCTACTCAGTGAGTTCCATATCCGGGAAGACCATTCTGAAAGGTGTATGCTTTTTCTGTCTCCCTCAGAGTTCTTTCTCAAATCAAGATGTTTTGAAGAGAAGTAAATTGAGTAAACAGCAGATGGCGTGCTTGAAGTCAGGTTCTAACTTCCCAGCCCTTGCCTGTTGTCTTAAAGACTTTCCCCTCGTTCCTTGTTGATTCAACTCTTTATTCTTATTGAGTATCTGCTTTTCTATCCAAATATTAGAGGAAGCAGAGACGGAGCTGAATCAGCAAATTGCCTTGAGACCTTTGAGGAAAGGGAGTTTGTTTCCCACAAAGTCCAGGGCTTTCCAAGCACCATTACCCCACATATTGGGCTCACTGCTGAGTTCTCTGTCATCCAGGGGTTCTGGTGAACCAGGAACACTGTGTAACGCAGCTCTCAGTGTTTATAAATTTTCACAGGCTGATCACACCATGTTCACGCATGCAGGGTCTGCAGGTTGGTTTACAGCAGACTTGCTTCCTCTTGACTAAGAATGCTTTTCTCTTCGTCTGACTCTCTATCCCTTCTGCTTCCCCCCATCCCCTCAACCTGATACCAGGAAGCTGGATCATTCACTCAACAGGATCTTTCATTCTTGTTATCTCAGTGATGAACACAGTACCAGGCACATAGCTGGTACTGAATGAATCTCCATAAATCAGTAAATGAAAGGATAAATGAACTCAGTGCCCACTGCTATCCAAACCACATTAAAAGGCAAGGATTTGCCTGGAGATTTGAGGGCAGAGTCAAGGACAACAAGTTGCAGGTCAGGATGAATTCAAAAGAATTCTATGGAGAGTCGATGCCAGACCAACTTGACAGCAGCAGTTTACTTCAGGTTTGCAACACCAGCTTCCATTTTTGTGTCTCCTCTACCCACCCACCAATTCCCAGAGTATACATTGTAACCCTTCATTGAACAAAGTCCCCTTCAGTGAACCCAGTAGTCCATGCTCCCCTAGGACTACTTTCCCAGTTTAGAGAAAGCCTCCTCCACATTATCATGACCTTAGTCTCCTGCCCTCAGTGAGATGTCAGGAAAGAAATCCAGTAAATCAGTTCAAGTCATCATGCTAGTACATGACTAGATATAAGCATTTTAGTGAGAGACTTAGAACTAATATCTACCTTCCAAGAACTTAAAACTTACTGACTTCTGGCCCAGCGTAGTGGCTCACACCTGTAATCCCAGCGCTTTGGGAGGCCGAGACAGGTGGATCACTTGAGGTCAGGAGTTGAAGACCAGCCTGGCCAACATGATGAAACCCAGTCTCTACTAAAAATACAAAAATTAGCTGGGCGTGGGGGCGTGCACCTGTAATCCCAGCTGCTCAGGAGGCTAAGGTAGGAGAATTGCTTGAACCCGGGAGGCGGAGGTTGCAGTGACCCAAGATTGCACCAGCCTGGGCAACAGAGCAAGACTCTATCTCAAACAACAACCACCACCACCACCTTACTGACTTCTTGATAAAAGCCTATGTAGAAAATTAAAGGTCACTGATTCTTCACAGAAAAATTGTTCCACATAGAAAAAAACTATACTGGACTTGGAGTCAGAAGACTTGAGTGTGAATATCGGGTTTGCCTCTTAATGGTGGGTTGTCTTAAGCAAAATACGTACTCTCTGGGTCTATAATGCTATCATGTGTAAAATGCTCCATGTCTCATATGTTGCTATGTGGACCAAATGTAACAAGGTTTTTAATACTGCTTTGTAAAATCTAATGTAGTGAATGCATGAGTATAGTGAAGCAGTAAAGAAAAAAGACACAAGGAGATTATTCTTTGAGAATCCAGAATTAAGATAGGAGAGGAAATTGGCATCACATTAAATGAGTTTCAGAGAAGACTAGGTTGTGATCTGTAGGACTAAATACATACTCATAACACCGAAAGTACAGGTGGTCCCTGCTTATAGACCCAGCGTATGCCTAGAGATGTTGGTGATGAAGAAGAAACTGATGGTGATGCCTTTACTAAGTGATAATTATGTATCTGGCATTAATCTGAGCACTTTATGTATATTATCTTGTTCAACCTGACAATAGCCCTGAGAGGTGTGTAATACCATTATCCCCATTTTACAGATGAGAAAACAAGCTAAAGTCTAGAGAGTTCAAGTCATCATTAAGTGGAATTCCCTCTGAGTGCACACTTTTCAACAGACTGCTGAATGAGAGGATAAAGGCATTAAGGAGAACAGCCGAGCTTTTATTCCGCAGGACTGAAAGGGTGAATCGGAGAGAGGTGAAGCTCAAGAGCAGGAGGTGGAATGAAGTTACAGACACTGAGAAGAAACCTGTGAGACTCCTAGTGTGAAAGACCAAAAGGAAACTCTTGATAATGGAAGACAAAACGCAGCCTGTGTGTAAGGGGAAGGCCAGTAGGAAGCAGGGAGAATGTAATTGTTGGGAAATCAGTGGAGATATACCACAGCATTCTCTCTCCCCACGGCCTGCCCAATGCACCAGGCACACTAATCAGCAATGTTCTCATTCTTGGAGGCAGAACCTACTGCTGTGACAATCGAGGGCTGCGGTGAGGGCATGCGGATGAAGCTGCTGCCATGCCCACAGCCTCGTGCCACCTCTGAGCATTCAGCGCCATTCCCGTGAGCAGTGACAGGCAGAAGCAGCTAAAGCTAGCTGTTACCACCAGACTGCTAATGAAAACCAGAAAGTCTGCAAACAAAACTGCCGGCTTCTCCAGAATCGAACCAGAATGGTATCAATTTGGAAAAGGAGCCCTTTCCACTGGGCACAGGTTTCCCCCGCGGTGAGTCCCATCAACCAAAATGAGATCTATAAATCCTGACAATGTCTCTGCGATTCTGCATTTTTCTTCTTCTAAATCAATACATAATTGATTCTGTGTCAATAGGGACCTCTTATATCCCAAACACAGATAAGAGATTTTAGAGATAAGCTACAGATCTTTACAGTTATGAAACAGATTTACAAACCCAGAGTAAAACATAGAAATCTCATAGCATGAAACTTCCAGGTACTGTTGAGAGAGAGACATGAGGGGGCTGGGAGTTGAAGGAAGAGGGAAAACCATTTCTGGGGAAAGTAAAGGCCTGGTTATTGGTTTGGTTTTGTTTCTTCGGGGAAGGCAACAGAAGCTACTATTCCTTGACTTGCTTGGAGTAACAGACTTGCAGATGGTGATTTGAGGGCACACTGCAAACAAAATTCCAAGGCTATTTTTTTAATCAAACATAATTAGCTAATTAAAGCAGACATTTTGGCTAGACATATCCTGTTGAAAATAAGCAGAATTACAAGGATTTGGCATTTTAAAAAGGAGTAGTTTGTCAATGGCAGAATGTTAGACTGCTTCTTTATATCCTTGTCTATGAGCCAGACATAGCAGAACTAGTAACTGGTGGCATGTAGGGGGGTGTGTGTGTGTGTGTGTGTGTGTGTGTGTGTGTGTGTGTGTTTCAAGCAACACTGACTTGACATTCAGAACATCTGCTCGAGGTAGGCAAGTAGCAGGCATCCCTAACATCCAGGAGAAATGAAAGTACAGTACTATGAGCTGCCATGTTTGAAATCCCGAAGCAAAGGAGAAACACCTTAAAACCCCAGGGTTGAACATGGGATGAAGGCTCCACATAATAGTGCTGAGAGATTCCGAAGGGAGGCAAAGGGAAATGCTGCCCGCCCTAACAGGCCACCTGGGCTGCCAATGCTGCGTGTGGCCCAGCTGCTGGCGGCTGTGAGGAGTGGCCCCCACTTATGAGGCTGGTTCCCTTCCTCCTCCCTCCTTTGCCCCCCTCACTCCAACCCTGCTGCCTTAGTTGAGGGAGAACGCTGGGTTAGATGAGAGCAAGGCATTTTAGACAAGGGTGTGAGACACATACAGGAAACAGAGATGCTGAGAAACTTCGCCAAGCTCAGTCACCACGTTTCTTACATCTCCATGATTGCAGACTAGAGGAGACCATAACAACAGCAGCAGCAGCAACAATAACAGCTGCCGGTTATTTCGTGCCCCCATGCAACAGGCATTGTGCTCAGAACTTTACATACAATATTTTATAGATTCTCATATAACTCTGTGATGCAGGTTATTTTCCCCACAACAGAGATGAAGAAATAGAAGCTTGGAGGGATTAAAGTAATTTGCTGGGGTCAGTAAGTACCAAATGGCATGGTCTGTGGATCTGCGAAACCATGTCCTTTCTCTCTAGCATGCCAACCTTGCTCAGGCATCTAGTGAGACAAATAAGTTTCTGTGCCCTAAGGTTAATAAACCTAAACTTAGTCAGATTTCAAAAAAATAATAAATGCCAAGAAGCAAAACCAACCTGTTTAATTTAGGTAGGAAACTCTCTTCAACAACACTATTTAAAATAGTACTAACTGCCGAATGTCCACTCTCTTAGAACATCGGTATACACTGGATCCAGGTAATAAAATGAACTTTTCGATTTCTAGCTATGCCAGAAATTATTGTAAATAGTTTCCATGATAAGATAAATTAGTTTGGGTATTATGTTATAACTCAGAGTATTCTCTTTCCTGAAACTACATAATAAATGACTGGCTTAATCTCCTAGAGAAATGTCTCTAAGAGTTGCTCAAAAAATAGCAACAGAAACTGTTTTACTTATAGACAAATCTCATTCCTTGTTGATTCTTGTTTTTAAACTGAGGACTTATAGAGGAAGATGCTTTTAAATTAGGGAATTTAACAAACAGCCTCTTTGATAACTTATCATAACTTCTCTTTCTTTCATGTTTATTTTGTTTAAGATGACCCTCAGAATGTCAATATTCTAGAATTCAGTTGCTCTGGCTCAAGGGAAAATATTAATGCACGCAGGGATTTGTATAGGATTGACAGAGCCAACTCAGCATGACAAATGGGGGAAATTCCATGCACAACATTTATGGGAAACATCAGGTTAGTACGCTGCTAAGACCAGCTGCTCTGTGTGCTGCGGCTCCCCCATACAGTCCCCTGTGAATCACGCAGACACACAGTTGCCCTAAGCCTATGGCATCTACTGAGTGACTCGCTTAAGCAAAGACAAGACTTTTCTTCTGCTCCTGGAGAGTGAGGACTCCATATGTTGTGCCATAATCTCCTTGTAGCAAAAATAGCCATAGAGATTTCTATCACTTATAGGAAGGAAGGATGTACAGGATGGTGACCATTTGGCAAAAAGCTGGCAAGGTTGGGACTCTGTGCAATAATTGACTTACTTTGATGCTGGAGCCCTTCCTTATATACAAGAGCAATGTGTTAGCAGAGAGGCTATGGAGTCTGTGCACAAGTTCCTTATCGGTGTATGAGGCTTTCTTAATAAAAATTTCAAGAATTCAAGAGATCCTGAGTGGCACATGAAACAAAGGAGAAATAAATTTCATCGACTGGGGATTCCAACAGGTCATTTAGGACTGATTTAATGTAATTAGTATCAAAATAGAGTCAGAAGTACATCATTGTGTCACTTAAAATCTACCTTCCACCCTGCTCATTCCTCTCTGTCTTGTGAGGCCAGAAATGATGGAGGAAGATGCTTTCCTTTCCTTCTGGGGCTGCTGTTGGCAAGTTCTGTGTCCACGAGGCTCTTTCTCACTATTCCCTGTGCTGACACATGGTGTGGACTCCCAGGTCTCTTCTCCAGGTGGAAAGAGGTCGGACTCTTCTTGCTTGGCCTCTCAGACACTTCGGACACATTTCATCACTTTCTCCTTCTTAACACTCCTTCTTCACCTGGCTTCTAGAGCTCCACCCTCTCCTGGCTTTCTGCCAACCTCACTGGTGTCTCCTTCTCATCTCTTCTGCTAATTCCTACTCTTCTTCTTGCCTCTTTTTGGAGATGGAGTTTCGCTCTTATTGCCCAGGCTGGAGTACAATGGCATAGTCTTGGCTCACTGCAACCTCCACCTCTGGGTTTCAAGTGATCCTCCTGCCACAGCCACCCAAGTAGCTGGGATTACAGGCGCCTGCCACCATGCCCGACTAACTTTTGTATTTTTAGTAGAGACAAGGTTTCATCATGTTAGCCAGGCTGGTCTCAAACTCCTGACCTCAGGTGATCCACCTGCCTCTGCTTCCCAAAGTGCTGGGATTATAGGCATGAGCCACCAGGCCCGGCCTCTTCTTGCCTCTTTATGTTGAAATGACTCAGTTCTTAGTCTATGTCTCTTCTTTATTTACCATCACTCCCTTGGTGAGCTCATGCAGTTCCATGCCATATAGTTGGTATTTAAAGTAAACTCCCAAATGTGTATCTCCCCTCTTGATCAGTCTCTCTTGAATTCCAGACTTATATATCCAACCACCTAGTCAACAATGGGACTTGGAGGTATAATCAGTATCTCAATTTCAGCATGTTCTTAACCGAATTCCTAAGCTTTCCCCCCAAGTCCAATCCCCTCCCCATTTCTGTGATGGCATCTCCATCTTTTCAGTTGCCCAGGTCAAAAAGCTTAGGATAATTCCTGACTCCTCTCTTTCTCTCTCACCCTGTATCCAATCTGCCAGGAAATTCTGTTGTCAGGAAATCCACTTTCAAGATGTACCCAAAATATATTCAGAGCATGACCACTTTCACCAGTTACACTGCTGTCAGCTAAGTGTGAGCCACCATCATCTCTTACTCTACCAGCCTTCCAACAGGTCTTCCTGCTTTCCACATCTGCCCTCCTCAAGTTTATTCTCAACATAGAAGCCAGAGTTCTCTTTTTAAAGTATAAGTCAGATCATGCCACTTTTCTGCTCAAAACCTGTGATGTCTCCAAAATTCATTCCGAGTGTGGAAGCCAAAGGGCTTACACTTAGCCTACAAGGTCCTGCGTGATTCTCAGTGCACGGCTCCCCTACCACCACTTACCTCTTGGGGTTTCGCCTCCCACCACCCTTCCTGTTGATCACTCCTCTCCAGTCACACCAGCCTCCTCGTACATCCCAACCTAAGGGCTTTTGTAATGGCTGTTCCCAGTGCATGAAACCTTCCCCTCAAATGCAAATGAAAACTGCCTTCCCTCCCTAACACCTCTTTTCAAATGCCACCTTCTAGCTGAGGCTCACACCACACTATAGAAAATCACAACCCCTGGCAAAACTCCAAGCAACCATAGCTTGCCTGACTTTTCATTTTTTCCACAGGACTTATCAGCTGTAACATACTCTGTGATTTACTTATTTTACGCTACGTACTGCTTCTTATTGTCTGTCTCCCCACCTCCCCCCATTAGAATGTAAGCTCCATGAGGTAAGGATCTTTGTTTTGTTATTCAACGTATCCTAAGAGCCTAGACCTGTGTCTGGCACATAGCAGTTGCTTGATAACTATTTCTGGATTGAATAAATGAATGCTGGGCTGTGGTGTGCAAAAATAGGATCACTGAAATTTCAAGTCCTGGTGGTTTAACTTGCAGTGCTGATGTTATTTTTCTCATTTTTTTGGATAATTTTTTTTTTTTGAGACGGAGTCTTGCTCTGTCGCCCAGGCTAGAGTGTAGTGGTGCGATCTCAGCTCACTGCAACCTCCGCCTCCCGGGTTCAAGCGATTCTCCCACCTCAGCCTCCCAAGTAGCTGGGATTACAGGTGTGACCCACCACACCCAGCTAATTTTTGTATTTTTAGTAGAGACAGGGTTTCGCCATGTTGCCCAGGCTGGTCTCAAACCCCTGACCTCAGATGGTCTGCCCACCTCGGCCTCCCAAAGTGCTGGGATTATAGGCATGGGCGATCATACCTCGCCCGCTGGATAATTTTTTATTTTATTTTATTATTTTTTGAGATAGAGTTTCACTCTTGTTGTCCAGGCTGGATTGCAATGGTGTGATCTCGGCTCACTGCAACCTCTGCCTCCTGGGTTCGAGTGATTCTCCTGCCTCAGTCTCCTGAGTAGCTGGGATTACAGGTGCCCGCCACCATGCCCAGCTAATATTTTTGTATTTTTAGTATAGACGGGGTTTCACCATGTTGACCAGGCTTGAACTCCAGTCCTCAAATGATCCACCCGCCTCAGCCTCCCAAAGTGCTGTGATTACAAGTGTGAGCCACTGCGCCCAGCTGGATAAGTTTTGAGATTGTTTTATGTCTTACAGGCACTGCTCTTAATTATAAAAGTGACTTGTGAACTATTAAGAAATGAGATTCACTTTTATCTACAAATGTTCTGGGAAAACAAGTTCCTGGGTTCAAAACGATGTAATTGATGTGCTCTGCATGCACAACAAGACACAGGGACCAAGACCTGCAGATCCCCAAACTTTAGTTCTTGACTTGTGGTTCTGGGAATCAGACCCCAAAGACACATTTTAACTTAAAAGTCTTGCTGACACTGCTAAGTTTATTACTGCATTAGATTTTTAGAATTTATTTTTAACTATATAAATAATGTGTGAGTATATTCACACTATTTCAGAGATGGATGGATGGATGGATAGATAGATAGATAGATAGATAGATAGATAGATAGATAGATAGATAGATAGATTAAGGGGTCCCCAACCCCTGGGCATAGATAGATAGATAGATAGATAGATAGATAGATAGATAGATAGATAGATAGATAGATAGATAGATTAAGGGGTGCCCAACCCCTGGGCCACAGACCGGTACTGGTCCACAGCCTGTTAGGAACCGGGCTGCACAGCATTAGGTGAGCAGTGGGCGCTTACTACCTGAGCTCTGCCTCCTGTCAAAGCAGCAGTGGCATTAGATTCTCATAGAAGTGTGGACCCTATTGTGAACTGTGCATGTGAGGGATCTAGGTTGCGCACTCCTTATGAGCATCCCCATCCCACAGCCCCTACCCTGGACCGTGGAAACTTTGTCTTCCATGAAACCGCTCCCTGATGCCAAAAATGTTGGGGACTGCTGATATAGATCATGTAAAGCCATCCTTGTCAATCACCCAATCCCATTCCCCTTCCAGTGGGTCCTATTTCTATTCATTCATTCATTTTATTCAACAATACTTCCCCCAACTCCCACCCCACCCCCCAAGACAGAGTCTTGCTCTGTCGCCCAGGCTGCAGTGCAATGGAACGATCTGGGCTCACTGCAACCTCTGCCTCCTGGGTTCAAGCAATTCTCCTGCCTCAGCCTCCTGAGTGGCTGGGATTACAGGCATGCACCACCCCTGGCTGACTTTTGTATTTTTAGTAGAGACAGGGTTTCACCATCTTGGCCAGGCTGGTCTTCAACTCCTGACCTCAGATGATCTGCCCAACTCGTCCTCCCAAAGTGCTGGAATTATAGGTATGAGCCACTGCACCTGGCTGAATATACATAATTTTATTCAGCAATACTTAGCGACTATCTATTATGTGCCAAATACTCTTCCAAATGCTGAGGATACAGTAATAAGACAGACAAGAAGATCCTGCCTCCAACATTTCCAGTCTTCCCCATCTCAATACGTAATAAAAGCTGGTATTTGTTTAGCATGTACCAAGCATTTTACACATGTTAGTGATATATTCATAACCACCATATGAGAATGTGACATTATTCTCCTCATTTTATAAAGGATAGTAAAGCAGAGAGAGGAGAGATTATTGCCCAAGGTCACACCTCTAGTAAATGGCAGAGCCAAGAGGGCACATAGTCCTTGAGTCCTAACTCTCCCTGTCTCCTCCCGCACCCTCCCCATCCTTTGTATCCATTAGCAAAACCAGCAGGCTCCACCTCCTCCATCCCCACTGCCCCCTAGGCACCAGGCTCACTGGCCTGGCTCGCTGGCACGGCATTAGCTCCTAACCAATCTCCCTGCCTCCCTCTACTTGTCCCCAACTACTCTCTACCCCACATCCAGAGTGATCTTACAATGTTCAGACCCCCTAATGGCTTCCATTTCACCTAGAACACAATCCTAAATCGGGTCTATATGAATCCTGCCTTCCTGTCTACTCACAGCCCTGCACTCTCCTCCTTACCCACCAGTCTCCAGCCAAACCGGCCTGCTTTCTAGTCCCTGAACACAGCAGGGCCATTTCTGCCGTGGAGCATAGCCCCAGCTGTTGTGATCCCAGATCTTAACGGCTGGCTCGGTTTCATCATCTAGGATTTAATCCCAATGTCATATCCTTGACCACCCAAACTAAAATAATCTCCCAGCCTCCACTCCCCATGCCCACCCTTATACAACATGTTTAGGACTGCAGGTTGGTACAACCTCACAGAACCTAAATCACATACCTAGCTGTTTGACCCAGCTATTCTACTTCTAAGAATTTATTCTAAATATAAACTTGTACATGTGTGAAATGAAATATATTACAGGATTATTCACTGCTGTGATGCTTCTAAAAGCAAAATGTTGACAAAAACTTCACTATCCATCAGTGGGGCCTCCTTAAATAAATTATTATACATAGTGACAGATAAAATACATTAGGTACTTTCTACGTGCCTAACAACAACCTTATGAGTTAAGCACTGTTATTAAGTCCTATTTTAGAGAAGAAAGTTAAAACAGAGTGAGCTTAAGTAACTTACCCAAGATGCATAGCTAATAAGTGGTAAATTGAGGATTCAGACCACAGGTTCTTGGTCTCTATGCAATACTGCCTCCCAGTACACATTCCTGTGGTAGAATATCATGCAGCCAAAAAAGGAATGATGCATTATATACAGAATGATATGGGCTGATCATCAAGGCATGCTGTTAAGTGAAAAAAAAAAAAGTGAAGTGCAGAACAAGTGGGTAGAGCTTAACCTCTTGGAGTTTTGGGGTGTTTCTAGGAATACAAATGTATATGTTTGCATACTTCTATGCAAAGACATATAAGGAATAGTGGGAAATTATGTAAAAACAGTGGCTACTCTGGAAAGGGAAACTATAGGTGGCCAGGGCAGGGGTAGGAGATTTACATTTTACTGGGTATTTTTTTGTCCCTTTTGGTTTTTGTTGTGTATGCACAAACATACACATACTGACTATTCAAACACTTAACAATGAAAAACAAAAAGATTACCAGATTGAGATATTCCCAAAAGGAAAAAGGATACAGCCAAATCATTACCATATAACCGTTTGTATTTTTTTTGTATATCTAATAGTAAGTAGTTTGTTTATTAGTGCATCTGCATCTTGACTCTAGTACAGTCATCCTCTAAAATGGTTAGGTTTTTCTTTGTGGTGGGGCTGTGGTAGTGTGGTGAAGGCAATGCATGTTTATTGTACTAGCTTCGTAAGCTCACTAGACCCCACTAGAATGTAAGCTCCATGAGGGCAAGGACTCTGTGTGTACAGTTCAGTGCCATAGCCCCAACATTTAGCACCCTCCCTGCTGTACAGTAACTCTGAATGAATGAATGATAGTGCCCAAAAATCTAGGGGTGTGACAATCACAGAGTAAAACTGTAGGAACTTTCTTTACCAAAAATGCACAAAAATTATTAATACTTTAGATCAACACTTAAGTTTCTCAGTATAAAAAATTAAGATCTTAGTTTATAGAAAACTTCTATACTTTTTTGTTTTGTTTTGTTTTTAGACAGAGTCTCACTCTGTCGCCCAGGATGGAGTGCAGTAGCACAATCTCGGCTCACTGCAAGCTCCACCTCCCGGCTTCACACCATTCTCCTGCCTCAGCCTCCCGAGTAGGTGGGACTACAGGCGGCTGCCACTACACCCGGCTAATTTTTTGTATTTTTAGTAGAGATGGGGTTTCACCACATTAGCCAGGATGGTCTCGATCTCCTGACCTTGTGATCTGCCCGTGTTGGCCTCCCAAAGTGCTGGGATTACAGGTGTGAGCCACCGCGCCCAGCCAGAATACTCCTATACTATTAACACCAATACTCAAAGTCAAGATTCTGAATAAGTGATACTCACAATGATAAGATATATGTCCCAAGGGATTTCACTTAGGCTTATACAGAGTAAGAAAAATGCTGATAATGGGCAAGAAGCAGTGAGGTTATGAAAGAAAAAGCAAACAGCTCAAGGCTTAAAAAGCAGGAGAGATTTAGAAAAGCTACATGGACATGTACAAAGTTTCAGTTATTATTTTAGTAATTTTGGATTATAAAAATTATTGTTGATTTGGTAAAAGGAAAACTCCTTCTTTGAGGCTACATCATGCTAAGGGAAACATCTGCCCTAGAACTGACCACCTGGAGCCCTCCAAAGTTGCTTTGTCTTGTTATACCTTCACATGAAAAGGAATGAGCTCAATAACAGACTTGAACCATAAAACCTACAGGAAAACGATGACCCTGAGAATGTTCTTCGTCTTCAAACTAATTAGCAGAGGCAGAGGAGGAGAGCATCATTTGTTAGTGCTGCATGATTGTTAGTTTTATGTGTCAACTTTACTGAGCTATGAGGTGCCCAGATATTTGGCCAAATGTTATTCTGAACATTTCTATAAGGGTGTTTTGGGATGAGATTAACATTTATATCAGTGACCTGAGTAAAGCAAGCTGCTGTCCATAATGTGGGTGGGCCTTACCCAATCAGCTGAAGGCCTGAACAGAACAAAAAGGCTGATCCTCCCTTGAGTATGGGAGAATTCCTCCTGCTTGGCTGCCCTTGAACTGGGACATTAGCCTTTTCCTGCTTTGGACTCAAATGGAAACATCAGCTTTTCCCATGTTTTGAGCCCATCAGCCCTTGGACTGGAACGACACCATCAGCTCTCCTGGATCTCCAGCCTGCTGGCTCTGCCTGAGCTCTTGTCAGCCTTCATATACACGTGAGCTGATTTCTCATTTATATTTTTATATATATATACACACACACACACACACACATATACACATAAACACACACAAGATTTATTATATGTGTAATAAATATAGCTATGTAATTATAAATATATAGTTATATTTATTATAAAATATACACATATATGCATACACACATCCTATTGGCTCTCTTTCTCTGGAGAACCCTGACTAATACATGTTGCTTCCTCTGTTAGAAAACTCACCAGAGTGAAATACTCCTTGATACAACCTATCACTAGAAGCCTGATAATGAGAATACAATATCCCCATGACCACCACCATGAAAGCATTCTCAGTTGGTGCAGAGAGAAACAACAGCTTAAAAGCTAAAGACTTATACATATATCTGATAAGGGGTTAATACCCAGAATATATAAAGAACTCCTACAATGCAACAACAAAATACAATCTGATTTTAAAAATTGAGAAAGCACCTGAATGAACATTCAGAGAAGATACACAAATGGCTAATAAGCACATGAGACGATGCCCAACATCACCCATCATTCAGGAAATGCAAACTAAAACCACAATGCAATATCATCTCATATTCATTGGGACGGCTACTATTAAAAAACAAGACAGAAAATAACAAGGGTTGGCAAGGATATGGAGAAATTGGAACCCTTGTGCATTGCTAGTGGGAATGTAAAATGATGCAGCTGCTATGGAAAACAGTATGGCAGTTCCTCAAAATATTAAAAATAGAATCACCATATGATCCAGCAATTCCACTTCTAGTTATATACCCAAAATAATTGAAAGTAGGATTTCAAAGAGATCTTTGTAAACCCCTGTTCATAGCAGCATTATTCACAACAGCCAAAGGGTGGAAACAACCCAAGTGTCCACTGATAGATGAGTGGGTAAACAAAATGTCATCTATACATGCAGTGGAATATTATTCAGCCTCCAAAAGGAAAAAGATTCTCACACAAGCTACAACATGATGACGCTTGAGGACATTATGCTAATGAAATAAACCAGACACAAAGGGATAAGTCCTGTATGATTCTACTTATATGAGGTATCTAGAAGAGTCAAATTCATACAGACAGTAAATAGAACAGTGGGTGCCAAGGGAAGCAAGTAATGGGGCGTGAATTGTTTAATATACGCATATGGTTTCATGTTTGCAAGATTAAAAGAGTTCTAAAGACGGATGGTGGTAATGGCTGTACAGCAATGTGAATACACTTCATGCCACTGAACTGGACACTTACAAATGGCTAAGGTGATAAACTGTATTTTATCATAATTGAAAAAAATGTTTAAGCCCAATACTTAGAGATCTCCAGGATATACCAGTAAGCTTTGAAGAAAAAAAAATAGAAAATGCATATAATATAGGTTCAGTATATAAAAACTAACATAAATATACATGCATAGAAAGGAGACAAATTGTCACTAGCAGTTACCAATAAGATGGGAAGGGACAGATAAAACGAAATGTTCATGTATCACTCTGTATGCCATATTGAGGCTTATTGATTTACTCTGGTACAATAAGAACATATCTATATTAGCTTCCTAGGGTGACTGTAAAATACCACAAACTGGGTAACTTAAAACAATGGAAATTTATTCTCACAGTTCTGAAAACAAATCAGGCTGTCCGAAATCAAGATGTGTTGGCAGGGCCATGCTCTCCCTGAGACGCTGAGTAGAATCCATCCTCGCCTCTTCTAAGCTTCTGGTGGTGGCCGTCAATCCTGGACATTGCTTGGCTTGCAGCTGCCTCACTCCAACCTCTGCCTCTGTGATTATTAAAACCTGGCGCTCTTCCTGTGTGTCTCTCTTCACATGGCATTGTCGGCTTCTTACAGGGGTACCAGGCACGATGGATTAGAGCCCACCATCATGTCATAACTTCATCTTAACTTGCCTACATCTGCAAAGACCCTATTTCCAAAGAAGGTCACATTCATAAATACTGGAGGTTAGAACTTTGACATTCTGGGGGAGGCAGGACACAATTCAACCTATAACAATATTTGTGTTAAAAAAAAAAAAACTACAGTTAAGGTTCCTTGAACACTCCATTTATGAGCCCATAGAGATCCATTAGAGACAGTATTATGAGAATGAAGAACCTGGATTAAGGAGCCACACTGTAGAGGTTCAAATCCCAGCTCAGCCACTTACAAGCTACGTAACTTTGAGGCAGTTCATTAACTTCCCAGTGCCTCAGTTTCCTTATCTGTAAAATAACAGCACATAGGTCAAAGGCTTGTCAGGAGGATTAAATGAGTTATCAAGTGCTTAGCACAATGCCTGGTAATGCGTTAAGTACTCAATCAACATGAGCAATTGTTGTTATGATTATCACCATTTTCAGCAACCCAAAGACTCCCCTAGGAAGCATTCTTGGGGACAGAGCACCCTTTATTTTTATAGAACCTACTCAAGGCCTATTTCCATAGTTGCTTCCCCAATAATCTCATGCTTGACTTTCAGAGCATCAGCAATTTCATCTGATACAGGGTTACACTGCTGCAGTAAATATTCTTCATCCATGCTGTTATTCAATTCCCTTCCTGGGTGCAGCCCCCTGTGCAGCATGGCAGTCAAGCTCATGAAGGCCAGCGGAGTCTCCTAGCAGCACCACCTAGACCATCTGGGCAAAGCGCCTGTCACTTCACATGCAGCACCAGGGAGGGACACAGAGCAGTCTTCGGCCTCAGTCCTCCCACCTTCTGTGATCAGGGCCCTATATTTGGATTTTGATCTCGGCCTGACTTGCTGCTAAATCCGTAACCAGTTACTCTTACAGGGTTGTGGGGGAGGAGTCATGTTGCTATGGCAATCCAACAACTCTGGGAGAAGGAGAGGAGAGGAAATGGAATTTCAGGGCCCGAGACCACCAAGACTCAGAAATACCCATTTCTGCCTGTGTGCCACAGAAATGAATCTTGATATGCTAAAATAAACAGACCTCTCTTCTCTTTTTCCCAAATTTCCAACCATTGACAAAAATAAAAGCCTGCTTATACAAGAACTCTATTCACATGTCATTTCCTAACAGGACAGAAACTAAAACTCACACTTCATTCAGCAAGTCAGGAAGTCAGCTGATTTCCTTTAAAACCCTCTCTCTGCATGAAACGAGCAATTGTCTGGTCTGGATTTTATACATAATATTACTTTTTGACCTGCAGTTTACAAATAAACTAACAGAGAGACACAGATAAAGCTTCGGCTTTCTCATCTCGCACTGGTTTAAAGGAGCAGGAGGAGGGCAAGGAAGGATGAAAAAAACTGCCTGGTAACTGAAAGACCTCATCTTCAACAATGACTTCTACCCTGCCCACGCAGTAACAGCCGCTGACACAAAGCTGAGCTGACTTGTTAGGGTGTCACACCACTGTTTTCCTGTCCACATTCTGGTAGAGCTTCTAAGGAATCTATCTGAAAGGCAAATCAGAGTCAAACACATACACAAACACAAATCAGGGATTAAGACTGTCTGTGTGCTACATATTCAGGAGCGAGATCATCTAATGAATGGGCTAAAGAATGTTCTGGTAGGCTAGTCCGGGACAGGATCAGCCAGGGAGCAGCAAATGGAATGGACAAGCTGCATCTTTGAAAAACTACTCTGGTTAACCTTAGTACTCACATCTTAGGGGAGTTGTATGACAAAATTTCCTTTAAAAAAAAGTCAGAAGCACCCCTCAACCTGATTCTCTTTACTTTCTGTCCTTTTTACCTCTTTTTCCAAGACAGTTTTTCTGAGTTTGAGCTAGGGTAGGGAGGGTAAGTACTGAAGGAAAATTTAATTCCAGAGTCTGGGGGTTGGAGGTAAAAAGGTAATGAGTTAGTTGGGTTATAGTTATCTAATTTTTCCTGATTTTTAAGGAAATAGCAATTGCTTAGAATTATAGAATAAGATTATATGGATGAACAGGTCAGAGAAATAAGATGTGATCGGTAGAAAAACCCTAAAGCAAGAGTCAGAAGATTCCAGTCCTTGGCTTGGCTCTCCCACTTACCCAAATAATCACAGACAAGCTATTTAACTTCCCTGAACTTCTGTTTCTTCAGCTCTAAAATGGGTATAATAATGCCTGCCCTGACTTCAATTATGAGATCAAATGAAGTCACACACGTGCAAGTCTTCTGTAAACTATTAAGAACTGTTCAGTGAACGTATTGCTATTCTACCAAAATCTAGATGTGTTGAACAGAGAATCACTGTTCTCCTGCTTTGTATATCCCTCAGCCTCCATAGGAGTTCCTTATATCTAGTGGGAAAAACAAATGCAACTGGAAACAAACATGTGCTAACTAAATATGCATATAGGAGGGGTTTTTAGAACACGTTTCCAAAAGCAGGTTTAAGGGAGACCTGTTCAACTTGGAAAGTCAAAGCTGGCCATCACCTAGCAATCAGCAATGCATTCACAAGGTACAGAACACCTGTGGGCAAAGCCACTCTCCCTTCCTGAATGGCACCTTCATAATGAGAACACTCACTGTTGTGCAAGAGATAAGAAGTTTTAGTTCATAAAATTCTAGTTGGTAGCACGCCATGTAAATTAGCTTCTTACTCCATGTTCACAGCATTGTCACTAAATTAGAACTAATTACCATCTCAATTGACAATTTAGAGGTCATTAAAATATAGATTAGCCTGAAAGAAATACAGTATCCTGTGGAAAGTGAAATTCTGATGGAGAAGAGATAAACTCTAACATCTAACATTTAGTGTGGTAATGACCCTGTAACTGGTGCTAAAATAGGATGTTAAAGTAGAGCCACTATTTTCCTGACCTCTTGGAAGCTAGAGTCTAAAAAAAACAAGATCTCTCTCTCTGTCCCTCACACACACATACACACAACTAGCAGTAGAGCTGCTATTCCGTAAGTATGTTCCACAGTCAATGTCAAGCCTTGGTCAGGCACTAAACACAGACTTTGCTTAGCGTGCTTCGGAAACAACTAAAAACTTTGAAGGAGAAGTCAAGAGATAATTAGAATGGGACAATTTAAAGGTACAATGCATGGGGGAGACGAAGTAGGGAAGAAAATAGACAAAGTCAAGTAAGAGTGACCATTAGTCACGAGCTGAACATGCCCCATGAGCAAAGCTGCACAGGTGAGTTCAAATTTTTGATTAAAAAATGTATTATAAAGCTGTTTTTCTTAGGTACTTTCTAAGTACTTTACATTTCAAACCAGCAACTGCTTAACTATGTGGCCCTTTCTCCGAGAAACTTGCAAATATGGGGATACGTTTTTAAAGAGGTGTGGAGGGATTTAACATTTCATTTTGTAAACATCACCTGGAGATCTGAAGAATCACAGTTTGTCAATAAACAAGCCCCACCTGGGTTCACAAACGAATCAAAATGGCTTTGCCAGGTTCTGGAAGGAAACTTACTCTTGCTATTTTCACTGCTGAATTTTCGGGCAGCTAATCTCAGAATGACAATGTTTACATTTCATTCCCTACAACCTCACACCTAGTGCAGGGAAGATTAATGACAGAATGTCACAAAGCAGAAATGCAGAAACGTGGGAGTAATTGCGCAGCAAGTCAGAGAGCTTTCGACCTGAAGGCATGCAACAGCAGGAAAGCCCATTACTCCAACCGCTGAAATTATGTCTCACTGGAGTCAAGTCTACAGAAATATTTATAGAATTAGCAAAATACTATCATTGGCAGTTTTGGGGGGTTGCCTAATCTCCTGAGAACCTTTTATGGGGTGTGGGGAGCGAGCTGGGGGGAGGGGGACATAGGAAGCCATCCACCAAAAAAAAAAAAAAAAAAAAGGCTAGGTGTTAAAAAAAAAAAAAAAGAAATCATTTTGCCATATAGTATAGTGTTTTTTGTTTGTTTGTTTGTTTGTTGAGACAGTCTCGCTCTTTCACCCAGGCTGGAGTGCAGTGGCGCGATCTCGGCTCATTGCAAGCTTCACCTCCCGGGTTCACGCCATTCTCCTGCCTCAGCCTCCCGAGTAGCTGGAACTACAGGCGCCCGCCACCTCGCCCGGCTAATTTTTTTGTATTTTTAGTAAAGATGGGGTTTCACCGTGTTAGCCAAGATGGTCTCAATCTCCTGACCTCGTGATCCACCCGCCTTGGCCTTCCAAAGTGCTGTGATTACAGGCGTGAGCCACCGTGCCCCGCCAGTAGTATAGTGTTAAAGAAAGCATGGGAAACAAAATCCAGGTCATAATTCATCCGAAAGCACAAACTGACTGACTATTGCTGTCATTCCAGATACGTATTTCAAAGACTTCTATTAGTGACAAAATCTTTACATTTGCAAAGCATCCTGAAAGGTTGTATTTATTTTTCTGACACTTAAAAAAAACAAAAAACAAACTGTATATCTGTGCTGTGTCTTTCATGATTAGTTATTTATGGCCACTTCCCTCCAAAACAAAAAATCTCTTTTCCCCAGGTTGCCCTTTATATTACAAAGTAATTATGGTGCTCATCAACTGAATTTAGTAATTGAGGATAATTGTATAGCCATATAAGTAAAACTTTTTGCTTCCTTGCCAATTCGGTCAGTTCTCAGTCTATTAACAATCACAAGCAACTCAGAGAGAAGACAGCATTTACTTTTGAGTCTCAACTACATGCTTTTTACCGTATCTCAGTCAGCACATCATTTGTGCTCAGTTAAACTGGGTGTTGCTGAAATTCCCCACTAGCATTGAAATAGATGTCAGGGCAGGTGGTCTTCGAAAGTTCTTAGATCAGCACTGTTTGGGCTCCTTGGCTCAGTCAGGGTTTGTGTAATAAGAGTCCATGGAGGTGGTTCCGAAAGAGAAATACAGAGCCCTTCCGTGATGTTTGATGCCTTCTTTTTCTTTCCCACATCTCACACTGACATATAAGTTATCACGTGACCGGAGAGGGCATAATAGAAATTAAATAAGAGTGGACTGGGCGCAGTGGCTTGCGCTTGTAATCCCAGCACTTTGGGAGGCTAAGGTGGGTGGATCATGAGGTCAGGAATTCGAGACCATCCTGGCCAACGTGGCAAAACCCTGTCTCTACGAAAAATACAAAAATTAGTCGGGCGCGGTGGCAGGCGCCTGCGCTCCCAGCTACTCCGGAGGCTGAGACAACTGAATCGCTTGAACCCGGGAGGCGGAGTTTGCAGTGAGCCAAGATCGCACCACTGCACTCCAGCCTGGGCAACAGAGCAAGCCTCCATCTCCAAAAAAAAAAAAAAAAAAAAAAAGGAATTCAATAAGAGCAGATGAAATCAAACCAGTTCCTCTCAGATACTGTCTGTTAGATTGTCCCCTCACACTAACTTATGAAAACAGAACCATTCTTCTCTTTTCTTTCTGGTTAAGTTAGAGGAGAAGGGGACCTGGGCAGCCATAGTCCACTTCCTTCTAATGTTTCAGGAAGAATGGAAAGAATGAGAACATTCTAGGTCAAGAGACTCTAAAAGAAGTTTTGCAGTAATAACTGGGACCTCCCATGTTGTTACCCCCCACCCCCCAGCTACGTTCAGAACATTTCTGCATGGATACCTGTCCTTCCCTCGAATTCAGCAAGTGCAAATTAGGCACATCCTTGTCCCCACCCTCCCCGCACTCCCCAACTGATCCCTACCTTGGCTTCTTTATTTCCACCAACAGAATTGGCCATCATTTTTCCAGTGGCCAAGAATTTTAGAATAATATTATACCTTTCCTCCTTTTTTTTTTTTTTTTGCTGATGTCCAGGTTATTTATTAACAGAGGGGTCATCACAGTTGTTGGTTATATTCACAGACTTAGCTGTGACTATAAATGCTCTCCAACCTGCTCAGGGTCTTTAATAAGTGGAAGTGGGCTTTGTGAGACTAAAAACAATTTGGAAAGTTCATGAGGATTACACTGAGGCTCTATTGAGAAGCTGGAAATGGGAGCAATAAGATGGCCCTCTGAGAGCAAAAACATAGGAGAAATACCGTGTATAGATGGGCAGACCAGCAGAGATGCCTCATAGAACCACAGAGCAGCAAGGCCATCAGGGTCTCAGAAGAAAGAGAGCTGGCCTGACATGGGAACAGGGTGAGGAGAGTCCTTGGGGGATACATTGGCAGAACCCACACAAGCCCTGGCAGGGCTGGTGCACTTATGGGAGCTGGGAGAAGAGTGCTAAACCAAACAGGTCCTGCCCTCACAGGGCTGATAGTCTAGTGAGGGTAACGGAAAACAACCAATCCTAGAACACTTTAGTTTTCTTTTTTTTTTTTTTTTTTTTTGAGATGGAGTCTTGCTCTGTCGCCTGGGCTGGAGTGCAGTGGCGTGATCTCAGCTCACTGCAAACTCCGCCTCCCAGGTTCACGCCATTCTGCCTCAGTCTCCTGAGTAGCTGGGACTACAGGCACCCCCCCACCACACCCATCTAACTTTTTGTATTTTTTTTTTAGTAGAGATGGTGTTTCACTGTATCTCCTGACCTCGTGATCTGCCCGCCTCAGCCTCCCAAAGTGCTGGGATTACAGGCGTGAGCCACTGTGCCCGGCCAGAACACTTTCATTTTCAGGTGACATTCAGACCAATCAGCCTAAGACGGCTATAAAAAGTGCCTCTCAGACTTTAACGTGTACACTTGGGGTTCCTGTTGAAATGAAGGTTCTGATTCAGCAGAGCTAGAGTGGGGCCTAAGAATCTGTATTTCTAACACCTCCCAGGTGATGGCCGTGCTGATGCAGAGACACCCTTTGAGGAGCAAAACTCCCCATGCCCATGCTGCACGACAGATGAGTCAAATCAGAGCCATGAGGGCTGAAACCAGAAACTAGTGATGTCAAAGCTCCAGGAGGATTCCTAGGGGAGCCACAGTTGAGACCCACAGGCCCAGATGCGTATCCAGGGGCAGGAGTCCTCTCTCAGCCCAAATCACTGCTCTTCACATTCAGGAACAAATCAACAAAGCTCTTTCTACAGAGGCCTGGGCTATTTCTATTTTTTCAAAGTTCTTCAGTGCTAAAGCAGTATTACTGAAATGTGGCATATTTTAAATGTTCACATTTATCAAGTCAGTGCCTTTAACACAAAGCACAACTTTATGTATAAGCTCATTTGAAGATAACATCACATGCCTGCCTCTGAGGCCCATCACAATCCTACAACCTGCTTCGCTAGATAGGCCCTGAACAGTCCTTCCATTCGTTGCCTGGTTATCTGAGAAGATTTTTCTCTAAGAATGACCACGTAATAAGAACACAAATGGAAGAGAGACATTTATAACCACTGCTTTCCAGTAAAACATCAAAATTGATGTAACAAAATAAACTCTAAATGATTAATTTCTAATTTATACAAAATATAACATTAATATAAAGAAAAATGCTTTTCTACCCATTAAGAAGACTTATCCTAAGTGTCACTACCACAAAATATTCCCATTCAAGAAAATTCGTTTCTTGAGTGAAAATCATCGAGACTGTGAGTAGGTAGGACATTTTTATACATGAAAAATCAGCAAAATACTTCCTTTGCTCTAGAGAAAAATGTTTATTATTCTAGTCCTAAATTTCATATAATTTGAGTAACACAAAATACACAATGAGTAAGGGTATTTTTAAAAGATGAGTTGTTTCTCCCCAAAACACTGCCCCCTCCTGCTTTGCTGGCATAACAGAAATGAGTCTAGTTGAACTTGGACACACTTTCCAAAACCAGAAGATTTTGCCTTTTATCTCTCAGATAATGCATAAGAAAGCATCAATGTTCTGTAAATATTAGGGGACAGATTTATTTTCTTTGAGTAAAGGAGACCAGGAAAGAAAGGATCTGGTCTAGAATATGGGAATGCTTGTGCACATCAAAACTGCATTCTGAGCTGGTCACAGTGGTCACGCTATAATCCCAGCACTATGGGAAGCTGAGGCGGGTGGATGGCTTGAGCCCAGAAGTTCGAGACCAGCCTGGGCAACATGGTGAGACCCTGTCTCTATTTAAAAAAAAAAAAAAAATTAGTCAGGCATGGTGGTGCCTGCCTGTAGTCCCAGCTACGCAGGAAGCTGAGGTGGGAGAATCACTTCAGGCCAGCGGGTGGAGGTTGCAGTGAGCTGAGATCATGCCATGGCACTCCAGCCTGGGGGACACAGAAAGACCCTGTCTCAAAAAACAAAACGAAACAAACAAAATATGTTCTGAGAACAAACACATACAAAGCAGTCTTCAGGCGTTTTTAACCAGGAGGGTCTTGCTTTGTGACATCTGGACTGTCTGTGGTAAGTACTAGCGAGGGAAGGCTACTCTGTGATTGTCATGTTTGAATTCAAGAGTTGCTATTTGAAAAGTTGAAAGAGGAAATCAGGGAGTTGAAATGTACAAAACCTTCGCCTTAAAGGTCATGCCTACCAAACAGCCCTAAGATGTCAGCCCTTCCTGTCTCCTTTCTCCACCTGCTCGAAAGCAAACTTCAGTGGCTCTCATGCCTATAATCCCAGAACTTTGGGAGGCCAAGGATGGAGGATCACTTGAGGCCAGGAGTTTGAGAGACCAGCCTGAGCAACACAGCAAGACAAAAAAATGTTTCATCTCTACAAAAAATTTTAAAATCAGCCAGCATGGTGGTGTATACCTGCAGTCCCAGCTATTTGGGAGGTTGAGGAAGGAGGATGGCTTGAACCCAGGAGTTCAAGTTTACAGGGAACTATGATTGTGTTACTGCACTCCAACCTGGCAAACAAAGTGAGACTCTGTCTCTAAAATAAATAAATAAATGAATGGAGCCATGATATTTTTTTTCTAGGTTCAATTTTAAATTGCAGATAAGTTTGCTCAGAAAACACCATAGTTTCAAACGCATGTGCCTTACGGCTTCTTTCCTGCCTGGTTTAATTTTAATTTTAAAAAAGGATCTCAGACCTAAAAACAGTCTAAAACACTCTGCCCTATACCATGAGAAGCCGTTCCTAACCTGACAAGGCAGGGCCAGAGCCATATAAATCTGTGGCATTTATTATCATTTGCCTCATTTGGAGATCTGGGTCTACAGCCATGTGAGCGGGAAGGAATGCCACAACTATTCTGTTCACCTGGCATTTTATGCAGGCCTTACTGGCATGGCTGTGGGGATCATACTGACCTATTTTTGATGATGATGATGATGATGATGATGGCTCCAACATGGTGCCTATTTTTGTTGGTGACGCTGTTCTGGACAGTTTCTGTTTGCTTTTTCTTTCAATCCTCAAAACAACCCTATGACGGGGGTACTGACACTAGGCCCCCTTTGCAGATGGGTTTTGGCTCACCAGCTGCTAACTGTGAGACCTGGGGCAAGTCAGTTAAACTCCCAAGCCCTCTGTTTCAACATCTAACAAATAAGAGTTATAATAATGCCAACCTCATGAAATAATGTATATAAGGCTCACACAGGCCTAGAATGTATGTAACACCCACCCAAGAGTAGCCATCAGTTTTAGTTGGATGCCTGGTAGAAGAAATGCTAAATTTAAGGTCATCTAGATGATAGCAGTTCCCCTGAGATCAATTAAAAGAAAGAAAAAAAAAAGTCTTTCAAGTCCAAAGGAAAACAATACTTTAAAAAATGAACTGACTTACCTGACTGTGTTTTTGTCTTTCAGTTAAAACAAAATAGGCTGAGTACATATACACCATGGAATACCATGCAGCCACGAAAAAGAACAAGATCACGTCCTTCGTAGGCACATGGATGGAGCTGGAGGCCATCATCCTTAGCAAACTAACGCAGGAACAGAAACCAAATACCGCATGTTCTCACCTGTAAGTGGGACCTACGTGCTGAGAACACTTGGACACACAGAGGGGAGCAACAGACACTGGGGCCTATCAGAGTGGAAAGGGTGGGAAGATCAGGAAAAATAACTAGTGGACACTAGGCCTATATAACAAAACCTGCATGTGTACCCCTGAACTTAAAAGTTTAAAAAATTAAATTAAAAAAGTAATTAAAACAAAAAAGGTTATCCCTAGCCAAGGCACAGTCCCCTCCCCAATTTCTTTCTTTTTTTTTTTTTTGAGACGGAGTCTCGCTCTGTCGCCCAGGCTGGAGTGCAGTGGCGCGATCTCGGCTCACTGCAAGCTTTGCCTCCTGGGTTCACGCCATTCTCCTGCCTCAGCCTCCCGAGTAGCTGGGACTACAGACGCCCGCCACCACGCCCGGCTAATTTTTTGTATTTTTAGTAGAGACGGGGTTTCCCCGTGTTAGCCAAGATGGTCTCCATCTCCTGACCTCACGATCTGCCCACCTCGCCCTCCCAAACTGCTGGGATTACAGGCGTGAGCCACCGTGTCTGGCCCCCTCCCCAATTTCTTAAGGTGCCCTTGGTTAAACTTGTGATAGTCATTCCCTCTAAGTATATGTTACACAGGGAAAGAACACCTGCTATGTAAACTGGACTGAGCACTAAGTTACAGCATATAGACACAGTCAGAAAAGAAAAATGTAGATGAGAAGGCAAGAGTTCAAGATTACCCCTCCTACCCCTGAGGGATTAAAGAATTTTAAATAGAATTTTGGATAGGATGAAAAGAAAGTTATCATTTTCAAAGTCTTGATAACAACCATATCTGAACTAAGAAACGGATTTTGATTAATTAACATTTTGACTTAAAATAATGACCTATTAGTTGTATCACGAGATTATCATTCTTAGCAATTTTCCCACTTACAGGTCGTTCTATTTTAAATCATTGTTAAGAATGCATTTGATGGCAGTTGTCTACACATTGGAAATGAGTCTATAAATCCACCCTCAAAACATATTTAAAGGGACATATATTTGATTAATAAAGGGGCTCTTTTTTCCTTTCTATACAAAAAATCAACATTTCAGCATTTTTAAAGACATGGTTTTTTATGATGCTAGTCCTATTATATAGTTAGCCTTAGGAGAAAGTCTATTGCTTTATAGAGATCCAATAAATATCTGAAGTGAAACATTTTTCTTTCCTGCCCAAGATATCTTTGAGTAAGTAATTTTTCCAAAATACAAGTGTTAGCTTAAAAATAAAACAAATGACAGGAAAAGGGGAAAAAAGAAAAGCATCTTGTCAGTGATTGGCCAGCTTCTCTGAGAACAAGCAAGAAGCAGCCCTGAGGAAATACACCTTAGTAACTTAGTAACTTAGTAACTCTCCAAACTCTAGAAAGACCTGTGCCCAGAAGGATCTACTAAATCAAACAGACATTTAAAAATATACTCAAAGACATATTTATCTATTCTAAACTTGACTTAAATTCTCTGGTTGATTTTCAGGTTTGAAGAGAAGTTTGATAAATGCTTAGATGGAGATGGTTTGGCTAAACCTGTGATTTCTTAAAGTCGAAGACCTTAACTTGATATTTCCTTTATGATTGCTTCTCAGTACATACTGCTGAAAAATCTAAAAACTGTAAATTTATTATCTCTTAGTTTTTAAGCAGTAGTGTGTTGGTAAATATTTTAACAACTGGTTCTCATGGGGCAGAGGGATGGATTTGTAGCATATGCCAATTTCCTTGGTGTAAATACTCCTAACACGGTGAAAGCATAGTTGGAAAAAGCTGTGCATGATCAGCTCACAGAAGCTGGTGGGAGCTGGCTCCAGCACACCACTGGAAATAAAGTACATCAGCAATACCATGTACTCTATGCTAATTTTAATCTGAGTTGCACCAGAAGCCACCTTACTCAAGTTGAGAGTATTTCATATTTTATTCTTAGAAAGTCTGTCAGCAAAAGATTGATAATTTTGGGCACAATCAATTGCAAACTCCTTAGGGCAAAAACATGGTAATAAATAGAATGGCTTCTTAAAGAACAAATTCTATCACACTAATCTCCAATAACTCAGGGCCAGGCCTAAAAGGCATCATCTATTTTGATGTCAGGAAGGCTTTGAGTTTTTTTTCCAACCAGTGTAGTTATCAATAAAGTTGTGAAAACAATTTATATCATGGCTAAAAGAAGGCACCCAACTTTCAAGAAATTCACAAGCTAGGCATGGTTATGAGTGCAGAGAAATGAATTGTTGTGGGAACACCTGTTAAATGGTGATCCAGGTTCACTTTAAAGTTGTAATCAGTAGGGCCTGAGTACTAATTCTGTAGTGTGAGTAGTGGCAGTGAGAACTCCAATGGAGGAAGAGGTCGAAAGATTTCTTAAAATTAATCATGAAATCTAATGACTCATCAAACTGACTGCATGCAGTATCAGTACATGGAATACAAGACATTTGTTCATTTTCTCAACTTCAAAGAAGACAAAAATGTGAAGCCACTAGGGACCTGGCCAACCTAAAATATCTTCCTTGCTCCCTGACTTTTCTCTGAAAAAAAAGGGAAGAATTCTCTCCTCCTTACAGATTCTTTCTTACAGAATTATAGCAAACCTACCCTGAACTTTGACTGAAGAAAATAGTTTAGTGCTTTCAATATTAATAGGAATTCACATATGCATGCTCTTGTAATATAATTTGTTGATCATTTGTATGTTTTAATGCACAGTTATATCTACTTTTGTTGAAAGAATCCAGTGTATTTGGGGAATCACGATCCTTCCATATACAGTTGAGAAAGAAATATCGTATTTTATCCTATGGAATATATTATTTCAAGAAAATGAAAGAGCCTTCCATCTTCCTTCCTTTATTCTCATAGAACTGTAAAGAATATTACCATATTTAAAACAAACACAGTAATTAAATATTTAATTTTGAAACCTTTAAAAATCCCATGGTTTTTAAATATATATTTGTAATTCATCAGTGTTTGAATAAATTATTTAACACATAAGTAAAACAAGAATAAATTTTACCCTCAAAGGTAAATTGGCTGGAAATAATTTGAGGTCCTGGCTTCTTCAGCTTTCACTAGTTCATATTCAAAATTCTTATTTTGTAATTAAAGGACAGTATTTCTTCATTACTACCCATAAAATGGAATTTTCCATGTTTTTAAATTCAGAATTCCTGTTATGTACATTGCTACTTCAGAAAATTGGAGTGAAAATAAAAGCTACAAGTTTAGTGACCAGATAGGCATTAAAAGACTTTAAATTGTCCGAACAAAATAATTATTAATAAATCAGTAAGTTTAATTCTGTAGAAACATAGCTTAACCAAAGGAATTCACAGCCGTTAGGTTCCCATATTATTAAGTAATGGAGAGAGCCAATAGTGGCAATTATGACTATATCTGGTTATCTAAAGATAGAACAATTTGTTTGGGATTATGTGGGATACCACCTTGCCAGCTTGGGGCCTCAACCAGGAGTAAGCCTTTCCATGTTCCCATGCTTTAAAGAGTACTGACAGACACAACCATGAAGACACACACAGCTACATACAGTGACACGAAGTTCTCACTGGCAGAATAGGCTTCTAATGCAATGAAAAGGCAAATAAGAGTAGTGTATTAGTATGTGATTTTTTCTGCAGATGTGCCTGTTTTTGAAAGTTTTAAGAAATTCTAAAGAATCAAAAAGAAAAAAAAAGGCATTGTCGCATAATTCAATAGTTATAGAAAGATATTTCCCCCAGAATATAAGAAAGTGTGGGGTTAACGCTGAACAGTTTTAAAGAGAACAATAAAGACAGGTATAAAATGTGCATGAGCAGAGGGAGCAAGGCAATTTATAATCTTTCCTATGGGAAGGTTTATGTTTCCATTCTTGAGATGAAACTTAAATAGAGGAAGCTATTTGCCTATAGTTATTTTCTCTAGAAATAGTGTGTGGTTTTATAGAGTCACATGGGATACACCACAAATTAGATAGCCACTTATAAATACAAGTAAATTTTACCTGAAAGGGGATGGAATACAGCAAAATTTCATTTTTACATAGGAAATTTCTGGTAAGAGAATTTTTCCCACTCACTTCTATTTTATAATTAAATCTGTCTTCTATTGGGGGGAGGGGAGGCTTCCTATACGTAATAAAATAATGAAGTAAAGCATTTTTAAATATTATATTTTTAGAGCCCATGCTTTCACTTTAAGTAATATTTTAATGTTCAAAATATTAGTAATACCATCTATTTCAAGAAAGTCACAAAATAAAAATGGTAAACATTAAAATAGAGTACATTGAGTAAATGCAGTTAATTTAACAAAATAAAAATAAACTCAACAATAGAATGATTTGTGTTCTAAAAGTTCATTTATAAATAGGTTGTGTGGAACCTGGAACACTCTTTTAAGAAATAATGCTATAAGAGGTGATCAGGGACCTAGGTCAACCCACAAATATCTATGTAGCCCAGGATGTTCCTGAAACATAGTACTTACAGTGCCATCAGTTCTAAAGGACCACAGGTATTTCCATGTGAAATAATTCAGAGTTGCAACTTGAGGAGTCAAATACATCTCCTGTGCTCTGAACATGTATTTTTCGTGGACCAAGAGACTGTGGTTCATGTAAATATTGGCAGAGGTTTTGTATTGTTAGGAAAAGGAATAGAATTAAGTGTCATCACTTAATGATCACGTAATCTCAGGTATTTCCTCAACTGCAAAATGGAAGTATTGACATCTGCCCTACTTACTTCAAGAGGTTTGCTGTGAGAATTAAATGAGGTAAAGCAGCCAAAAATTGCCATGTAAATTATAAAGCTGCATCCCATCTCTCCAGGTGGGTCAGTCTTCAATGACAGATGACCAAGAGCACCAGGGAGGCTGGGCAAATTTCCAAGGTTCCAGGTGAACTTGTGAGAAGCCAAGAGAAGGAGCCAGGACTCAACTTCTCAACCATCTCCTCTTCACTAGATACATGGCATCTGACCACCCTTTTGGTAGTTAATCTTAATTGCACACACACTGGGCATACTACGAAAGAAAGATGGTGCAGTAAGAATGGCACATTTTGAGATGATTAAGCTGAACTCAAAAGAACCAGGTTCCATCCTGGTCTCCCCTCTGACTTGAGGACTTCGTGAGACAATCACAGAGCCATTTCCCATGTCACAGGTCTCTCTTTAAATCGAGAGAAACTAGTGGGCTTCTCCAGTCTTCCTCTCAGGAAGCGGGTACTTTGGCTTTTATTTTATAAATAACTGAGAATCAATGAAATTTTTGTTGTAAAGCTTTGCGTTCCTTAGGCAAAAAAGGGCAAAACCATTTGCTTTTATTAAACTGTTATAGGCAACCTGAAACATTTTATGAAAAGAAAATAGATAGTATTTAAATGTTTCTCATGTTTATAGAAAGAGGAGGGAAAGGTGCCCACCACTGGCACAGAAGAAAGAAGAGGCCCAGATAAGTGCTTCTTAAAAGTCCCTTTTGTTATTAATACCCAAGTTTATGGTATGCATTTGTGTCTTTAACAAACAGAATTTTTCCATTATCCAAATAAATGCTTACTTTAAAGCCATGGTCCTCCAACTTTTTAGTCTTTAGACCCATTTACACTCTTAAAAATTACTGATAACACCAAAGTTTCTGTTTATGTGGATTAAAACTGAGATTAACCATATTACAAGTTAAAACCAAGAAACTTAAAAAACATGTATTCATTAATTTATTTTAAAATAACAATAACCCCATTAAATGTTAACATAAATTACATGTTTTATGAAAAATAATTATATTTTCCAGAAAAAAACTTTGTGAGAAGAGCCACAGTTTTTAAATTTTTACAAAACTCTTTCATGTATCTGTTAATTGCAGTCAGCTAGATTCTCATATCTCCTTCTGTATTCAATCTGTTATGATATGCTCTTTGGTTAAAGTATATGAAGAAAATCCAGGCTCACAGAAATGCAGTTAGAAAAGGCAGCAGTATTTCGATAGCCTTCTTAGACAATTGTTGATATTCTTTGACGGACGCTAAAACTTGACAACTGGTCATTTCTTTTTTTTGAGACGGAGTCTCGCTCTGTCGCCCGGGCTGGAGTACAGTGGCCGGATCTCAGCTCATTGCAAGCTCTGCCTCCCGGGTTCACGCCATTCTCCTGCCTCAGCCTCCCGAGTAGCTGGGACTACAGGCACCCGCCACCTTGCTCAGCTAGTTTTTTGTATTTTTTAGTAGAGACGGGGTTTCACCGTGTTAGCCAGGATGGTCTCGATCTCCTGACCTCGTGATCCACCCATCTCGGCCTCCCAAAGTGCTGGGATTACAGGCTTGAGCCACCGCGCCTGGCCGACAACTGGTCATTTCTTAAAGGTTACTTGCGACATGGAATCTAAAATCTTACGGGTGAACTCGTACTCTGTACATTCATGAGATAACATGAGCAAAAAAGGACAAACAATGTCTTAGCGTTATTGTGAAAATGGGTTTGACCTTGCAGATCCTCTGAAAGGACCTTAGGGACCTTTGAGTCCACACCACACTTTGAGAACCTCACTTTAAAGATACAAATTGTCTTATGATGTGTAATCGGTGGAGTAAAAGCAATACCATGTGAAACTTAAGGAACAAGGTGAAATAACCGTGCAAACAAGGGATGGAAGAAAGAACAAAGGCAAACAAATCATTCATCCCATCGTCTGTCTTCATATTCTGGGAACTGGAAGACAGATACTATATGTCAGGAGTGCAGAGAAATGGCCTTAGCTGGAGTCTTGGAATAGTGGTTGCACCATAATGGCTCAAACATCTCAGAGAAGGTAACTTTTTCAACAATATGTGAGAACCCTTAAGTGAATTGTCAAGATATTTTTATTACATCAGGACTGCTCATAACCAGCCCTAGCCCTTTAAACCAGCCTGGCATATCACGCACAATGAACCTACTTACCAATAGAGGTGATGCCTGCTACCTGCTTCATTTCACCCTAACCTGCTCCCACCTCCCTCTGGTCTCCACCTGGCCCCTGCACCAGGCCTTCTGATCCTGCATGCATTTCTGTTCTTGTCAGAATCAGTGAGCATCTCTGCTCTCCTCGGCTTTACTTTCTTTTCTTTTCTTTCCTTCCCTTCCCTTTCCCTTCCTTCTCCTTCCCCTTCCCCCCTTCCTCCCTCCCTCCCTCCCTCCCTTCCCTCCTTCCTTTCTTGCTTCCTCTCTCTCTCAGTCTTTCTCTTTCTTTCTTGATGGAGTCTCACTCTGTCACCAGGCTGGAGTGCAGTGGCGTGATCTCGGCTCACTGCAACCTCCGCCTCCCAGGTTCAAGCGATTCTCCTGCCTCAGCCTCCCGAGTAGCTGGGTCTACAGGTGCGTGCCACCAAGCCCTGCTAATTTTTGTACTTTTAGTAGAGACAGGGTTTCACCATGTTGGCCAGGATGGTCTCGATCTCTTGACCTCAGGTGATCTGCCCGCCTCGGCCTCCCAAAGCGCTGGGATTACAAGCATGAGCCACCACGCCCGGCCGGCTTTCACTTTCTATGAGGACCATGGCTCTTTCTGCTACTGACTGCCTTGGGTAGTCTTTCTACCCATCCTCTATGCCAGTTTTAGCCCCTTACACCCAAGCCCTAGCACGCAGATGGATGAGGGTGGGTGCAACTGCCTTGAATGGGTCATTTAGAAAAACAGATGTTTTTCAGTCTTCTTGTACGAATTTTTCTTTTTGCCTGTTTCTTAGCATAGCACAACAGAGAACATGGAAATAAGTCATTTTCATGCTATTAGCACATTTAGGAAACAGGCTTCTACAGTAATTAAACTAATGAAGATGACCCTAGATTGAAGAAACAGCCATTAGAGTTGACTGAATAGGCATTAGGGGAAATGAAGACATTCACATTCAAAAAAAGATGAGATTTTAAAATAAGAAATCAAATTAATAATAGTCCAAACTCTATCAAGCAGGAAAGAGCTTCTAATGACTCAAAGAAGACTTGGAGACATATGTAGATTAGTCTATCATATTCAAGTGAATACAAAAATGATGGTATCCTATCATGAAAATAAGGACATTAAGGGACAGACTGAAGGAAAGCAAAAAAGTAGAAGAAACTGGCTAACTATGTACAACCTAAACCAAAATGGAAAGGCTTTTCTTTGAAAAAAAAATTTTTCCCCATGTAAATTTTTAGTTGTTATTTTCCAAACATCAACAACCAGCTTTTAAAGCAGCAACTCAAATCCATTGCAGTAAATAAATGCAATTCAGAAACAAACAGAAACTCCATTCCAGTGGTGCAAGGCCCCCATCACTGCCCATCTGGCCCCCTTCAGCAAAGAACTGCGGCTCTGGTGTCAATCAGGGTGATGGCATGATCAGAGGGTTTCTATCTGCAGTTTGAGTAGATCTATCTATGCTAATCAGTAGCAATGATAACAGTTATTACTGGCTTCTTCTCTTTTCTCTCTTTTTTTTTTAGACAGAGTCTCACTAGGTCACCCAGGCTGAAATGCAGTGGCACAATCTCATCTCACTGCAACCTCCACCTCTTGGATTCAAGTGATTCTCATGCCTCAGCCTCCTGAGTAGCTGGGATTACAGACATCTGCCACCAAGCCCGGCTAATTTTTATATTTTTAGTAGAGATGCGGTTTCACCATGTTAGCCAGGCTGGTCTCGAACTCCTGACCTCAAGTCATCCGCCTGCCTCGGCCTCCCAAACTGCTAGGATTACAGGCATGAGCCACCGCGCCTGGCCCCAACTGGCGTATTTTCTATCAAACTCAGTGTGCTGGCAGAATCTAGTATGTCAGGTTCTCTTTCTAACCTTACTGATTTGAGAGGCTACAATGGAGGGGAAAAGGCTAGCATAAGGAAGAGTTTCTTCAAATGCCTTCTCTAGGCTACAACTTTTATGTAAAGACTGATTAAGTGGTTTGCTAGGACCTGGAGTTGCCCGAGGAATTTCTGCCCACTCAGAAGGCCACTGGTGTCCACAGTGTTGCTCATTCACCAGAATGAAGTGCTCTGTGAAGCTGTGAAGACCACTGGTGGGGGAAAGAAGGAATATGCTCATTCTTGTTATTGCTGTTGCTATTAATAAACAGGGCTTTATGGATTAAAAGGGGAGAGAGCTATGACATTATTAACATTCATTCTTCATTAACTAATCTTTGAATTTTTTAGCTTTTTTTTTTCTTTGGGATACACAAGCCCAGCCAAGATTCAAAGGCTTCCTTTTATAAACTAAAGTACAATATTTCTATGTCATTTTTATATATAGCCTTGAATAATCACAATTAATATGATTTTTAATGCACAAATTAAACATGCCATAAACTCTAATGATCATCATGCAGGATTTTGATGATGATTATTAGGTGAAACCTTAAAAAAGGTTTAAGCCTATCATGAGTCCTAACAGCTTTTTATTTTAATTCTACAGATTTGGGCATATTGGCTGTTCAGAGAGAGAAAACCAAAACCTTCTCTTTTTCCATCTGGCTATGAGTGCTTTTCATAGCTTATTTTTTCCACACTCACCCCTAAAAAATGCACTGGAGCTGAGCTATTGTAAGAATGTGTCAGATTCAAATGATTATATCATTGACTATCTGCTATTTCACAGGAGAACTGAACTGTCTGACTTTTTAAAAAACTCAGCATGGACTTTTATAGTAGCAAGACTTTATCAACAGTGACTTAGTGTTACAGGCGACTAGGCTCATAAAAAATTAAAAGCTTCAGAAATTAACTTTATCACAGAAAACATTTAGTCATAAGCAACCCCCAGTTGTAGAGGCAGAGAACCAAAGATCAGAGAGATGTGCCAAAAAATACTTTTCAGACCCCGAGCAAAGAGAATAGTAAGAGCTGGTGTCAGCCCATTGCGGTGCCAGGCCGAGCTAGCTGGTAAGGTCTCTGGTAAAGAAAACGCTTTTCTGGGACGACTATAATGGGCACTCTGTCAGCTCCGGGGCCTGCAGTTGCTTTTCGACAGATGACTTTGTTCCTTCTTTACATTGTAAAGTTCAGTTTATATTTTTATAGAAATACATTCTTGACATTTCCAATGAAAATGCTGACTTGGCTGCATTTTGGTTTCATCCTAATTGGAAGAAATGAGCCCTCGCTTGTTTGGAAGAAAAAAGGCTACAAAAACTTGTGTTCATTTTAGAAACTTTTATTAAATATTCAAAACAGAATGAAAGTGATCTAGTTCTGGAAAAGCGGCATCATATTTAGAATTAAAAACAAAAACCAGGTTGCAGAGACATCAAAAGACAAAAGGAATTCACTAACCAGATGAAAGTTAAAAACATGGCATATATAATAACCTCATCATCTGAGGTACGCTGACTTAATATCAGCAGTGCCAACAAAGAAAAGTAAAATCATAATGGGCTCCCATCTCTCCCAAAGCAAATCAATGCCTCATTGTGAAAAGAAACCCAAAAGAGATGGTGATTTTACTTTTATTTCAAAGACCAAATAAAGTATTTGGTCCTGTAAGCAAGTTTTAATACTGTAACAAGATATTCTGAATGATTTTGCTAACTTCTGCTGTCAGTCTGACTCCAAAAGGACTTAATTACTTTCTTCGACAATCAAGAAGGGTCTACTCAGTGAGTGGAATTGTGTGGCAGAGAAAAAAGGGCAATGTGGCCAAGAGAAACCTATACTGATGCACTTGTCAATTACAGCTGTTTCTTTCAAACTTGTCTTGTTAAATGTACCTTCCTTTCCAGATGTCATAAATTAGCCCTCCATTAAAGCATCTGAATGCCAAACAGCACATTATTCTTCACAAGGTGACCATCAGGAGCAGGCTATGCTGGAATTGTATTCCTTTCCAATTGGCTGCTGTAACAGATTACCACAATCTTAGTGGCTTAAAATAACACACTTTTATTATCTTACAGTTCTGAAGGTCAGAAGTCTGAAATGGGTCTTACTGGACTAAGATCAAAGTGTCAGCAAGGCTTCACATCTTCGGGAAGCTCTAGGGGAGAATCTCTTTCCTTGTCTCTTCCAACCTCTATAGGCTGCCTGCATTCCTTGGCTCATAGCCCCTTTCTCCATCTTTGAAGTCAGCAATGGCTGGTTGAGTATTTCTCACATCACATCTCTCTCATTGACTCTTCCTCCTCCCACTTCCACTTATAAAGGTGCTGTGATTACATTGAGCCCACTAAGATAATCTGGGATAATCTTCCTGTTTTAAACTCAACCAAGAACCTTAATTTCATCTGCAACCTAAATCCCCCTTCTCCATGTAATATAACATTTTCACAGGTTCTGGAGATTAGGACATACACATCTCTGAGAGGCTGTTATTCTGCCTACCACAGTCACCAAGAATAAAATGAACATTTGCCTTCATTAATTTTCAACAAAAAACATTCTGACACATGAAAAGCACCTTTTACTTATTCTTGTTAAATGACTTTAACATCATCTCAAAAGGTCTGGACTCATAGCTCTCTTCTGGTGCTAACTGTCCAGACATGGTTTCTCCACACCCTCACCTTTAAAGTGGGATTAGTATGGAGACCATGCTCTTGCTTCTTCTGTCCGTTCCACCTCTATATCTATGATTCTTTTTATATTCTTACTAAGAAAGTCAGAGCCTTCTTCTCCCACTAAAAATACACACTTGGGCTGCTCTGAATGTAACTCCCTTTCTCCAGCTAGTGTAAATGCAAAATCCATTGCTGAATTTGGCGAGACCTTCATTCACCAAATATTAACTCAATACCTACTATGTGCCAGCACAGCATCTCCAGTATTGAACAAAAGTGGCATACTTCCTGCTCTTATTGGGCTTAGCATGGCATTTTCCAATATTTCCTGTGGGGATACAGAGGCAAGCTATTTTCTATTATTTATGCCCCATTTCCTTTCAATACATATGTTAGAGCACATGATCAAAAACATACATGCAACAGGAATATTTACAATTAGGCAGTATATAATAAAAAGCAATTGTTATTATGACAGGTGAGAACCTGGACTGAGACAGAGAATGGAGGCAGATTTTCTATGTTTTGTACAGGACACCACAGAGCTTTCCAATACACCACCTCCCTGATCCACTTACAACTGGGCCAGGTATGGAAAATATTATGATCATCCCCAACATGCAGGTGTGAAATTCAAGTCCAAAAAGCTCCAGTAACTCAGCTAAGGCCATAAAGTAGGTAGCAAAGCCCAAGATTCATATTCAGGTCTCCTTAGTCCAAACAGTTTGCTCTCTTCGCTTCTGTCCTCTCAATACTAGTGGCTGAGGGTTCTCCTTTTCTGGCTTCTGGGATGGCATGCTACTTTTCCGATTTTTTTTTCTTTTTTTGAAATGGAGTCACCCAGGCTGGAGTGTACTGGTGTGATCTTGGCTCACTGCAACCTCTGCCTCCTGGGTTCAAGTGATTCTTCTGCCTCAGCCTCCCAAGTAGTGGTGATTAGAGGTTTGTACCACCACGCCTGGCTAATTTTTCTATTTTTAGTAGAGACGGGGTTTCACCATGTTGCCCATACATAATAGTCAAATACCAAATAATGGAGCAACACATAAATTATTATAGCCATTACAATGAGACCTTGAACTCTTGACTTCAAGTGATCCACCTGCTTTGGCCTCCCAAAGTGCCACTTTTCCTAATTTTTGACTCCCCTTCCATCCTGTATACTTCTTACTATCTCCTAACTAGAGGCATTTTCCAATACATTCCTGTCTTCTCACAGCCTTAACTAACTCCCCTTTTAAAATGAAAACAAAATCTACCTGCCATGATCTCTGGATCTTCATTCCTCAGAGGGCCACGTTCCCATCTCTCCCCAGCAGCGCATCAGGAATGTCCTCGCTCCATGGGAATGACACAGCCCATGCTGTTCTGCTCCATTCTCTGACCTCAGCTGTATTCCCTATTTCCCTCCCTGTCACTGCTTTCCAACCTGATAACCTTGAAAGCACTGAACTCCTGTCTCTCCTTTATGGCCCGTTCAGCCAAGGCCTCATGTTCCGAGTCCAGTGGTAATCCCAGCTCTGGTGAGGCCACTCCCTGAGAATCTCTACTGGCAGGCTGCACCCTGCTCTCCAAACTCCACCTCTGCCTCCTCACCAACCAAGAGCCATGACACAGCCCAGTGAAGATCTTCCCTCCAAAGGGAGCACCGAAGACCGTGTTGGCAAATAAGTGAACATGTGTTGACCACAAAATTTCCACAGTGAATAAGACAGGCAATCTGTAGATTCTTCTCAGCCACCAAACTAAAGGAGGGGAGTATAAAATACTTTTAACTGCCACATACCATGTAGCTTGCTAAATTAAGAACTCTCTGAGTCACCAAATCTCATTGGACTTTGAAAACTATATCTTTAAAATATACACTATATAGAGACATTTCCTAGAAAACCCCAAAGAAAGGTGCTGAATGAACACGGTGAGACCTGGTGATGATTTCTAGAACATGGAGACCAAACAGGGCCCCTGTGCCCTTCATCTTCCTGAGGTTACTGTGCCTGCCTCAGACAAGTGGCCTGCAGCCTGACAGTGCAGGGGCAAACTCCTCCCGCCCCACCCAATCTCAGCTCTGCCTCCCACAAAGGACACGTTGGAAGCAGGCATATCAGATTAGGCAGCACCAAGCAACACTTTGCAAACAGCTTGTAAACATTAATGCCATATGAATCTGTGATGGCCAATCAGGATGGCAGGGTGCTCCTCAATCTGGAACTCTTGTTATTGGAAACCAGATGAGGCAGACCCATGGCAAGGAAGTAGCATGCAAAAATGAGTGTGCCCGTGCGCGCGCATACACACACACACACACACACACACACAGCCCAGAAGTAAGGCATAGAGGTCTGAGCTCTTTTCCTTATAACAGAAATAACATGCTTCATATTTTCTAAAAGGTAGGGCTGCCCCTTAAGCTTCTTTTTGCAACTTCCTCACTTTCCTAGTACTTAGAACAATCTGAAGGTAAAAATGGGCACCTAATAAATACCTGTTGAAACAGGTTGATTATTGTTTAATTCTAAGTTAGGCTCCAGTCTGTCTCTACCAGGGCAGTCAGAGGAATAAGGATAAATATTGACTATTTAACAAAGATGCTGTAAATATATGAGTTCCTTAAAATGTCTGTAATGGAAAGTGATCATTCTGTAAAATAATTTTTTAAGTCATACACACACACACACACACACACACACACACATATATATATATATGTAGGTGTGTTTAATGTCCCAATATGTTTTAAGAAAATACAATTTTACACACAAATATGTTTATGAGAACATTAATTATAATAGTTAAATACCAAACAATGGAACAACACAGAAATTATTATAGCCATTAAAATTATATTTATAAAAAACAATGCCTTTGGCCATAAGCGCAAACCTAGCAGGATGGGCATTTGACAGGGCCTCCTGAGAATTGTCAGTTTAGGTATTCTCATCCCTGTGGGGTTTCCCTGCTCATTCTAAAATAATGCAATTTGATGGCTACTGAAAGTTTTCCACCCTTTCAAAACTTTGCTTTTCACCAAAGCACATATTTTTAAAAATATATACATCCAATCTTGGATCTTTGGAACTTCAGATGGCAACAAATAATTCACATCAGAAATGAAAGCGTAGTACTTCAACGCCCCAATCATGTACCCAAGAAATACTGCTACCTCAACCAGATTTAATGTTCATGACTTAAAGATAATTTCCATTAGTTACGCTCTGCTGATTTTTTTGCTTTCTCCAGGGCCTGAGTGGATTTTCGGTGCACAGGCAGCTTGCCTTCTGTACAGCAGATACTCAAGCTGACTGATCCTCATCCTGTGCTCAGGGAAGCTACCACTGCTGTAATTGTCAAGTGAAACAGGGAAATAAACATCACGAACTACACTATTATTTCAAAGCAGGAAAACTAGCTTGTTAAAGATCAGTTTCCAAGCAGTAAGATTTAACTGTTCTTAAATCCAATATCAGACAGATTGGAAATCTGAAAGGAGTTTGAGCATAAGGTAAAAATGGCTGAACCACTCTCACTTGGTATTCACTGATATAACTGCTCACAAATAAAACACTGCAATGCACAAATCCAATACATTAAAGCAGTCTAGAAATGCACAGTAACAGAGACAGCTTCAAAGACACTGGTAATGTTCTGTTTTTTTAGGCTGGGTGGTAGGCACAGGGGCATTCATCTTATTAATCTTTAACAATATATATTAATAAGTTATATACTCTTTTGTATGTATGATAGGTTTTATAATTTTAAAAAGATCAGAAGTGCAATGGAAACTCAAACTTTAAAAGTGCATATTAGATAGAACATAAATTTAGGGCAGGGAGCCCTTTTTGTCTTCATTTACGATTTGTAAGCAACATGTATAAGCATTCATAAATTTTCAGAACTACAAAAGATTGAAGATCATCTAATATAATGGTTTTCCAAAGACATCCCAGGAATAAAATTCTACCTTGCATAGACATGCCATCAACTCCTTATTCAGGGTTGTGAGTTTTCTTAGCACAGGAAGCTCATTTTGTATGGCAGAAGAGTGATCCTAAATCTCTCCATATCTAATACCACCATTCCTGGTTCTTCCTTTCTTTCTTGATTCAAGAGCCTCTTCCCATCACCTGAATTGCTTCAATAAAGATATAGACTTATTTTGTGTTTCTTCAATAAATTCAAAGAGAAAGTTACAATGTGCGTTGAAGAGACACATTCTTGTTAAAAGGCATTGTGGGAAGCCACCATTCTTGCTGGTGGATTCCAACACCTTAAAACACCAAAAACTGGAAGAGCAAAGCAAGGAGCCAATGGCTAATTCTACCGCAGACAACTATGCTCAGCAAGGGTGAGCTAAGGGAATTAAGGATACAATAAAATAACGGAGCCGAGTGTGGTGGCTCACGCCTGCAATCCCAGCACTTTGGGAGGCCAAGGTGGGTGGATCATGAGGTCAAGAGATCAAGACCATCCTGGCCAACATGGTGAAACCCCGTCTCTACTAAAAATACAAAAATTAACCGGGCATGGTGGTGCACACCTGTAGTCCCAGCTACTCAGGAGGCTGAGGCAGGAAAATCGCTTGAACCCAGGAGGCAGAGGTTGCAGTGAGCCAAGACCGTGCCACTGCACTCCAGCCTGGAGACAGAGTGAAGACTCCATCTCAAACAAACAAACAAACAAATAAATAAAATAATGGATATACAAAAGTTCTTCTTTTATTTTTATTTTTGAAAAAGGCCTTCGAGGATGCTGAATGCACTAAATGTAAAAGAACTGTAAGTGTCCCTGGGAATGAATGACCCACGTACAGCAGTCTTGAATGGTCTAACTACTTATTCATAGAGTAGTACAGAAACAAGACTCACTTGCTCACTCATTTCTTTGGCTATAGGCCAAATGCCTGTACAACCATTTAAAAAAATCAATTTCACAGGCTAATGGGCATGGTGGGAGCCAGAGCTATGCTCACTGGACTCTGAACAGAACTGGGCACCATAAGCTTTATAAGCCGATCAGTTCCTACTAGCTTGAAGCAAGAGGAAGCTATTGTTAAGTCACTAGACAGCTCATTTAGGTCAGAGTTAAAATCCATATTCATAAAACTGCCTAAATTATACAGAGTCTACATATTTTCGGGTTTAATTATTTTTGGGCTAATAATAAATAAGATATAAATAAAATGGGGACATATTAAAATAGTTATGGCACCACAACTAGTTTTGTTTTTAAATAAATTATGAGATTATCTATTCACTTTGTCTACACAACTGAAGACTACCAACACCCTTGATGGAAATGCTATGAGCTAAAAGAAAACCCAGCAGTCTGAGATTATGTATAAGATGTACGTCTTGTGGCCCTAATATGTTCATGCCAAGTCACATGGTCTGACTTGCTCTCCCATCCACCACTGGGGTGGGCACCTAAGTAAGGGGAACAACTCTATGAGTAACCAGAAACCTACACCAGTGTTCCTCAAACTCTAATGTGCAAACAAATCACCAGGGGGTTCTGTTAAAAGGTAGGCTGGGATTCAGTAGGTCTGCAGTGTGACCTGAGAAGCTGCATTTCCAACAAGATCTCAGGTGATGTCCATGATGCCGGCCCCAGTGTGCACCTGAAGTAACGAGGATCCAGACATTTAGCCTGACAGGCATGAACTGAGAGAGAATGCAAGAAAGCGAATGTCTTAAGTCTCCAAAGCTTCCCAATCCTAGCCCCCGTGGGGCTGAGGTTTCTGTCCATGGGGCTACTCATGTCATTCACACAAGAACATTTTTATATTCTTGCAATAAGGCTCCATCTCCTTAAGCTAGCTTGTACTAGTTTCTGTTCCATGCAACCAGAAGAGACTAGAACAGACAGGAAAGGAAGTATCTTCATCCCTGAAAGCCACTGTCTGTGCTATCCTGGTGTTTCTAGTGTGTGTGTGTGTGTGTCTGTGTATGTATTTTAAGGCAGTCCTCTAGCAATGAGAAAATACATTATTATGGGTTGAAAATAAGGAAGCAGCCTATTGGTATGCTTCCTCTTTGTACAGTGATTTCCCAGTTAATCCTAAGGAAATAATCCAGACTTGGAAAGATGTTCCAAGTAAAAGGGCATTGATTTCACAGTTATCTAATCCATGGCCAGCCAGTCCCACATTCCTCTTCTAAACCAGAAGCCCCGTCTCTGGGGCTAGCCCAAGTGAGGGAAGAAAATAAGTTGTTTCTGGTACCAGGCGGATCCCAGGACCCTGCTGTTACTGCCCTGCTTTCTCCTTTGTTTCTACATTGCTTCCCTCAATTTTCTCTCCATCATGGTTGCCAGATGTCTTTGGAGTTTTCTTCTTTCTCTAATGACTTAGCACCATCAACTTATCCCAAAGTCTTTAAGTCATTCTAGCCAGACTGTAGTTTTACAACCCTAATACCCATATTAATTCTTAGGAGAGTGATATAAAAGTGTCTGAGGGGTTAGAGTATTCTGTCCAAGTCATCAGCCTTGGTTTCTGCTTCAAATAGCAATTCTTTACACACAGACGCAAGATTCAATTAAAAAGCTCTTTATAAATTCCCACACTGGAGCCTCCAGGGGAGGCCCTGGCTATGGAGTCCACTGTTTAACTGCAACAAATTCCACTGATTACTCTAACCCTACCATACCTAAGCCAAGTGGTGGCCCTTTGATTTACATGAATATAAAAATATTTGCACCATAGGCATTAAAACTTTAGGCTTTAAAATGTCGCTGGGTTTCTGTTGAGACTCATTCCTGTTTTTCATCCCCACCCAATATGAATGAATCAAAAAGGATAAAGGAGAAGTCCAGAAGGAAGCAGGAGACTAACACCAAAGATGAACCAATAATGTGACTGTGACAATAATACGAGTGATACCATTTTATTTAAAATCTGGACTCTACCTACTTCCATAATGGATTTTAAATGGCTCAAAATAATCACATGAGCAGGATAGTTGAAATAAAGAAAAAAAGAGCTAATCTACACGGAAGAAAGGGGAAACAATTACCAGGAAATAGAGATGAGAGTTATTGTAATGAAGCACTAATTTTGGCTTCAAGCTTTAGGAAACCAAAGCTAAAAAGGAAACAGGATAGGTTATGAATTCTCAATTTCATAAATGAAATTGAAATGTGGAAGCAGATGGATTCGTCAGGAGAGACCGTCCATTTTCTACTGCTGAGCCCAAAGAGGAATTTATGGTATAGTCCCCTCCATGAAATACACTAAGAAACAAGGAATGGCAATTTCAGCTGAAGCCAGATGGCCATTTCTCCCTTTAATTGTTGGTAGAAGCCAAAACCCAGATACTGAAATGCAGCTCAGTAAAGGCATAGCTATGCATAGCTGAGTTGATGTAGTCTAAGCATGCTGTTTGCTGGTGCTAACATGATAAAGTGCTAGCTCTTGGAGAACCTAGAGTAGTTCATGACTAACCCGCCCTGCAGATTATCTTCCCCAAGAAGGGATTAAGGTTGTTGGTGAGCATTTCAAGTGCAGTGTGTCAGTACTGTTGGCCAATGTTCTGTCAAAAAATCAAAGGATCCAGCCTCCTGGTAAAGGGGCTTTCACCTTCAACAATGGATCCTACTGACAAGACCCATATTATTTTTCAATAGCAAGCTCTCAATATGTTTTCCATCCTAAACAGTTACTTGGGAGATACCAACTCAAAGTTCTGGACAACAAAGAAAACAATTTTAGTCTAGAAAATTGAGGGCAAAGGTTATCTGGTGGCTAACTCAATCACAAAGACACTGCAGTGTAGTTCCAGTAGAATAACAAATTCTGAAAGAAATTATATTCTGTTGACAGTTCACTGAATTCCAAGCAGCTGGGTCAATGGAAGCACTGGATGAACTTAATAAAAATCTGTTTTAGGAATAAACAGAAAAACAAAAACAGTAATAGCAACAAAACCCTGGATAATGCCTTCCAAAGACGCTAATTTCAGGGGTGGGGCAGTTAATGGTGGAATATTATTTCTTAGGCAGCTGCCTCACCAGACTGCCTGGGTTTATGACAGTGACGTGCTCAGGAGAAGGTGCCTGGTTTTCGTTTGCTCTGGCAGAACCAGGCATCTAACTTGCCCCCAAACAGAAAAGGACATTTAGCTATAATTTAAAAAGAAGAAAGAAAGGCCAGGACACAGCTTTGCTTCCTGAATTCTAAAACTGAAATTTGATCTGCCAAAAGGTTGTCATTACTCACTCCAGCCTGGCAGTAGGAAATGATGTGGTACAAGGTTTGGAGTAGAATTAAAAGTAGGATTAATGATTTGGGTGTATACAGGAATACATGTCTCTTCTCTCCAGGATCCAAGACTACAAATCTATAAACTGTCTTGAAATTTTTATTTCAGATGAAGAGATCTTAGTGTTTTAAGAAGAAAAGAGGATCAGAGGTTTAAGAGGATGTCTACCCAATTAATTAGCCTGCAGTATGAAGAATAATCAGGACTATACTACAAAAACTTCAGAATAGGGTTGCTCTTGCTACCAATGATATCAGCTTATCTGTGTAACATTTTAGTTTACAAAGTACTTTATATTTTCACCTATGGTATTGTCTCATGTAATTCTGACAGCAGTCCTGTGAATAGTGGTGCTGTCTCCACTAAATGGATGAGAAGATTAAGACAAGTTAACTGACCTGTCCAAGATCACAGAGCTAGACAAACAGCCGTGCCAAAATTGAAACTCAGGTCTTCTAACTCCAAATCCTTCATCATAGATATTAGGGTCCTTTCTTTTGATGCAATTGAAGCAGTATAATATTTTTAAAAATCTTCTCATAGGAGGAGAAAAAAATATTTCTCATGAAAAATTTGTGGGCCTCAGGTATCCTACCTAGAGTTTAAAAAGAAAAAGTAAGGTGCTCAGATTACTTATAATGGATGGCACCCACAGATATAAAGTTGTCAGTCTCTGTCAACACCTAACAGGTTGCCTTTATGTTGGGTTACATATAATCTTTTTTTAGTCCTAATTTCTTTAAATTGTGTTTATTACTCCATATATAGGGCAATTTGACAATAGGAATTAAAGGTCTTAAAAACAGATACAGTATTTGGGAATGTCTATCAAAAATTTAAATGTGCATTATCCCAGCAATTCTTCTCTTGGGAAATTTTTGCTAAAGAAATAAGGACAGGGCCAGCCACACTGGCTCATGCCTGTAATCCTAGTACTTTGGGAAGCCAAGGCAGGAGGATCGCTTGAGCCCAGGAGTTCGAGACCAGCCTGGGCAACATGGTGAGACCCCGTCTCTACAAAAATACAAACATTAGTTGGGTGTGGTAGTAAATGCCTGTAATCCCCAGCTACTTAGGAAGCTGAGGTAGGAGGATCACTTGAACCTGGTAGGTTGAGGCTGCAGTGAGCTGAAATCACACCACTGTACTCCTGCCTGGGTGACAGAGTGAGACCCTGCAGAAGAGAGGAGAGGGAGGGAAGGGGAAAGGCCACAGAAATGTAAATAACACATGTTCCCGATAGTGGTGTTTATATCAATAAATAACAGATTGTCTATTTTATTTTCTACTTTGTCTTTATTTTCTGACTTTTGTTTTTTGCTGTGAGCCTATGTTTCCTTCAAAACCAGAAAAATAAAGCAATTTTTTAAAGGGGTGAGAGAAAGGAATAGTAACTTTTGACACAGCAAATCTACTTTTTCCTAAGGAAGAGAGTCCAATGAGTGTTTTAAAATATGTGTACAAAAGAAGTGCATTACAATATTTTATAATAGTGAAAAGTTGGGACAAAACTAAATTCTTTAATCAAAATAATATCTACCAAGTGTGATGTGTTCATAGGATTAGCTATTACACAGTTATTTAAAATCTGATGCTTGCTTTTATTATTGACATAAAGACAGCCAATTATAAAATAGGATGCATACAGTATTACCTCATTGTGTATCTGCATGTAACTACATGAATATATTTGTAGAGGAAAAAGATTTAGAAGGCTATGGCAATATGGGATTAGCTTGGTGGATAGTATAACATATAAGCTATGTTACGCAAGGACCCACAAACACACTAAGTTTGAACCCTGACTGTGTCATTTTCTAGATATTTAATCAGAACCATGTTAACCATGTTTGTGCCTCAGTTTTCACATTATTTATCTCTGTAAAACCTTCTAGTTAGTCTAACAAATGCTCAGACTGTGTCTCCAACAAGATTAGTCTCCCTGTCTCTTTCTTCCCTTTGTAGAGAAGTGCATCTTCCAAGACAGAACTCACTTTCTAAATTAGCATGACTCATCTGTCCTTCCTTCTTTAACTGCTTTATGGAGACCAAGGATCATAAACTCAGATGTCTATCACGACCAGGCAGAAGCAATGTGTGCTTAAGACCACAACAGGGGGGACCAGTATGATGGCTCATGCCTGTAATCCCAACATTTTGGAAGACTGAGGTGGGCAGTTTGCTTGAGCCCAAGAGTTCGAGACCTAGGCAACGTGGCAAAACCCTGTCTCTACAAAAAATACAAAAATTAGCTGGGCATGGTGGCACATCCTATAGTCCCAGCTACTCTGGAGGCTGAAATCGGAGGATCGCTTTACGAGCCTGGGAGGTCGAGGCTGCAGTGAGCCATGATCATGCCACTGCACTCCAGCCTGGGCAACAGGGTGAAACTCTGTCTCAAAAAAAAAAAAAAAGATAGAAAGAAAGAAAGGCTGGGCACAGTGGCTCACGCCTGTAATCCCAGCAGTTTGGAAGGCCGAGGTAGGTGGATCACTTGAGATCAGGAGTTCAAGACCAGCCTGACCAACATGGAGAAACCCTGTCTCTACCAAAAATACAAAATTAGCCAAGTGTGGTGGCACATGCCTGTAATCCCAGCTACTCGGGAGGCTGAGGCAGGAGAATTGCTTGAACCTGGGAGGCAGAGGTTGCGGTGAGCCGAGATCACACCATTGCACTCCAGCCTGGGCAATAAGAGCAAAACACTGTCTCAAAAAAAAAAAGAAAAAAAGAAAAAAAAAAAGAGAGAAAAGAAAAAGAAAAAGACCACAACAGAGAGATAGAGAGATGTGGGGATTGAGGCAAACTGAGGCACACCTACCTGTCTAATAGGACAGCTCCTACATGTTAAGCAGATTGTACACACATAGGAATGCATATTTGGTACTGCCAAACCTTCCATTTTTTGAAAAAAAAAAAAGAAACTCAGATTTTGAGGTGTCACTCCCCAAAGCTAATACAGATATATGGTGTTTTGTTTGCTTTCTTTTTCAACAAAATGCAATGGGCATGAAACAAAAACACTTCTTCATGGGCTCCCTTTCATGAGATCTGATTTAGAGGTCTGGCTACAAGCAACAGAATCCTAACAAATGATCACAGGAAGGCTATGAACAGAGAAGGCTACTTCAGAACCTGAAGCTTTTCTCTCCCGGCTGGATATTCTGCATTTACACCCTCCCCCACCAAGAACCATTCTCCACCCTTCTCACCCTGATGTGTGCCCTGGAAGGCTGCCCTCTCAGACTACATCTCATGGTTCCCTGGGGTTCATTTGGGTCCTCCAATGGGATGGCCAGCAAGACCCTGAGGAGAGAAAGGCTGGGGCATCTCCCACTCGGCTCCCTCCATGGCAGGGTGCTTTGTCACAGCCGATCTTCTGCCTAAGGCCTCAGCTCCTAGGAAAGAAGGCCCTTCCTACAGCTCTTTCACTGTTTCCTTTTTTGTGAGATGCAGTCTCACTATATCACCCAGGCTAGAGTGCAGTGGCACGATCTTGGCTCACTGTAACCTACGCCTCTCAGGTTCAAGTGATTCTCCTGCCTCAGCTTCCCAAGTAGCTGGGATCACAGGCATGCACCACCATGCCTGGCTAATTTTTGTATTTTTAGTAGAGACAGGGTTTCACCATGTTGGCCAGGCTGGTTTCGAAGTCCTGACCTCAGGTGATCCACCTGCCTCAGCCTCTCAAAGTGCTGGGATTACAGGCATGAGCCACCGCACCTGGCCCCTTTCCTTGTTTCTTTAGGACTAGGAGTGGTGATGGCTTTCTGTTCTTGTTATTTCTGGTATGCTTTGCCAACTCTTGTTGATTTCCCTGACTCCTGCCTATATCTTTGTCAGTAGCTCCTTTATTTAGGTCTTCTCAATTACCTCCTTTGAGGATACCACCTCTTTCCTGCCAGGACCTGACTGATACTCTTCCCACACCACATACCATAATCTAGTTACCACACTAAATAGACAAGACCAAGAACCTTCTCTTCCAGACCTGGGAGTCTAATTCCACAGAGGAAGAGATCCACTAGTGAGGCCACTTCAATTCTAATTTTTCTAGGTTGAAAAGATACCATTTCTTGAATCTTTCATGAACTCTAATTTCCAAATCACAGTTCTGAATTACTAAGATCCTTAGACTATCAGTCCCACTCTGAAACAGTTAAAATGAAAGGCAAAAAACTAGTATCATCCTATTAAAAATAAAATTTGGAAATCATGTATGCTCCATGGGACAAAGATCTTTTTCTTACGCTTTCCTAAAATGCCCACATAAGAATGTTAATAATTTTTTTACAATTTTTGAATGAGAAATGCCACTTAAATATGTTATATTGAAGCTTTTCCTCTCAGTTAACCCCATTCAACACTTTCAGTACCCTGCTTAATCCAAGTATATCTAAACATCTAAGTATCATAAACTAAAATTCTGCATTAAGAGGGACGCTAGAGTGAACCTCTTCCCCTCTGACGGCTGTTCCTTCTTTCCTCGTATTGTAGTTAGGAGTGTAAGGACATTAGTTTGCCTTACTAGATTTTTTAGTTCGTTTAATCATTTATTCAACATATACATGCAAGTATATATTATATATATTTATATGTATTATAATAATATATATACATACATAAATAAATACATATATATACACACATATATATGGCACCAGCCCTGTACCCATTTTGACTCTGGAGCTATGAAGATAAGAGGACTCTGACCCCAAGGAATTCAACATGTATGTTATTGTATACATATAAGATAGTAACATAAAACTCTAGTGAAGATGTCTTCAAATGTGAGAAGAATATCAATGAGATTTGCTAAGACAGTCTTTAGAGAGAGCTAAAATGGCTATACCTGAGATGTGACCTTGTGTTGGGAAATGAAAGCTGAGAGAGATGTAGTCAGATAGAAGAGAGGAAGGTGTTCCAGATGAATGGAAAAGCATTTGCGAAATACCAAAGAATGACAGGGGCAAGTTTTACAAGTTTGTACTCCTAATATTCGTGGCACAGAGTAGGTATTTTTTCAATGAATGAATAAAATGGGATTTCACATGCAAAAATGTCACTATCTTCATTATTTAAAGTCCTATTAGGGTAGCAATATAATTAATCATTCATGGTTGGCCCTAAACTGGAAAAAGGCCTTGTAAGATGTATTATTTGAAGTGGTTCCAAAACCAAAAGAAAAAAGTGTTAATGTCAGCCATGCACATTTCTGTCACTTAAATTCCAATGCAAAAATTATGTACCAATAAGTTGCTGATATGTTAGTATGGCTGAGACTAGTTTAATATTTTAAATTCATTCATGATTTAGTCATCTTGTAGTACTATTTTAATGTGTTACCAAGGGAAAAAGTACAATCACCAATTAAATCTGATTCAGTGATAAAAATTTAACCTCTGAATACTAATGAAAATTTGGGCTTTTACACCTCCTTTTTCTTAAGTTTTCCCTTCCACTACAATTTCCATACCCAACAAGTTCTGTCCTGCTGTTTGTACTTACCATCTCACTTCTAGCCAGGAGAAACTGCATGTGGTCTGTATACTTCAAAGGTCTGAACATGCACTGATTATCTAATTAACACTTGCAATTTTAAAAGTAGCTCTTTTTTTTTGAGACAGTCTTACTCTGTCACCCAGACTGGAGTGTAGTGGCATGATCATGGCTCACTGCAGCCTTGATCTCCTGGGCCCAAGCAATCCTCCTACCTTGACCTCCCAAAGTGCTGCAATTATAGGCATAAGCTACCGCACTCAGCCAAAGAGTGGCATTTTTGTTCTGTACCTTATGCAGATAATATACACTTAATAGGCAGAAAGAAAACCAAAAAGAGCATAAACAGAGCTGTTAACAGTGTTCATTTAGTGGGGAGGGCTGTGGTTATGGAAGACTTTTACTTTATTTGTTATCTACCTCTATCATACATTTATGAAAATCTACTTTTTAAATAGCAATCATATTTTGCTTCTGCAATAGAAGAAACAAAGACATTTTCTTAGAGTAGGTAGGTAGGCACATGAGTCATCTTCCTGTATATGATCTGGTCTGAAAATTTCAACAAATACTGCAGAAGAAATCCCATCAGAACTAGGGCAACAGCAATCCTTCCTTCCTTTTCACAAGGCATCAGTAATACCACCGCTCTGATTCTCCCCCACTTGGCTCATCCTCCCTTGCCTCTCTCCTGGCCAGACCTAAGAAGGCCATCTCTCCCCACTACCTGAGAATGCCCCTCCTTAAAAGAGGAGCTGCTGGGTGTTTTTAAATATCAAATATACTTATCAAAATACACATTTAAACCAGCTTGAGAAAAACACTTGTACCTATTGGTTTCAAGTGCATTTTTAGCTTAGAGAGTGACTATTCCAGCCTTTAGAGGGGGGCCATTTTTCAATCAAAATTAAGTGAAACTAAGCATTTGTAAAATCATTTTCCATAGGGCAAAGATGATAATTTATAGGATTTCATTTCTTCTGAAATCATTTCCTCTTTCCTTCTTGTACTTGCCCCTAAATCACCTAGAAGTAAATATCATCTTCTTACATTGCCAGTTTTCAGTTTTATCTAAAAAATGAATAGAAAAACCTGTTGTTGTAATTCACTGAGACCCATTCTGGCTAACACAAGCTGATGGATGGAGAAAAGAAAATGACAAAGAAACCAGCCACAGATACGAGATACAATAAAAACCCCAGAATACAAAACTAATAATAATCAAGAATTACTTAATGATGAAGAAATTAATTAGGTTCTCCAGGAAGCAAGAATAGTAATTATGACCAGAAGAACAAAAACATAAGCATCTCTAATTATAAAAAACTAGAAATCATCTAAATTTTCAGTAACAGAGAAATGGTTAAATAACTTATATATTTTCCAAACAATGAATGGCATGCATTCATTACAAATAGCATATTCAGAATGGCAGAATGCTGATAATTACTGAAGCTGAATGTTGGGTAGTTAGGGGTTTATTATATCATTCTATTTTTTCTATGTCTAAAATTTCCCATAAAACATGTTTTCTAAGACTATTTAGTGACATGAGAAAATGCTCATAATATAACATTAAATGAAATGTGAAGGAAAAGCAAAATACAAACTGTATAAAGTACATGATTCCTACATTTTTAAAAACATGCATAAACATAAAGATGACGGCCAAGAAGGAAATGCTCTAAAATAAGAGGCAATGAGTGGCTCTGGGTGGCAGGATCAATGATGACGATTTTCTTCTTTTACTTCTCTGTATTTAAAAATGTGTTAACAATGGCCGGGCGCAGTGGCTCACGCCCGTAATCCTAGCACTTTGGGAGGCCAAGATGGGCGGATCACAAGGTCAGGAGATCGAGACCATCCTGGCTAACACGGGGAAACCCCGTCTCTACTAAAAATATAAAAAATTAGCCAGGCGTGGTGGCGGCGCCGGTAGTCCCAGCTACTTGGGTGGCTGAGGCAGGAGAATGGCCTGAACCCAGGAGGCGGAGCTTGCAGTGAGCTGAGATCCGGCCACTGTACTCCAGCCTGGGCGACAGAGCGAGACTCTGTCTCCAAAAAAAAAAAAAAAAAAAAAAGTGTTAACAATGAAACTGTTTCACTTCAGTAATATAAGCAAAATGATACACATTAAAGGATATATATTTGGGGAAGGAAAGAAGAGAAGAAAGCGCAGACCATGTGTGTGAGCTTGCCAGATGCAAAGTGTTTGTAGATGCTGCATGGGATGAAAAGAAGACTAAGACAAGTTTACCACAGGAAAGGAGCCTACAAGCCATTTGAGGAGACAACTTAAACATACGGTACTCAATGCTACCAGGCTGTATGTAGATAAGTGTTGAAGGAGCTCTTACAATTACTAGGGTAGTTCAAAAAAATAGAAAGTCACAGAGCTATGGTGGTCGATGAAGAATGAACGATGACCTCACCCAGCTGCCAGGGAACAGGGCTCTGATGGATGGTTGGGATGCGCATGGTGAGGGGAAAGATGGGGGGAGCTTTGAGGAGGAAGGGCAGTTTAAGCTTAAGGCACACACACATGGAGGAAAAGGGAAAACAGCACACAAAGCAAGTCGCTTTGACTGAAACAGGGTTCATAGAGAAGAGTGGTGAGAAATATGGCTGCAAAACTAGGTTAGAGTGAAGGCTTTCAGCCCCATCAGACTCCAGGCCCCCTTTGCAATCCTGAAATGAGAAATCACAGACAGTATAACCTAATCTGCATATAATTTTAATAAATCAATGCTATGACCTAGTTGCAATATAAAGGAGAAATAAAAGGGAAAGAACTTATAATGATACAATATACATTACACTATGTAGATGTTCAGGCATAGGAGCTGTAGAAAACACAATGAGGTGGTCAGCTTCTTGCCCCTAGGCTACAATCACCATGAATGGGGCAGTTACACATGCTGACTGATACGCCAATTTCAAAACCACAAGTAAGGATACCAACATGGGAAACAACTCCTGGTAAAGTCTCAAGAAAAAAAAAAAATACAGGATTCCCTCCATTTAAATTTGCAAAAAATACCTTTTGCTTATAGAGATCATTTAGGCTCTGATGACTACCAATAGATTTTTCATTTCTCTGTTGCCTGGCAGGCATTTGAAAGTCAAATGGGATGTGGAGCAATTGCCCTGTACATTGCCTGATTTCTAGCACCCTTGGCAACACCCACTAATTGCCAATGGCAAATCACCCCCTTAATACTGTGAAAACCACAAATACACCCACAGAATTCTAAAGTACCTGTAGAGGCTAGGAATACCCTTGCTGAGAACCCCAGGGATAGAGCTAGAGTCAGCATTTCTCACCAGGGGTACCACTATCATTCTGGGCAGGACAGATCTCATGTATTGCACGATGTATCCCTATCATTCCATGCTAAAGGCCAATCATGGTGACAGCCAGAAAAATAGCCCCTCATTCATCCTCTTTGCATGCTACCTCTGAGAGACGGTGACCAAGATCTTGGAAGGCTTGAGTGACAAGCTGCTTCAGCAATTGAGGGGAAAAGTCTGAGATAAGAAACTCTGATTTTAAAAACTTTTAAATCCCTCTATGATGCAGCTTTCAGAGAACTAAGCTTCAGTATCATGTAATTAATAAAGCAGAAAAAGAAAGCTATAATAAAAGCACCCTTGAACATTTACTAACATTTGACTATTTCTCAAACCCAAAGGTGGCCTTTGGCTACTTCTGAAAAAAGCTAGGTACTGGAAAGCATGCTACCTGGTAGTCTGGGGAATACACAGCTCATGTGTGGAGCACATTTGGGTTTTCATGCCGCTCATGGGAAGGTCATGAAAAGAATGCAATGTCACTCCTTAGAAGGACTCAGCACAGCTGACAGAGAGACTACCACCAGCTAGGAGAGAGAGGAGAGGGAGGGATTCAAAGATACTCAGGAAAGAGAAAAGGGAAGATAAAGCTGCATACCTAGCATCTTCCCACCTTTTATAACCTAGGCCGTTCTTAAATATTCTGTTTACTTTTTCAGACAGGGCCTCATTCTGTCACCCAGGCTGGAGTGCAGTGGCACAATCTTGACTCACTGCAGACTCGACCTCCTGGGCTCAGGAAGATCCTCCCACCTCAGCCTCTCAAGTAGCTGCGACTACAGGCACACGCCACCATGCCTAGCAAATTTCGTTTTGTTTTCCGTAAAGATGAAGTCTCACAATTTTGCCTAGGCTGGTCTTGAACTCCTGGGCTCAAGTGATCCTCCTATGTTGGCCTCCCAAAATGCTGGGGTTACAGACGTGAACCATGAGAACTTTCTGTCCTTTCCCCTGCTTTATTTTTCTTATAGCACTTATCACCATCTACAGTGCCAGACGCATCACAAGCATGCAAATATTCAGTGAATTAACTCATTCAACAAATATTTATTGTGTGCCTACTATATCCCACAAACTATTTTTTTATGCTAGAGAAAAAGCAGTCAACAAAATCAACAGCACCCTCATCTCACAGACCTTACATTCTAGCATACGGTTTGGATGATAAACAGATATGTAATGTAATGTGCCATGTGGTGATAAACAGCATGAATAAAATAATTCAGGGCAAGAGGTTTAGAGGGATGGTTGGGAATGCTTTTCTGAGGAGACATATAAGCAGAGACCTGAAGGATGTGAAGTAAACCACTCAGACATTGAGGCAGTCGATCAGAAGGAACTCCTGCCTTATATGAAAATTAAAGTAAAGATATCATGATTAACAAATCATACAAGATAAATCAGGGCAATGGACTTTACTTTCAAACTAGGGAAGAGACTGCGTCATGTATACAGCTGGACTCTCAACTTCTAACACAGTATATGTTCTTATGAAAAACGTAGTTCCGTATAGGCACAAAATAAAAATTAGTGAATGAATGAATGAGTGAATAACACAAGCCACCTTGTTTCTTCCCAAAAGGACATATGTGTTTCCCACACAGAGAATCACTGGCTCTAGTAGATGTTAATATCACTAGGCTTATTAAATAATTTTGCTCATAGTTGAGTCTTGCTACTTATATTGCTAACATAAACTTGAGGCAGAATGGTCTAAAAAAAATCAACATGGAAAATCCAACCAAAATATCTATATCACACATGGCCATAAAATTTAGACTCATGGGAGTAAAAACATGAGGCTTTTTGACCCATTAGGTGTCTGTGAATCAGAGAACTATCAGCTTTGAATAACCCATAGCAGTCACTGTTTCCATCCTCATCTCTAGGCATTCCTGATGGATGAGCATGTAAATTACTCCATCTTCAGAAAATTTCACCCACAATGAATCGTTTATCCATTTCAACTCTTGTACCACCTCAAATGTGTCTTAAGTTGAAATAAAACAGACCAAAATCCAAATGTAAAACTTTCTAAGAGTACTAATTTGAGCTTTTTGACATACTGTTTAAATAGACAATGCAAGTACAAAAGTGTTATAATTCTTAATATATATGTTATATACATTTTAATAACTTAAAACTCTTCTGACAGGATTAAACTAAAATTGAGCAGTTCCTCTTCCTTCCTTCCTTCTGTTAAACTTAACAATACCACCCAAGGGAAGAAAATACACTTTTAACAGGAACATCATTTGCTCTTAAAAATCTTTTCCCTGTCAATAAACTGCATAAAAATGTAAACTTCCAAATATCAAATATACAAAACGGGGGGAAATCCATATATATGACAAAGAGTGCTAATAAATTAATAAGAAAAAACAAATGTTCTCATGGAAAAGGAGACAGAAGAAAAAATAAAAAAGATTAGACCATAAATATATGAAAAACTATCACCAAAGAAATGCATCTGAAAATAATGAGAGCCTCTTCAATCAACAAGGGTTTCTTTTGTTTGTTTTTAACAATATCCATCGTAGAAAAGAGTGTACCAAAAAAATACTTAAATGTTCACAGGAGCATTCATTGGCCCAATCTTTCAGAAGGATGTCATGGTTAGCATTAAATGCCTACATCAAAAAGTCTGAAAGAGCACAAATGGACAAGGTACGGGCACACCTCATGGAACTGGAGAAACAAGAACAATCCAAACTCAAACCCAGCAGAAAAAAAGAAATAACAAAGATCAGAGCAGAACTAAATAAAATTAAAACAACAACAACAGCAACAACAAAAATACAAAAGATAAATGAAATGAAAAGCTGGTTCCTTGAAAAGATCAATAAAATTGATAGACCATTAGCGAGATTAACCAGGAAGAGAGAAGATCCAAATAAGCTCACTTAGAAATGAAACGGGAGATATTACAACTGATACCACAGAAATAACAAAAAATTGTTCAAGGCTATGAATACCTTTACAGGCTTAAACTAGAAAACCTAGAGGAGACAAATTCCTGGAAATATGCAACCGTCTTAGATTAAACCAGGAAGACACAGACTCTCTGACTAGACCAATAACAAGCAGCGAGATTTAAACGGTAATTGTAAAAATTGCCAACAAAAAAAAAGTCCAGAACCAGACAGATTCACAGCTGAATTCTATCAGGCTTTCAAAGAAGAATTGGTACCAATCCTATTGCCACTATTCCAAAAGATAGAGAAAGAGGGAATCCTCCCTAAATCATTTTATGAAGCCAGTATTACCCTATTACCAAAACCAGGGAAGGGCATAACAAAAAAAGAAAACTACAGACCAATATCCCTGATGAACATGGATGCAAAAATCCTCAACAAAATACTAGCGAACTGAATCCAACAGCATATCAAAAAGAGAATCTACCATAATCAAGTGGGTTTCATACCAGGGATGCAGGGATGATTTAACATATGTAAGTCAATAAATGTGATACACTACATAAGCAGAATTAAAAACAAAAATCACATGATCATCTCAATAGATGCAGAAAAAGCATTTGACAAAATCTAGCATCCCTTTATGTTTTTTTTTTTTTTTTTTTTTGAGACAGAGTCTTGCTCTGCCCCCAGCCTGGAGTGCAGTGGCTGGATCTCAGCTCACTGCAAGCTCCATCTCCTGGGTTCACGCCATTCTCCTGCCTCAGCCTCCCGAGTAGCTGGGACTACAGACGCCCGCCACCTTGCCCGGCTAATTTTTTTGTATTTTTAGTAGAGACGGGGAGCCAGGATGGTTTCGATCTCCTGACCTCGTGATCCGCCCGTCTCGGCCTCCCAAAGTGCTGGGATTACAGGCTTGAGCCACCGTGCCCGGCCTTCCCTTTATGATTAAAACCCTCAGCAAAATTGGCATAGAAGTCACAGACAACATTATACTGAATGGGGAAAAGTTGAAGGCATTCCCCCCGAGAACTAGAACATGACAAGGATACCCACTTTCACCACTTCTATTCAACATAGTACTGGAAGTCCCAGCTGGAGCAATCAAACAAGAGAAAGACATCAGGGCATCTAAATCAGTAAAGAGGAAGTCAAACTGTCACTATTTGCTGATGATATGATTGTATACCTAGAAAACCCTAAACACGCATCCAAAAAGCTCCTAGAACTGGTAAATGAATTCAGCAAAGTTTCAAGATACAACATTAATGTACACAGATCAGTAGTTCTGCTATATGCCAACAGCGACCAAGCTGCGAATCAAATCAAGAACTCAACCCCTTTCACAATAGCTGCTAACAAAATAAAATGCTTAGGAATATACCTAACCAAGGACATGCAAGATCCCTACAAGGAAAACTACAAAACACTGCTGAAAGAAATCACAGATGACACAAATGGAAATATCCCATTCTCATGGATAGGTAGAATCAATATTATGAAAATGACCATACTGCCAAAAGCAAGCTACAAATTCAATGAAATTCCCATCAAAATACCACTATCACTCTTCACAGAATCAGAAAAAACAACCCTAAAATTCATATGGAACCAAAAAAGAGCCCACATAGCCAAAGCAAGACTAAGCAAAAAGAATCACAAATCTGGAGGAATCACATTACCCGACTTCAAACTGTACTACAAGGCCACAGTCACCAAAACAGCATGGTACTGGCATAAAAATAGGCACTAGACCAATGGAACAGAATAGAGAACCCAGAAATAAAGCCAAATACTTACAGCCAACTGATCTTCGACAAAGCAAACAAAAACATAAACTGGGGAAAGGACACCTTATTCAACAAATGGTGCTGGGATAATTGGCAAGGCACATGTAGAAGAATGAAACTGGATCCTCATCTCTCATTTTATACAAAAATCAACTCAAGATGGATCAAAGACAAATATAAGATGTGAAACCATAAAAATTCTAGAAGATAACATTGGAAAAACCCTACTAGATATTGGCTTAGGTAAAGACCTGATGATCAAGAACCCAAAAGCAAATTTAACAAAAACAAAGATAAAAAGATGGGACTTAATTAAACTAAAAAGCTTCTGCACAGCAAAAGAAATAATCAGCAGAGTAAACAGATAACCCACAGAGTGGGAGAAAATCTTCACAATCTATACATCTGACAAAGGACTAATTTGCAGAATCTATAAAGAATTCAAACAATTCAGCAAGAAGAAAACAAACAATCCCATCAAAAAGTGGGCTAAGAACATGAATTCTCGAAAGAAGATATACAAATGGCCAAAAAGCATATGGGAAAATGCTAAACATCACCAATTACCAGGGAAGTGCAAAGCAAAACCACAATGTAATACCACCTCACTCCTGCAAGAGTAGCCATAATAAAAAAATAAAAATAGATGTTGGTGGGGAAGTGGTGAAAAGGGAACACTTTTACACTGTTGGTGGGAATGTAAATTAGTACAACCACTATGAAAAACAGTGTGGAGGTGCCTTAAAGAACTAAAAGTAGATCTACCATTTGATCTGGTAATCTCTGGGTAGGTATCTACCCAGAGAAAAATAAGTCATTATAGGAAAAAGATACTTGCACATGCATGTTTATAGCAGCACAATTTGCAATGGCAAAAATATGGAACGAGCCCAAATGCCCATCTATCAATGAGTGAATAAAGAAAATGTAATATATATGTCATGAAATACTACTAAGCCATGAAAAGGAACTAAACAATGGTATGTGTAGCAATCTGGATGGAATTGGAGACTATTATTCTAAGTGAAGTAATGCAGGAATGGAAAACCAAACATCGTATGTTCTCACTCATATGTGGGAGGTGAGCTCTGAGAATGCAAAGACATAAGAATGATATAATGGACTTTGGGGACTTGGGGGAAGGAGTGGGGGTGATGAGGGATAAAAGAGTACTCATTGGGTAAAGTGTGCACTGCTCAGGTGATGGGTACACCAAAATCTCAGAAATCACCACTAAAGAACTTATTCATGTAACCAAATACCACCTGTTCCCCGAAAACCTATTGAAATAAAAAAATTTTAAAATTTTTAAGAAGAATGATGTCATGGTTAACGTATTATATATGCTAAATTTTAAAGAAGCATGATCCAGAAACTACACTTACAGGCATATAACCTGAGGTCAGAACTGTGCTTTAAAGGATGTTTACCACGGCATTGTAAGAAACTGGAAATCACCTAAATGTCCAAGTGTAAGGGTTTGGTTTAATAAATTATGGCACAGCCATACGTAGAATGCCACATGGTCATTTAAAATACTGTTATAAAAGAATTTATGATGGTGCATTAAAATATTAATGATACATGAAGTTTAAAAGGCAGTTTTTTTTCACCAAGTGGCGCATATATACACACACACACACACACACACACACACCCCACTGTACAATATGTTCAAATGCACCTAATTTTGTATATTTGTGTAAAAAAAACTTGTATATGGTAGAAGACACTAAATATATCCAACAAGATGAAAAACAGGATTGTGTTATTTATGTAAATTTCTCTTTTTAAAATATTTCCACAATAGAAATATAATCCTTCTAAGAACATTGTCTTTTTAAAAACTCTTCTACCTGCTTTGCTAGAACCTGATTTGGACAATTTGATAAATTTTTTTAGGCACAAGAGAAAGTATCCTTAATAAAATAGACTCCTCAGAAATAGCCTATGTGTCAAATTCTATTTCATCCATTTAATGCTTCTAAATCTTTATGCTATAATCTAGCATAAACTTAGATAAGAACATTTATTTTAATCAGAAAACATGTTAACAATTGTGTTGCCAAGCAATTTGGTAAAGGGCAGGAACTGAAAGATCGTCTATTTCAAGTAATTAAATCATATTTAATATTAAACAATAACCCAAACAATAATTGTCTAGTTTATTCCATTGAACAAATTTTACTTTGTGTACCTACTGTGTGTTAAGCACTGTACTGATGGTTAACTTGACAGAGTCTTCTTTAATGCTTTGGATTTGAGATCAAAGAAAATTCAAGTCTAAGAGGTTAATCTGAACAGTTGTCCCTAAATCTAAAGCCCCACAGAACAGCAGCTCCTCCAATAGAAATTCCTCTGATGCATAAAGACGACCCTGGATGTTTTATGCCTCAGCTGCTGTGTCTTATCTGCAAAGCTCTCCTACTCCTGCACGTGCAAGACACCCCATCCTCAACCCAAACCTCAACACTGAAATGCAATGTGCCAAAAATGAAGTCAGTCTAGCACATAATCATAATTCCAAAGGTAAAATAATGCAATGCTTTATTTGAATCAAATGTCAGTGAAAGCAAGCCAACTAAAACCACCTGTTACATGCATAGAACTGTCTTTTAGCAGTTCAGCAACCAAAAAACTAGAGATATTCATTCTTTATGAAATCACTGAAAGGTCACTTTTTAAAGAGAAGGTTATCTATGGGACAGCTGGCAATAGACTAGTTGTATTTAAAGACTCTACACCTGCATTTTAGAAGGCACTGGTAATTGAGAACATTGTAATGTACTATTACTACACTGGTGAAGAAAATTAATGAAAAATATTACTAGGTGTATAATTCTAAAGAGCATTACATTTGATAATTTAACTGTGAAAACCAAAATCATTTAAATTCTAAAAAACACTATTTGCTTGAACAGTCTGCACACCTTTTCAAAAGGTTCATTAGATGATCCCAGTGTTACAAATAACCTCCTTAACCTCCTATAACAACAGAATAGATATTCAACAGCTGTCAAAATAGATTCCAGTATCCATTCTATTCAAGTGTGTTAGAAGAAGATCTTAAAACTGTCAAGGAGTGTCAGAATGTGGGTAACTTAGTAAAAATGTAACTGAGCTGATTCCACCAACTACAGAGAAAAGGGGAAAGCTCAAATCAGCTCAAAGTAAAAGATCAATCAAAGGGAGAAGGATAAGAGAAGATCATATCCAACTACAGGTAATGTCCCAACTCCATACTCAGATACAAAGGGTTTTCTCTAATAGAAGACTGCAGAACAGAATTCTGAAGAGGCACCAATCATTCCAAATAACAGATAAACATCTCCTGCAGGCCACCCTGCTGCTTCTTGGGGCACTGCTAATTCGGGACAAGGTTGCCAGACTCAACAAATAAAACTATAAGACCCCTAGTTACATTTGAATTGCAAATACACCATGAATAATTTTCTAGTATACGTGGTATAAGTATGCCCCATTGGCAGTTCAATTTAACTGGGGTTCCTGTCATTTCTCTGGCAACCCTACATGAGGGAGATAAAGCACAGTCCCTTCCTTCTGGAGTCAATGTTCCAGTGTAGGATTTCTTAAAAGGTAAAAAATTTATCTTTTTATCCTGTCTCTACTAAAATACAAAAAATTAGCCAGGCGTGGTGGCACATGCCTGTAGTCCCAGCTACTCAGGAGGCTGAGGCAGGGGAATCACTTGAACCCAGGAGGTGGAGGTTGCAGTGAGCCAAGATTGCGCCACTGCACTCCAGCCTGGCAACAAAGAGAGACTTCATCTCAAAAAGAAAAAAGAAAAAAGAAAAAAGTTAAGCTATACAAAAGTTAAATTAGCAACACACTTTACTCTCATAAACTTTTCACCAAGATTCACCTACTCTTAATTTGTGTCACCTTACATATAAACATTTGAGAATAAGCTGCAAGATGCAAGAATAAGATGTAAATCCTCATCCCTAAAGACTTCTGCATGCATCTCCTAATAAAGACATTTCCTGGTGTGACCAAGGTATAATTATAACAGAAGGAGATTTATAATTGATACAGCATTATCCCCTAATATACAGACTACATTTAAATTTCACCAATTGTCCCAATACTGTCCTTTAGAGCAATGTTTTCTTCCCAATCCAGGATCCAATCCAGAACTTCATGTGGCGTTTAGCTATCATATTGCTGTAGATTCCTTCACTCTGGGCCATGTCCTCACCTCACCTAACATGGCAGTGTCAATCCAGTGTGCTAAGTGCTGAGCTGGTGATATGCAGATGCCGTGTGGGAGCTTAGGGAATGATGAAGCATCTTCTTCTTTGTCTTCGAGGCATCTTCTTTGTCCTCGCACAAACGTATCTGCTCTGTTCAAGGACTGAATAACAGCTGATGGACACCATTTGCCAGTTTAACTTGTGAAGTTCAACAAAATACCCAAGCACCTTCTATTTTAACTCTGGGCATCTTTCTCTCTCTCAATGAGAAGGCAGGAAAGTCTTCAAAAAAAAAAACAAAAAACAAAAAACAAAAAACAAAAACAAACCAGCAGCAGCAATTCTTGTCCAAATTATTCCTATCTAAAATGTTGTGAACTAAACATACATACCTCACAATTATTTCCATAAAACCTACCAGCAGCTTAATATCAGAATCACACGGGGCTCCAGTTTGACCTTATAGCTCAGAATTTCAATATTTTAACTGTGCTCAGATCATCTGCAAATACCACAATAATCTGGAAAATGTGCTAACACAGCTCATTCTGCCACAAAAAGAAAATGTGAAAATAGGGAGGTTTTGTTAAAATAATAACAACAAAGAACAATGACAAGAAAGCCTTTTCTTTTTCCAACTAACGCTTGTTCAGTGAAAGGTAAAAGTGGAAATAATATTAAAGAGCAAAAAGCAAAGTATAATTATTTTCTTGTTTAGCTGAGGTATACAAAAATACTCAAAGGTTTTGCACTGAATGGGTTTAAGTTTAATAATAATTTTTATCCAGGATTACCTCTTTAAACATAGAATTTTAAAAAATTATCAGAAATTTTTAAAGAATCCATACTATCAAAATAGGTATAGAATCCCTGTGGCATGCTTTGAATGGCTCCATGACCACTCATACTGGAATCTTTACAGGCAGGGATACAGAGGTCACAACACAAGATTTTATGTAACTTTCTCCAAAAGAAATTATTTAGCATGGACACCTGAGTCCTTCATACTTGAAGAGAGTACATTCAATGATCTAATCAATTAAAAGGATGAAAGTGAACACAAACTTAACTTTGATGTTATAGACAGTCCAGCCTGCAGAAATCAGGGCCACAAGGCTTAAAGTCCCAATTGAATTGGATCATCGGATCCAGGCCTTAGTTCAGGCCCAGAGGGGCCTGCTGTTCGCCAAGAGAACCATGTGTTTATTTCAGCCCTTGCTAACAGTGCAAAAGCTCTGAAAAAGAAACCATGGTCATCTTTTCCTGGACCTTTTAAAACCCACATTCCTGAATGTGTATCCCATTGTTTCAACTGGTACTTTTGAGAATAATGTCACTCTGCTTTTGTATAATATGATACAGTTTACAAAGTACTTTTACACATCCATGATCCTGGTAATAGTCTTGTAATTTCTGTAGTGGTAACTCCATTTCACAGATGAAGAAACTGAGACTCAGAGAGCTTAAATAATTTTTACAAGGTAACACACGTGATGACACCAAGACCCTAACCCAGGTCTTCTGTAAGGGTCTGAGGGGGAAATGAGCATCTATTTCCTCTGGCCTTTATCACATATATCTTGGTAACAGCGTGAGGATTATCATCTTGACCTGTTTTGTTAATCAATCTGTATGCACTTAGATTTATCTCACAACCTAGATGGTAAACCCCTTGTGGATTACAGATGTCAGTTAAATTTTTTTGAATTCATTCACCCGCTCTTTCAACAAAAACGTTCTGAGATCACCTATGTGCTAGACATACTATCAGGCACTGGAGGATAAAAGTGACTAAGGCACAGGGTAATCAGATGGTGAACAACACCAGTACCCTGTGACTAGTGCTATACAAAGGTATCAGCAGGGCACCAGCAAGCCCTGAGAGACTGGGGAAGACCCTCAGGAAGAGCTGTGGTAGACAAGGAGACTCCTGGTTGGTCCATACCACCATACACATTAACACCCAGTAAGGAACTGTTTAACCAACGAATCAATGAAATTTCTCCCCACAGGCAGTGAGCAGTCATGAAGGACACCCAGTGCTCCACTAGGGTTTAGGGCAACTCCAGAGTAGATTCTGCATAAACCAAGAGGACATTGCTGGAACAGTGATTATAATATGTTTCCTACATTGTAACACTGCAATTTCAAAATATTAGTGCTAATCACTTTCCAATCTAAGCAAATCTGTGCTTTATCATGAGTAAAGAAACAGAAAGGGGTGGGGGAGCCTGGAAATGACTTTGAGGGGACAATTTAAATGAATGTAGTCTTTGAAATTCAGGTAAATAGAGCCTCTCTCATTTCCAGCACAAAAAGTCATTCACTGTGGCAGCCAAGTCGGCCATGAGAAAGTTGTGATACCAAAGTCTAGGTCATAGATGGTCGGGAAGCCACTGGATGTAACATCTCCACTACTAACAGGTGCCCTTAGTGGACCCCAGTATACCTCAGCCTTCTTAAGTCTTCAACAAAGGGGCTGCAGTACGTCCGGTCTCTTCCACTTCCTTAATTGCATGTTGCTAGTAAATGAAATAAGTATAACTCACTCTTACACCAACTGTAATATGTTTTCCTAAACTAATGTTCTGAAATTTTCCACCACTTACAAACAACAGGAGAGCTCATTTTAATTTACAGCCCTCAGATTGGTGCTTTGCCTAATTCCAGATCCTATGGAGACCCTAACCCAGCACATCAATTCCTAGTTTGTCAAAGTCAAGGACGTCATGAGCAATTAGATAACACATTCCTTAGGCTTTCCTTTCTGCAGCATGCAAAGCCTGTTTCCCTCCCCAAGCCCAGTCCATTCATGCAGAGGCCACAGAAGCATCCATTCCATGAGTCTTCCTTGAAAGAAGTGAGATGTTTAAATCAATGCTTTTCACTTAATTTTTTTTAAAGCCAGTGGAAAAATAAAGCTAAGCCATACCAAGATATGGAGAGTTAAAATGTAATAAGTAAGAGGAATATTTAAATGGACAAGCTGAAAAGAATTTTTCCAAGATGAAACATATATGATGTTACTGTGAATTATTAAAACTACCATTAAAAATACATATTTTTCGTTCAATTGCCAACATTTTCATTTACCTAAGAACTGGAATCTATCTTCAGCATTCATGCAATAGCAAGGATTCAACATAGGTTTTGGGATCAGAAAGATGTTGGTGACATTAGGCACATTTCCAACCACTCTAAACCTAAGTTTCCTCATCTGGAAAACAGAGATAGTATCTACATTGTGGGATTTATGTAACTTAGAAATCAGTGATTAAGTACTTACAGTGTGCTTGACTCTGAGAGGTCAGCCCATTATCTAATTATTGAAATATATTGCATTTAATTTTCACAATCACTCGTTCTGCTTCTTTGTATTATTCATCCATTCAGTAACAGGAGATAGTGTTTGTGTATGTATGCTGCTGTCTGCACACTGTGCGACACACAGAACATGCTAAGAAAAAAGAATGGACGCTCTTACCCTTCAAGGAAGAGTATATGGTCATTTTTAGAACTACACGGAGAGAACAAAAAAGATACAGAGATTTAGACCACAATTCTGAGTTACTTTTGTTAATAAGTGCCTAACACACTCAGCACTTATCACTGTTTTTGCGTGACCCAAAAGAAGCAAGATTCAATTCACTTCATTACATCTTTTTCTTTCTTTCTTTCTTTTTTTTTTTTTGAGACGGAATCTTGCTCTGTGCCCCAGGCTGGAGTGCAGTGGCGCGATCTCGGCTCACTACAAGCTCCGCCCCCTGGTTCACGCCATTCTCCTGCCTCAGCCTCCCCAGTAGCTGGGACTACAGGCGCCCGCCACCTCGCCCAGCTAATTTTTTTGTATTTTTAGTAAAGATGGGGTTTCACCGTGTTAGCCAAGATGGTCTCAATCTCCTGACCTCGTGATCCGCCCGCCTCGGCCTCCCAAAGTGCTGGGATTACAGGCGTGAGCCACCACGCCCGGCCGACATCTTTTTCTTAAATGTGGAAGCCCTACTCATCACAGTGATCTAGCCTTTGACGGTCTACTACCATAAAAGAACTGAAAATTAATCTACAGGTGTATTTCATAAAAAGTCACAAATCTGTGGTCCAAACAGGCCAAGAAGTGCGGGAGGAATACACTGGAAATCAAGAAGACTTTTATTTTTATTTTTATTTTTTTTAAGAGGAAGTCTCACTCTGTCACTCAGGCTAGAGAGGAGTGGTGCGATCTTGGCTCAACCGCAACCTCCATCCCCTGGGTTCAAGCAATTCTCCTGCCTCAGCCTCCCGAGTAGTTGGGACTACAGGTACACAGCACCACGCCCAGCTAATTTTTTGTATTTTTGGTAGAGATGGGGTTTCACCACGTTGGCCAAGCTGGTCTTGAACTCCTGACCTCAAGTGATCTGCCCACCTAGGCCTAGCAAAATGCTGGGATTACAGGTGTGAGCCAGTGGGCCCACCAAGAAAACTTTAAAAACCACCCTTATTTATTCACTCATTCATTCATTTACTCATCTTGTCTCTCCTCTCTCTCTTTCTCCTCTGCTGTCAATAGTTTTGTGTTCCTATCTTCATTCCTGATTCATAGAAATCATAGAATCTTAAGGTCAGAAGGGACTTTGGAAGTCATCCAAGAAATCAGAGCTTCTTTTCTAAGCAAACAGACACTAGATCCCTACGGTAGAGAGGCACATGGGGTGGTTCTGAAGCCAGAGTGCTTGTTTCCTCCCTGACAAATGGAATAATGGCAGTTCCTACCTCATCTCATAGGGTCATTGGGAAGAATAAATGAGATCATGTTATGCAAACAATTGGCACAGAGCAGGTGCTCAATAAACAGGAGCCAGTCTTATTCGCAAGGATTATTCTGCTCAATGCTAAAGGCTCGTCCAACTCTGATGAAGCCCAGGCTACTGCATTGTTTGGGCAACCCTAATCATCATAAAGTTTTTCTCCGCTCTGAGCTAAATGAACGGCAGCTTCCACCCACTGCCCTCTATATGGACAGAGAATTTAACCCTTCAACTCCAAGCCAGCTTTCCGAGTAAGCAGTGACAGCTCTCTGCTCATCTTCTTCTCAGGTCACCCCGGCTTTCAAGTGCCCCCCACCATCCTGTCTTCTCTGGTCACATCCTGATTTGTCCATCTCCCTCAGAGTGTGTACCCAGAACTGCCTCCTGGACTCCAGGAGGAGTGCGGCTGGTAGCACAGACTTATTCTGAGTACAATGATTGTATTACAGAGTTTAGTGGCTTTGGGGGCAACCACATTGTGACATTATTCATATGAAGTTGTAAGTGCATTAAAAGCCAGAGTCCCTTTTTATGCATGCTATTGAAGCACCATGCCTTCTCTAGCTGAGGTTTAGGGGATGCCAATGTAGGGGCTACACTTTAGTGCTTTATATATCATCTTGTTACATTCAAATATTTTGATCATGATTCTGTCATCAAGCCATCAGCTATCCTTCTAGGTTCATCCATAGATTTGACAAACACTTTCTCTGCTTGGATTACACTGCAGCCCTTGCTGTGGACCCCAGTTTCACACAGGTATAACCTGACAGCACCCTACCTTGGCTGTACCACGTCTTTCTAGCGTTCTGCCTTGGGGCATCTTTGAGACACCTGCAGAAACATGTACAAACCTGAAAGTACAGGGACTCAGTACCTCCGGGACAACCCTTGGCCAAGGGAAGAGGGGAATAATGGATAAATGCCTACTTCCCAGGTACATTCTGTGTGGCTCCTCAGAGGATCCCTGTGGGATTAAGCCCCCGCTGCTCACAGCAGTGACCAGCGTGGTAATGCAGGCTTGTGTTGACTCTTCCTCCTTCCTGTGTCTCTCTTTCTTGCCCCTTCTCCTGTTGCCTGGGATCAGGGCCCAAAATAAGCCACCTGCACACCAGCCCTTGCCTCAGGCTCTGCCTTCTTGGGGACCCCAGGCGAAGTCACACTTCATCAACACTAGTGAGAATGTCCAACATGTGAGCTTCAATGTACAGCACCAGAGATCTCCCTTCAGGCAGACAGTGGCTAGAGACAGGCCTGTAACAGTCACTGAAACCACTCTAAAGCCACACAAGTAGATTCTCACCTACTGCTATTTCTTCATTAATTCATCAGGAAATAAGAGGCTTTGTCAAAGGCTATGCTGAAACTTAGAGATGGGATTCCCTGTGATCTGCCTGGAACACAGAAGTCTCTCAGCACATACTATCCCCCCTCCTTTCCCACTGCCCCATCAGATAGGAAACGACATTAGTTCTCCATGGTCCATCCTCCCACTCATAGCAAAACCATGCTGGTTCCTATTTCTTCATCCATACACTCACAGATCATGTTTTAAATATTCTTCTGGTATCTTGCACAGGCCCAACACTAACCTCTGAGATGCCTACGATGTACAAAACCTGGTTTCTCCCTCCTTTTTCCTTTTTCAAACGGAGACAAGGTTATTTATCTTGAGGCACATGGAGTGGTTCTGAAGTCAGAGGGTTTGTTTCTCCCATTCATTTGCCACTCTTCAAAATTTCAAAACTGTTTCAGCATTGACATTTTAGTCATGCATTTTAACTGTGTTTAAATCACATGTTTGGTGCACATACACAGATAGAAATGTATACAATGAAAGTCAATGTTGTGTATGTATTTATGCTGCACACACAGATGCTTGGATTCTATGACAGATCAGGATAAGCTGCTTCAGAAATTCCAATGATGGCACTTTATGGGAGTGCTCTGGGGAAGCAGGGGAAGAGATCTCTCCCATCCAGTCTCTGGAATGAACATCCCTGCTCTTTCCAGCTCAACTTTACAGCCCATAGCATAAGAAAGAAAAAGAAAGAAAGAAAGAAAGGAAGGAAGGAAGGAAAGAAGGAAGGAAGGAAGGAATGAATCTTTCCTGAAGCCCCATTTTCCATAAGACACTGATTACTAGAGTGCCTGGAAATTTCAGCATATCCAAAAAGCTCAGGGAAATTCTCCAGCCTTCTTCAAACCCAAACTCAGTGCAGGCTGTGAGAGGTAGTTCAAAGAACCAGTGAGAGAATTATTGCTGAAAGCAGTATATAAAATTCTCAAATAATTTAATTAGTGACCATACTACCAAACTAAAAAGCGTATTTCAGTGCTTACATGCATAAGTAAAACTTGAAAAGATTTTTAAGTCAATAATTCCATCATATGAAACACACCTGTACCACTAGGATGCTCTCTGACTAAAGCAATCCATGGGGATTTTCCAGGGCAAAGTGTCCTCAAAGTGCCCGTAGACACTTAGCATGCATTTTTGTACATTACTAGTTAGGACTGACCACAGTGTCCACCTTGTCCTGTCTTTCTCCTTTCCCTGTCTTCCAAAGTGGTCCCGCCACCAGAGCTAAGAAAGATTTGCTTTGCTCTGCATGTGAAGTCAACAGAAAACTATAGAGAGACTCAGAAAATGACCTTCCTTATAGCAGCAAGTTCAGTGGACAAAAGAGAAGTGGTCCCCACCTTACTACAGAAAACCACCTGGGCCAGTTTAAAACCCAGCCCTCAGCAAGGGCTCTAACAGATTACTGCCATTTGATAGGGGCTGAGACAGGAGAAAGAGCACTCGACTGAGGAGAGTCAGATTCTGATCCCAGATCTTCCGGCCATAGCCTTGTCAACCAATGTCTTGTCTCAGAGCCTGGGAAAAACCACTGCCCTTGGCCAGATTTCCAAACTGCTCTCCTAGGACAGTTAGGTTTGGGGAGTAGGGGATTGGGGGGACATCCACTTCCCATAAGCCTTCATCTAAGTTCTCATTTGCAAACAAAAATCTTCTGACACATAGCCATAAAACTTGAAAGCTACTGCACCAAATTACCTCTAAATTACCTTCTGTTTCTAACAGTCCACACTCAAAGCATGGTCTGCAGATACGCAGCATCAACATTACCCGGGAGCCTATTACAACCCCAGGTGTTCAGCCCCACCTCCCCAAGCCTCCTCAATCAGAGTTTTCAGTACAAGATCCCAAAGTGATATGCATGCAAGTAAATTTTGAGAACTAGTCTACGACTCTTTATCTTTTCCTCTAACTGTTTCAGATGTTATTGCTCTACACTAGTTATAGTCAAAGCATCCTACAAAAATATCCCACTAGGAGAAGCCAAGAGAAATATTACTAAGTCTTATAATGTTATGCATACTTAAGTGGGATGAAAATACTAGGTGACCAGATGTTCCATTTCCCTCTCTTTAAATATGCTGGAAATCATAGAGTGTTGGGACTGATTCTCCACTCACCAAGCAATCACTCATGATGGTGAATATCCCTCATGCTCCTCTCTCTCTACCCTATTGACACTCATCCTTCAAAGGCCCAGGAAGCCTGCCCCTTCCATGGCACATGCACAGAGTCCCCTGCATGTGTGGTTTCCTTGATGAAACTGGCATTTGAGGTACTACAACAGCAAGAATCTTCTGAGCCCTAAAAGCACTTACTTCACGTGACACAGTCAAGTTTACTTCTTCCATTCAGCTTCTTCGACTGCCCAATCCACCCTGTTCTCTCCTTTCACTCAATTTCAGTTTTGTTCTCTAATCAGAACCACAGCACTTAGCAACTATGTATGATTGAATTATTACATATTTTCCTATGTTTGTTTCAGCTCTGCAACTGGAGTGTAAGCTACTTGAGAGGAGTAATGTGTATTTCAGCTTTTGACAGGGCCCTGGGCTCTCTGCCGGGGTATTTGGTAAATGTATATGCGCCGAGGAACTCAGTCCCACTTTCTTACCAGCTACACTTTGTCAGGTACCATTATAATAGCACTGTATTATCTACTGTGTAAAAGAAACCACTGAATCATTTGATTGTTTTTTCCTAGTAAACTAAGACAAGAAAGCTATTTTAAAATGTTGATAAGTGGAATGGGAACAAAACCCTAGAATGAGCTTCCGGGTTCCAGGGAGTCCCACGTTCCTACATAAAAGCAGACAGGTCCTCTGAATTCCAAGCTGACTCTTGGGATGCAGGCTGTAGAGCAAGGCCCAAGCCTGGACTCTCTGCCCCTGTTCTAACGGTTCTGCTTTCTTTAGGAAAATCCTGCCTCAGGCAGCTTCAATGGAAATAAAAATAGCTCAGAAGAGATGTCTGATTCTGCATCTTAATCTATGTGAATTGGATGAGCTCAGTGAGGCCTTGGAAGGAATGATCAGGAGAGATGAAAAGGAAGAAACACATTAAAATCTCAAAGTAGTGATTGTATATTTTAAAAAGGAAAAGAAAAGATCTCTAAGAGCACCATACCTTTCCTAGCAAATGAGTTACACAAGGCACTTCCCCCACAGATGAAAACCCCAAATTTCTCCTCCGGTCAAGGAGAAGCAATATTTTCCCTCTTCTCTGCTGTTGTCAATTCTCTTTAGAATTAGACTTCTGTATGACAGTCTGGGACGTTTTCAGTTACTTCTCAGCCCCTTCAACCGTCATCTTGTGTCCTCATTTGTTTACTTAAACAAAAACAAGCCAATTTGCTGTGAAGTTTGTCTGCCTTTTACTTGCTTTGACGGGGACTGCTTATAATGTATACTCGATTGTTGAAGGCCGTGAGCACCCAGGTGATACAACCAAACCCAAATTATTCACAACAAAGAGTACAAATATGTATGACCTGCTACAACTTACAATCAGCAGTAAACTGCAGGGTCATCCCAGACCGACCCAAAGAAAATTACAAAACCCTAAGTGAAAAGTGCTTCATATATAAAGCTCCTATATGTTTCATTCAGCAAAACGATTTCTTCTTTTCACATTCACCAACTGAAGAAAAAAGTGTTGATAAGTTATTTGGGAAAACTGGGTCAGGGCTGCCTATTTTTAGGAGAGACAGTGAAAAAACAAAGCTAAAACATAGAAGGTGGGTCCCAGTAGACTCATATCTTTTTAGGGTTCCAAGTCATCCTCAATCTCTTCTTCATAATCCTTTAAATGAAAAGATTTCTGATCATTTAGAATAATATTATTTATATCAATTCTATAGTAATTAAAGGCAAATTTAAACCTGAAGGATAGAATAGATCCTTGCTGGATCATTAACAAGTAACTTCCAGACAATAACAAGGTATTATAATCACCATTTCTCAGATAAGAAAACTGAGGCTTAGAAATTATTTAACTAGCCCAGGCTGATTTAAAAATCTATACTCTAAAAATCTGCTACAACTTATGCCCTCCTATGGCTATAAGTAAGTGGCCACCTGGAGATTACTTTTTTCTCTATTTCCATCCTTCCTTCTCCCGCACATACCAATGCGGACAGCAACCAAGCTGCCCTCAGAAGATAATGCCACCATGTGGCCAAAATGGAAACTGAACTACACTGGCTCTTCCACTCATGCCTCTCAGAGGATCATGCATGTAGGCCCATACATTAAAGGGGATAACACTATAACATGGGAGATACCTCCTTACCCCCTCTTTACAATCCTTTTTATATTAATATATCGAACCATCTCCTATTCACCTCTCAGGACTCAGCTGAAACGTATCTCTTCCTCAGGGAGGTCTTCCCTGACTCCCCAGGCAATAAAGCAACTAGGTTCACAATGCTCCCGGTATGCCTCTCCTCGTACTTTTTATCCCCATATCTATGCTTCAGCACCTATGATTTTATATTAGTCATTTACCCCACACTGAGAATATCTATCATGTACTAGGCACTGGACTAGAGTAAGTTACCTTTGTATTTCCATTGTATAACACTGGTTCAGGAAAATAGCAGGCAGTCAGAAAATGTTTGTTGAATGAATACATGAAGGAAAAAACTACAAACAAGATCTTATCCATATCATCAGGAAGACCTCTTCTGCTGTTTTCTTTTTATTCCATTTGTAACCTTAAAAAGTAACGCAGGGGCCAGGTGTGGTGGCTCACGCCTGTAATCCCAGCACTTCGGGAGGCCAAGGCGGGCGGATTACGAGGTCAGGAGATCAAGACCATCCTGGCTAACATGGTGAAACCCCATCTCTACTAAAAATACAAAAGTTAGCCGGGCGTGGTGGCAGGCGCCTGTAGTCCCACCTACTCGGGAGGATGAGGCAGGAGAATGGCGTGAACCCAGGAGGCGGAGCTTGCAGCTTGCAGGGAGCCGAGATAGTGCCACTGCGCTCCAGCCTGGGCGACAGAGTGAGATTACCTCTCAAAAAAGAAAAAGTAACGCAGGGTAGAGGATGGCATACTTGTACTACGGAAACCAAAACCATAAAAATCATGGAACCAACATACCTACCCTCTAATGACAGCAAGTTTACACAAATATGGGGTGAGATTGACAGCCCCCATCCCATTCTAAATGTGTTACACCCAATACACTCTGATTACATTTTTTTTAAAGTTAGAATTGTGTCTAGAATAAGAGTAAGTACATTCTGAGAGGTAGTCTTCCATCTCCACAATTTTTTTTTTTTTTTTGTCTCAAACATCACGATTTTGGATACTCTTTTCTCTTGTATTTAACTATAAGTATAGGAATTTATTGCCATTTACTTACCACAAACATACACAAATCGTGTATATTTTGTGGATTACGTTTTTGTGGATTAACTTATAAGTCTCTATGAAAAATATATTTCAAGTCTAAGTGACAAAAGCCATAAATAAGTAATGCCACAAAACCTATTTTTCTTTTGGAAACTTCAGGTAAAGTCAGTGGGTTGCATTTTTGCCACTTGTAGGTATCAAATGACCTGCTAGTCCCAGAATTGAGACTGGCCAGAAGTCTCAATGTTCAACTGGGGCAGTAGCTGAAGAGACTTGTCTAAGGTTATAAGGATTCTGGAAACAAGACTGTACGAGAGAGCTGATCATGACTGTATCTGTTAAAAGAAAAATACACCCACAAATAAATCCATAGGGATCAATTCAATTATTTTCTCAGAATCTCCAATGACCATGAGCCTGAGGCAAAGGATGAACCAGTGAATCACTAGATTCTCAGTAAATTTAAGAGAATGAAAGCACCAAATTACATTCCGTGGATCTCAAATGAATCATGTTTAACGTGCAGGATATCTCATTATTTATTTTTTTCTTTATTATACTGAGATCGAGTCCCAGATATGAATTTGGTTCCCATTCACCAAGTTTTAAAATCTCTAAACACTAGATGAAATGTGAGGGTTTTTAAATTGATGATTACAAAATAAAGTGATACAAGATGACTTCGGTACAGGAAATCTCAGCCATCCAATGAATGAGTCATTCTGCACAGCCTAGTTTTCTGAATTGGTAAGAGCCTTACACATGAAAATAGCTCGGAGGTTAATTATTCTGGGTGTAAATATTTCCAAAGTATATTGAACATTTCCTTCTCTTCTTAAAGAGTGTGTCTAAAAATGTATTCTTTCCATAGTTCACTGTTAACAACAGTAAATAGCAATTATTGGTTTATGTTATTATAGAGTGGTGCCTGCAAGGTCAATTGAGGGTTCCTACTCTAATATTCCCAAGCCTTCAAAGTTTCTGCTCCAATTCTTGTCTAAAGTTACAGTTTTGCTGTCTCTTTCTTAGTTGTCAGGCTGTCAGGGATCACCTTTTACTACTGATTACAGCAGCCCTTCACCCCATTCTAAAAGTGTTACCCCCAATACACTATGGATTATTTGTCAAATTTTTTAAATGTTAGGATTGTGTCTAGAATAAAAGTAAGTACATTCTGAAAGAGAGCCTGAAATATTCTCTTGGACTTTCATACTATCTACTCTGGTTGCGAGTGGACTTTTTGCCCCCTTCCTGGTTCTTGGCTAGTTTCCGGATATGCAGAGAGCCACACTGCAGACTCAGGTATGCTATGACGACTCCTGATGCTCTTTATGATCCCCACACTCCAAATGTAAACCAAATCATCACATGACCTAAGAAATTTCTGTCCTGGCCACACAACAAAACAAGTGCAAAGATTTCTGTGCAGGCGAAATGTCTAGGTTGAAGGATTAATGCAGAAACTGGAGAATAGTTCCTATCTTACATAATGTTTCTATATTTTGTATATCTACATCATTTAGCAGCATGAACAGGTGGGTATCTTATACAAATAAGTATGGCCAAACATTTCTTAAGGAAAAAAATTACCAAATGACTTTAAAAAACTCACAGTTGAATGTTTTTAATTATGAGATTTTTTCAATTAGGCCATCTCATTTTAACATTTAACTGTTTTACTTACTAACCTGGTGGCTGCTATATTGGGAAAAGTCATCTCCATTACTCAAAGGGAAAAAGTGCTGCTCCAACGTTTGAATAACCTAAAGATGAATTTGAACAGTCCCTACCAGCACTGAAATCAAGCATTCAACCTAAATGGCTCTATGTAAATCCTCTGCAATCTATAAAATGCAAAAGTTTATATAACCCTGTTTGTCAAACCTGAGAAAGTAAAACCGAGCAGGTAAACCAGCTTTCCGCTGAAATTAAGAACACAAGCAAAGAGGGTGGATCATCAATTACCCTAGTTATGCTTCCACACCCCAGTGAAGGAGGCTGGCCCTCCAGCTATTTATAAACGTGGAGCTCAACCAAAGGGGGCCCTGTCATCGCCACCCCAGTGAGTCCGGGTGTGAGCTGGGAGGCTCGGGCTCAATGGAATCTCCCTCAGTGCGGCCCTCCATACTTGGCGATGCAGGATCTTTCGGGTGCAGTCCTGTCTGGTCAGGAGAAGAACTGTGAAGATTTCCAGCGGTCACTTCCACCCTATGATTCTATATATGGAAGCATCCCATTCTAGTGTTTTCACCATCGTGCACACCATACTAGGGAGGAGGAATGAGTAGGCCGGCTCGCTTCTTGCTGCTCTGAAGGCACACTCACTTTAGTGTCTCCCAGGCCCCACTGCCCTGGACTGGACCTTGTCATCAAATGGCAGCCCAGACCTCTGCTGAGCTTTGTAGGCTCGCAGCTTCAACATGGAACAGCTGGAAGAGGACCCTGCATTCTTTTCTCTATATAAACACTGGGGGCTCTGTTCACCCTCCTGCAGCCGCATGAACTAAAGAATTTCCCCTATCCAAAATCACAACCATCAGACTTTTCCCCCATCCCCCAGCCTCCTCCTACCCTCCAGGATATAATTTCAGTCTGTCACCACCCACGCTAGCAAATAGGAAACTGCTGGACCTTTCGACTATATTCACTTTCCATACTAGTTGAGGTGTCTGTAAATACTAGCAGGGTAATATGAAACGATTCTGTTCTATTCAGTAAAGTTTCCTGACGAGAAGCATTAAGGAACCCACTTCATGCCTGTCCTTTCTCCAAGACCCTTTCTACAAGATCTGTATCAATATGGATAATGTCACGAGCGGTGAGCTTAACCCCATAATACACATACTGCAAATGTCATTTTACTAGTCTGTAGCGTCACCTGCATATTATTCTGAAGACGAAGCTCTAAAACCAGAATATCCGTGGGGAAAACCGAATAATAAAATTGGATTTTCATGTACTCCTCACATAGCCTAATCCAAGCTTGGCTTCTGAAGGGCAGTCCCGGGCATCTATCATGTGTTGCTGAAATCCAGCGAGCCACGTTGCCCAAAAGAAGGAGGAGGAAGGAAAAAACACACACACCCAGAAAATCCAGACTCTACGTGACCTGACTTACTTATTTCCCAGGAAACTGCATGAGAGAAAAATCAATCATTCATGCTACCGTATCTACCACACGGAAGGGGCTGATGGAGTTCACAGTGGGCAAAACCCCAAAGCGGCCGGCGGAGGTAAGTGGGCGGGGAGGGGAGGGTAAAGGAGGGAGCGGATTGCGAGGGCCTCGGGGGCCGCGCGGTTCGGGTCCTGGCGGAGCGGCTGGCGGGGGCGGGCCCCGGCCTGGCCCGAGACAGGGAAGCGAGGGGCGGGCGGGACGGTGGCGGCCGCGCACTTACCGGGGCTGTTGGCCTCGCGTTCGAGGACGTGCAGCTCGGCGCAGTCGGCCAGCGAGTGCTCCAGGCAGAGCTGGAGGAAGCGGGCCTGGGTCTGGCTCACGCGCTTGAGCAGCGACAGCAGCGCAACAGTCTGCTCGCACTCATTCCAGCCCTTAAACCAGCCCGCCAGCACCCCGACCTGGTCGCGAAACATCATGGTTAGGGGGCCGCCCTCGGTCTACAGAGCCCCCTGGGCGCCCCAGACCGCCCCGCCCGCCCCAAAGTTTGGCGGAGCCGCAGCCCCGCGGCCGGAGACGCGTTCCCGTTCCAAGGTGGCTCTGGTGCCCGGACGCTGCAGATACTGCCTGGGCTCCTGCCTCTCTCGTCTGGTTTCAGTTACGTTCCGGTGGTTCTGGCTGATTTCCCCAGAGACGATGACAGACAGTAGCACGGAAATGTTTCTTTAAAAAAAATAACGACTTTTTAAAAAATCCCCCACAAGGCACACAACTGAATGGAGAATGCTTTCTCCCCTCTTCTTGCAGCTTCGGGATGGTGATTTCCGGCGTTCTGGGGTCTCCTCCCCACTGGGCGGCAGCTCGGACCCTTCACGCCCGCATTCCCAAGCGGCGATCACCACTGGAAGGAGAAAAAGAGCTGCAGTGAGCCTTGGCCAGCGGAGGAGCGCGCCCTGGGGGACGAGGGCATCAGAGGGGGCCAGGGGTGGGGGCGTCCCGCGGAAGGTTGGGTTCCCCGAAATCCGGCCGCCCCCTCCGCACCCGATGCGGGAGATGGGCTATTCCCGGCTGGGGAATAGCGAAAAGCCTGCTTCCCAGGTGCCGGAGGAGACCCCGCGGCTTCCTGTTGCTGCCGCTGCCAACGGCTGGTGCTCCCCTCACGCCCCGCCCGGGGTGGCCTCGGGCGCCGTGCCTGCGAATGCCAGCACCAGCAACAGATCTTCCCCGCGCAGAAAACTTGCAATGCGGCTGCGAAGGGGCGCGGGGGTGGGGGTGGGAGCTAATGCAAAGCAGAGGCGGAGGTAGCGGCAGCCCGAGTTCCTTCCTCCTCCTCTTACTCCTCCTCCTCTTACTCCTCCTCCTCCTCCCAGAGAAGCAGCCGAGTGGCTGCAGCTCCATCTACAGCAACAGCCAGCATCTCCACCGCCAGGCGCCCCTCTGGATTTAGGCCGTGAGCAGCCGCGGCAGCAGCTCGAGACAAAAATAAACTCTCCCCACCCAAAGCTCCGCGCCCAGCGGGCGGCGGCGCAACCCAGAGCCCCGGCTCCCCCGCACCGCGCCGCGCCAGCCCACCCGGGAGGTCTCCCAGGGCCTGCTCTGGCCACAGTGGTCAGTGTGCGCGCGCGTGTGCGTGTGTGTGCGCGCGTGTGTGGCAGGCATCCTGCCGCCGCCGCCTACGGGCGGGTCTGTCCGGCCCGGCGCCTCGCCCGCGCGTCGCAGGCCGAGGGTGGCACAGCCCCGGGCACACGCCGCGCGCAGGGACGGCCGGGATCCGCGGCGCTACCCCCTTCGGCAGGCTGGGCAGCCTCGCGGGGAATGCGAATCGACGCCGCAGGCACACGCCCCCAAAAGACAGCAAAGAAGAAAGTTCGGCTGCGGGGGTTCCCCCAGTCCCGTCTCGGTTCTGGTGGCTGCCGCCGGCAGGGAGGAGAGCCCAGCGGCTCAGCCTTCAAGGGGCGACTCGCTTCCAACAACACGCTGCTTCCGACTCCCAGAACTCCTCGGGCGGAGGGGGAAGCCCCCGGGGAGGGGACCCTAGTGACCGGCGGGTCCCCCGCCGAGGGCCGTAGGGAGGGAGCGCTCACCTCGGCGCGGCTCATCCCGGCGGCACGGGGGCCCTTGCGCGGGTCCGGGACCGCGGCGGCTCTCAGCGGGGTTGGGGGCGCCCGGAGCGCGGGCCGCGGGCCATGCCGTCGGGGCGGGCGGCGCGGGGAGAGTGCGGCGCTTCGAGTCGGGGCCGCCGCAGCCGCTGCTGCTGCTGCCTCCAGTGTCGGCTCGCAGAGGACTGAGCCGCCCGAGCCGGAGCTCCCCACATGCTACTGATTAACATACACCATTACATCATGGGCTTGGCAGGGAGCGCCCGAGCGGGGGGAGAGGAACCCGGGCGGCGGCGACGGCACGCGGGGGGAGCCGGGGGGAAGAACCCCGGACCCGGCGCAGGGAGGGGGACGGATTCCTAAGTGGGGACCAGAAAAAGGGGAGGGGAGCGGAGTGGGAGGAGCTGGTGGCGCAGAGGGGTCGGGTAGAAGGAACCTCGGAGAGGAGCGAAGAAGTTCGGGGAAGAGGACGGTCCTCTTCCCGCGGCCGCTTGCGTATTCTTGAGGGGCCGGGACACTCAAGCCCCTGGAGCCCCGGCAGAAAGGGACCCAAGGGCGCTCGGGCGGGGGCGGTGCTGCCACCCGCTGCTCGTCCTTGGGAATGTGGTTCGTCAGCTCGGCTGACCCTCGGCCCTTCTGGGGCCCGGGGGTGGCCGAGCTGTGCGGCCCGCGGGCGGTGAGACCCGAGGTCACTGCAGCAGATGCTGGGATGGGTTCCGGGGGTCGTGGAGGCGACGGGTTCAAGAGGCTGAGGGGCAATGCACAGGGTTGGACGTGCCCAGGCGCTGGGCTCCGTGCCGCCCGAGTCCAAGGGCCTGGCCCGGGTCGGGTGCCAGATGCCCTTTCCTCTGGCGCAGGCTCCTAGAGGCCGGCCCGGCGCCTGGCTGAGTCCCACTCTTCCCCGGGGAAGCGGCCCAGCCCCTGAGACCGGTCAGGGGAGCTGTGCCTGGCGCGCGGGCTGCGGCTTCGGGCCTGGAGCGTAGGCGAGCGCCGCCCTGGGCCACAAAGAGGCGGGGCGAGGCCACCTGTCGGCGCTCAGGCGTCGCCAGGCCTCACAACCTTCACCTGGATCTGGAGAGTACGCAGGGCAGCGGCCACACGGGGGCTTCAGGTCCTTGCCGCGAGAGAGGCGAGGAGGGCGCGGCGCCGAGGCTGAGTGGTGCAGGGTGGGCTGCGAAAGTGCCTAATAGTCTTGCAAGTAAAGGTTTGGTTAAAAATACCCTAAACCCTAAAAACCTCTGTACCTCCTGATATGGGTTGAATAATCGCAAGGAGGACTTGATGACTAAATCTGGTGTATCTCCGTGATTTCAGAGGAAGCACTGCTCCCTCCAGCAACTTGAGGCTTTGTTTATACAGGAGTAATTCTGAGAAGGCAATGAAACGTGTGCTTCAGACCAGCCTTTCCTACTCCTGCTAATCCACTGTTTTGAAGAGAAAGTATCTGAGATATTATTCCACTAATTAACGCTTTTGTTTTCCAACTCCAGCATATGTCCCTGGAATTTCAATGTTTTCTTCCCTTCCTCCTCAAATTTAGTTTCTGTGGCGTATAGGTCGTTTCAGACACGTGACAGCACCTAACCATCTGTTAGGGTTTTTGAAAGGTCTTGTCGAGCTGCAAAAATGTGGATTTTTTAAAAAGTTAATTATTAACCATACAGGTAAAGTATCCGCATAATTTAATGAATATTTTGCCCTGTTTAGAAAACAAGAAACCTGGAGTCAGTGTTTTATTTTTGTTTTATTTTGTTACTGTAGAGGCAGGAAGGCTTGATCGATTTTGTCAAAGAGATTACTATCAATTAGCTAATTCTTGGTAATAACATATCAGGAAATAGGAAGGATTAGAGAGTATGGTCAACTTCAGTATGTATCTTGCTATAAATTGTAGGAAAAGCAGATGTTCTTATAGGGCTTTTGGAATCTCCCAAGAGTGAATTTCTTTTAAAAGAAAGTGAAAGAAACAGAAATTTCATTAACATGTGTTTTCACCTGCAACTTACTAAAGGTATAGTAAAAGTAAAAACAAACAAAAGAAAACAAACAAAAAAAAACCCAAAACACTTAGGTTGGTGAATGAAAATACTGCCATCTACTGGAAGAGTGTGGTTCTTACAACAGCCTTTGACCTAGGAAAAGACATTGGTTTATCTGATTTTTGAATTCTTACTGTTCAGGACACTATGTAAGACATATAAAGTTGAGCATGACCTGAAATGTCAGTACTCTTGTGTTTGTTTGTTAACAATTCCTTTCCTCTGGGCAAAGGAAAGGCAGTATAAATGAAACCCAGGGATATGGCCTTGCTGTTCCCCAGAGTGAAGTCATCACTCTAAAGGAAAAAAAAAAAAAAAAATACCATTCATTAAATATAAGTTATTGTATTAAGTGTGGATTTTTCCTGTGTCGACCTGGACCCAGTATTATTGATAAATAAGTGCCTAACATTTAGTAAATATTCACATCACTTGAAAAATGAATGAAAATATCCTTTCATTAAAAGAGATATTACTATGTCTATTTTCACTATATTCATATTTATTCATTTGAAAAATACTTATTGTGCCACCTTGTGCCAGGCACTGGGTTAGGCAATAAGTGCTCTGAGTATTCTGAGTACCAAGTACAGGCACTGAGTACACAATGGGATACTAACCAAGAGATACTCTGTATGAATAAAACACAGATCAGATTATCAAATGAATTAACATTCCCAACATTATTTTGCTTTTCTCCTCCTTGGAATCTGGGAAGGGAAGAAATTGTTTTCTGAGTGAATAAAACTTTTGATCAAATAATTCAAATGTTCAGATGTTCCAAAGATTACTAATTCTAGATAAATCATTGACATATTCATAAATCACTGCTTAAGAGGATGTCTGGGTATTATTTGCATCAATAAGAAACCCCAAAGATTTCATGTTTATTTTAAATTTATATTTCTTCTAGAATAATCTAAAACAAAAGAAATGCATTAGATATAAAAACATTAGAGCTGTAAGCTTTAATTATTTGCTTTATAAATGAGCAAAAGTATTAAAATCTCTACATAAAGGGAAATGACAATGGATAATTGCCATTCATTTAATCATTTGATAAATATATAGAACACTTGTTCTGTGCCAAGTCCTCAAGATAAAATGTTAAGACATTTGGTATTTTTTATCTAACACAAAAGCCCATATAACAAACATATATATGATTATATTATATATCAAGAAAATATATAAATAAAATTTCATATATTCATTACACATTTTTAAATGCATATATGTGCCATAGGAAAATGTGTGAAAAGATTTACACCGAAATGGTAACTAATGGTGAACTTCTCTGCATGGTAGGATTTCTGAGGATTGTTGTCTTGTTTCTCTATATTTTCTAACTTTTCTACTGTGAGTAGGAAAACTAAAACCAAAACACTACATGAGTTCAGGCCTACTGTCTAAAACTTAACTTTAAAAGAAACTAAAACTCTACTATAAAATTTAGGTCTATAACTCCCAAGAATTGTTTGAGCCTGTATCACTTCCTACCTAGGTCTTGTCCTTGACTCATTACTGCGTCTCCCTTCCTCAGTTCTCTCCACTCTTTAGCTCAGACATTTTCTGTGGTTTCTGAATAGACACTGAATATATTCCAGGCTATTTGGGCTGGCATACAGAGACTCCAGGATTCAGATACTATCTGCCCTTCTGCACGTCTCTTCTACATTTCATTCACTGATTCATTCACAGAAAGTATTTGTTGAGTATAAATCACTGTGCTGAATAATTAGAAGAGACAAAGGTAGAAGAACCATGCTCTCTTGAACCTCCAGTGGGTAGCATAAAGTATGTTTTTGGCATGTGCATGCACACACACCCACACTTCACAAAAACGTACAATGTGAAGTGGGTCTGAGGGGAGGCAACATACAGTGTTGAGAGAGACAAGAAGAGGCAGCAATTCTGCTAGAAAATTAAGGAAGATGCTGTGGATCTGTTGCCTTTTGAGCTGATGTTCATTGGATAAATAGTTTCAACACAGATAGGCAAAATTTTTAACATTTATGACACCCTTTGGGGACCAGGATATCTAGATATTGTTTGTATCAAGAAAGCATCCTGAGGACTGCATGTTTGTGTATTTTAAGTTCATATTTCTTCTAGCAGTTATAAGTAAAACAAGGGAAGGAAATGCAGGTCCTCCCAGACTTTGCTGTACGCTAGTGGAAAGTGATCCTCCAGTAACCCCATCTACTAAATAAGCTATTATGTGTCCTTTTTCACAATTACCGGAGAATGCAATTTTTAGGACTCTATCCCACTGAAGTAAAAGCACCATTGCCATAAGATAAAGTATACTAAAATATAAGTATAAATACAAAAATGTTAATTTTAGCAATTTGTAATGGCAAAATGCTAGAATATCTATCTGCAGGGTAATGAGCAAATAAAGTATTAAACTGCCCTATTGTGAACTTTATGCACTTTTTAAAAATATATATATATTTTTAGAGACAGGGTTCACTATGTTGCTCAGGCTGGTCTCAAAACTCCTGGGCACAGGCGATCCTCCCAAAGTGCTGAGATTCTAAGTGTGAGCCTCCTCACTCAGCCTTATGCACTTATTTTTTTAAATAAGTTATACTTCACCTGTAATCCCAGCACTTTGGGAGGCCAAGGTGGGTGGATCATGAGGTCAGGAGTTCGAGACCAGCCTGGTCAACATGGTGAAACCCCGTCTCTACTAAAAATACAAAAATTAGCCAGGTGTATTGGCGAGCACCTGTAATCCCAGCTACTCGGGAGGCTGAGGCAGGAGAATCGCTTGAACCCGGGAGGCAGAGGTTGCAGTGAGCAGAGATTGGGAGATTGCACCACTGCACTCCAGCCTAGGCGACAGAGCAAGATTCTGTGTCAACAATAACAAAAAAGTTATACTTGAGTAAAATGCATCAAAATATAAGAGACTGATATTATAGAGAAATAGATAAATTAACGTGATAATGTGATAAAAAACAAACACAACAAAATGCTAATTGTAGCATATTGGTGGTGAGGATATAGGTGTTCACCGTTTAATTCTTCCAGATTTTCTGTATGTTTGAAAATGTTTATAATAAATTATTAGAGATAAAAAGGAATGATTCAAGTTCCCACATACTGGCCTAGAAAGATAAGTTTTAAAAATGTCTTTAGTATAATTCTATTTTTGTGGTTTAAGAAAGCTGGCTCTAGAGCAAGAGTCCTGAGTCTTCAAGCCTAGTGCCCTGTGATTTACCAGCCCTGTGATCTTTCTCACGCCACTCCCACTCTGGTTTAGTGTTACTGGAAACTAACTTACCTCGTTGTTATTATGAGAAGTAAATAAATAATACACTTGATTTCTTAAAACAGTACCAGACATGTAGCAAGTATTCAATAAATATTATTAGCTGTGATTGAGAGGAAAAAAGGGGGCATGTCGGGTGGGAAGGAGCAAACCTGTCTCTCTCTATATATATATACACATACACACATATATATACACATACACACACTTATATACACACACACATATATACACACACACACACACATATATATACACAAACATATATACACACACATATACACATATACACACATATATACACATATATATACACACACATATACACACACATATATATACACATACACATATATACATATACACACACATATATATACATACACACATATATACACACACATATACACATACACACACATATATACACATATACACATACACATATATACACATACACACATATATATACACACACATATATACACACACATATATACACACACATATATACACATACACACATATATACACACACATATATACACACACATATACACACATACACACACATATATACACACACATATATACACATACACACATATATATACACACACATATATTTACACATACACACATATATGTGTGTATATATGTTAAACTTTGTATATATGTTATATATACACACATATATACACACACACACATATATGTGTGTATATGTTATATATACACACACATATATGTGTGTATATGTTATATACACACACATATATACACATATATGTGTGTGTATATGTTATATACACACATATATACACATACACATATATGTGTATATGTTATATACACACACGTATATACACATACACATATATGTGTGTGTATATATGTTAAACTTTGTATATATGTTATATATACATACACATATATACACGTACACACACATATATATGTGTGTGTATATAGGTTAAACTTTGTATATATGTTATATATATATACACACACACACATATATTTGTATGGAATGGGAGGAGGACACACACACAAACACACACACAACATTACATTTTTTGTTTGTTTTTAAGTGTAATGCAACCCCATAAGGAAACAGTCAGAGAAATCCAGAAAGAAAGACATTCTCCAAGATAACTGGCCTGGAAAAAAATGGCAGGACTGCTCCAGATTAAAAGAGACATAGGACACACCACAGTTGTAAGCAATGTATGACCCTTCATTGCATTGAGGTTTGAAAAAACAGCTATAAAAGACATTTGGGGGACAATTGAGGAAATATTGAACATAAGCTGGAAATTAGCTGATATTAGGGAATTATTATTAGTTTTGTTAGGTCTGACCATGGTATTGTGGTTATGAAGCAGAGTACCTTTTCATTTCATTTTCAAAAAGATGTTCATGCTGAGGTGTCTGGGTAAGTGGTCAAGATGTTTGCAACTTAGAAATAATTCAGCAAAAACCACATACATAAACCCATAGATAAATGTGGCAAATGTTGCATCAGGTGGTGAATATAATAGGTCTACATTGAACTATTATTATTTTTTTGGTTTGGTTTGGTTAATTTTGAGACTCACTCTATCACCCAGGCTGGGGTGCAATGGTGCGATGTCGGCTCACTGCAACTTCCACCTCCTGGGTTCAAGTGATTCTCCTGCCTCAGCCTCCCAAGTAGCTGGGATTACAGGTGCCTGTCACCACGTCTGGCTAATTTTTGTATTTTTAGTAGAGATGGGATTTCACCATGTTGGCCAGGCTGGTCTCGAGCTCCTGACTTCCAATGATCCTCCCCCCTCAGCCTCCCAAAGTGCTGGGATTACAGGCGTGAGCCACCACACCTGGCCTGAACTATTATTTTTAATTTTCTGTGTGTTTGAGATTTTTCTTAATAGAAAGTTAAAAAACAGAGTTAAGTAGAAAGTTTTAAAACACAGACATGGAGGGTTGTGAACAACATTTGCAAACACAGGAGATGTGCAAATTCTTAGTAAATACTGTCACCGTCATTGCTTTGGCATTAAGAACAAAGACATGAATTGTAGCAACATCAGAGTTTAATGCAGTGTTTCTCAAAGGGGTTCACAAACCTTGAGCATCACAATTACCTGGGCTCTTACTAAAAATGCAGATCCCTGCTGGGCATGGTGGCTCACACCTGCAATCCCAACACTTTGGGAGGCGGAGGAGGGAGGATTGCTTGAGCTCAAGAGTTCCAGACCCGCCTGGGCAACAGTGAGCTCTCGTCTTTATTAAAATTAAAAAAAAAAAAAATTTAGCTGGGCATGGTGGTGCATGACTGTAGTCCCAGCCACTTTGGGGGCTGAGGCAGAAGAATGGCTTGAGCGTGGGAAGTCAAGGCTGCAGTGAGCCCTGAGCATGCCACTGCACTCCGGCCTGGGTGACAGAGTGAGACTCTGACTCAAAACAAATGAAAAAAAGCAGATCCCTGAGTTCCTCTGCAGTTACAGTGAATGGGTTTTTCTAAAGGTTCCAGGTGAGTCTCAATTACAGTGTTTACCGAACCTCCTTGTTACAAGATGCACCTCGAGCATTCACTAAACATACAGATTCCCAGGCCCCTGACTTGGTAATTTTTATTCACTTGGGCTGGGGCTGAGCATCTGCATATGCAGCAAATGCTCTAGGCAACTGTATGATTCAGCAAGTTTAGAAAACACTGTTTAAAAACTGAATGCAGGCCGAGTGTGGTGGTTCACGCCTGTAATCCCAACCCCTTGGGAGGCCAAAGTGGGTGGATCACTTGAGGCCAGGAGTCCAAGACCAGCCTGGCCAACGTAGCAAAACCTTGTCTCTACTGAAAATGCAAAAATTAGCCGGGCATGGTGGCACACGCCTGTAATCCCAGCTACTTGGGAGGCTTAGGTGGGAGGATCTCCTGAACCCGTGGGGCAGAGGTGGCAGTGAGCCAAGATTGCGCCATCGCACTCCAGCCTGAGCGACAGAGCCAGACTCTGTCTCAAAAAATAAAATAAATGAAGTTAATAAATGAAAACTGAATGCAGTTTCCTAAACACACTTGATAAGAATCACCTGGGCTGCTCATGGAAGTCACCCCTATTTGCAGACCTCACAAAATCTTTCTAAACAGAATCTTCTGGGAGTGGGCATGGAAGTCTGTATTTTTATCAAGAGACTCTGGTGATTCTTGACATCAGACAACTTGGGAAACATCAGAGCACGGTTATGCAAAACCATCTGAAAGAATGGCCCAGAGAAGCCAGAGGGGCAGCTACAAACAGATGGAGTGAAAAGGGGATGCCCATGCAGTGTCCACATAAGCCCTCTCTAGATGAAAGACAGCATCCCAGCCATCTCAGTGCCACTCAGGCCCATCTTTTTTTTTTTTTTTTTTTTTTTTTGAGATGGAGTCTCGCTTTGTCGCCCAGGGATTACAGGCGCCAGCCACCACATTGGGCCCATCTTTAAGGCATCCTAGTCCCCATATTCCAATCCCAAAAGCCTGATTAGAAGATGTCGTCCCATATGGAGTAGCTACAGGAAGAAAATGTGCTGGCAGGAGTGTGCAGGATTTGGGTGCTCTCAGTAGTAGAGTTCTCACTGTGAATTAATTCTCTTGTATGTCAGATGCATGCAACAGTCTCACAATCTTGCTGAATGTACGTCAGCTCCTGAAAGATGGCCTAATTGGCCTGATCCTTTTTTTTCGTTTTCCTGCACAAAGGAGGGCCCTGGCGAATTTGCTAAGGTAAATGTGTCCCTTTGGAGATTTCTGGGAAAACACCCAGACATCCCTTTCTTTCCAAGCAATTTCACACTCTACTATCCTCTGGACTTCTACAGCATATTTAGACGAAGAGAAGTGTCTGTTGGCGAAGTCAGGTTTTTGGAGCAGTAGAGTGGGTTTTTAGCTGGACATGCTAGAAACATGCCCTGCCTCCCTAGCCAGCTACAGGGTCCCCAGTCCCCACCCTGGCCTGCATTCAGTTCCTCAGGCGCATTCAGCTCCTTCCCTTCTCCAGGTCTTTCTGCTGATATGCCTGGAGAATTGTGTCTCTCCTACTCCTCACCCAGAGCCTCAAAAAGCGACTCCCTCAGGTTTTAGTTCAAATGCCACCTGCTTAAAGAAGACTTTTTAGACCACACTATCTAAAGTAGTGGCCCCTTTCTTATGGGAGCACTTACCACAAACAGAAATGATGTTGCTTATTCATTCGCTTATCTCTTTATTATTTCTCTCCCCTTACCAGATTTTACAGCCTTATTACAAGCCCCTTATTTATTCCTAGGATCCTCAATATGTTCATAGGACCTACCATGTAGAAGTGCACAGTATATACTTGTGAATTGAATGAATGAGTCTCAGGACTGGAAAATATCTTAGAAGAGCCCGGGTCTATCCCCATCCTATAATGAAATGCCCTCGAACAGTTTTGAGACCCACTTCATGGACTGGTACCCAGCTCATGAGGGTGTTTTTACCTAAACTGCAGCAAAACAAGACTAGTAAGAACAATGCTTTTTCATTGTTCTAACTTCATTCAACTTAAAGGACTTTATGCTAAGGTTATGCGCTTCCTGTTTTGGGGAGGTATTAAAGTATCTTCTATTACATTGCGGTGATAATAAGTGGCAGTTAACTGTTTAATGTCCTTACTTGGAAAAATAAAAATAAAACCTTGGTGACTTTAACTGGTCTTCAGGTCTCTCTGACTTGTGACATTCAGAGTACTGGAAGCCACTGGTCTCACATCCATCCATCTGTGTGACTATTTAGATGATGTTGAAGCCACTGGTCTCACATCCTCTGTAAGACTATTTAGATGATGCTGAAGTGGCCATTGCCTCCCCCGTTGCCTTTGATTATTAAAGCATGCTTTTTTTTTTTTTTTGAGAAGACAGGGTCTCACTGTCACTTAGGTTGGAATGCAGTGGTGCACTCACAGCTCACTGTTTCTCATCCTCCCAGGCTCAATGCTATCTTCCCACCTCAGCTGCCAGAGCAGCTGGAACCACAGGCACAAATCACCATGCCTGCCTAAATTTTTTTGTTTTTTTTTTTGTAGAGAAGGGTTTTGCCATGTTGTGCAGCTGGTCTCAAACTGCTGAGCTCAAGCAATCTGCCCACCTCGGCCTCCCAAAGTTCTGGGATTACAGGCATGAGTCACTGTGCCCAGCCTATGCTTTCTTTAAATTTTTGTTCTCCCTGTGACTTCCATCTGTGGTGGCATGGAGGTGCACTGCTCAGCCCTCCTCCCAGAGAGTCTGCCACTGTGTGGTAGCCAGCTCCAGCTGCTGCCCTTTGGGTTAACCATAGTTTTCATGTCAAGGCCATGCCTCCCTGGGGCTGCCTTTAGCCAGTGACGGAGCACAGCATGGGTACTAGGGCTTGGCCATCCGTGACCAACGTGAAATTCCTCCAAGGGCATCAAAGGACGGACACTCCATCCACTTAGCAGAGACTTTCTCAGAATGGTGCTGTAGTGCTACCCAATCATTCTCCCCCTCTCTCCTTTCACATGTACCATACCTGCGTCCTTGTCTGACGGCTCTCCCCACCTGTTTTTGCTCTCTCTTGTTCAACATTCCCAGGTATTTCCCCCAATAAATGGCTTGCATGTCTATCTCTTCTTGGCATCTGCTAGTTCAAGAAGCTTCCTGAACTAACTTATCCCTTGGCTTACAGGGACTCTAGGAACTAGACAAGGTATTTCAAATGTGATCTGATCAGCTGTGCAACTATGGACAGTTAATCTATTTCACCATCTGTAAGATGGGGATATTACTACTCACCTATAGGGTTGCTGGGATACTTGAAGGGAATAACATGTGAAGTGCTTAACGGTGCCTGGTGCTCTTTAAATGGTAAAGGCCTGTCCCCCGCTGGCTGCCATTATGAGAAAACCACACTATTTAAAGGCTGTTCTGAGCTCCGAAAGTGCATTTTATGTGTTCAAATAAAAAGTGACCAAAAGTGTAGATTTTATTTTTAATTGCATATTTTAAAGGACCTGGAGGATTCTTAGGGTTATCAGGGTGTGATATCAGACAGTCTAATGTAAAATGAATTTTAGTGCAAAGTCTACCTTCCAAGGAGCAGATGACTAGGCAGTAATCTGGGAGGAATGGGATTCAGGGGAGCTAGAATCATGGCCAGCAGGCAGGGAGACTATTTCCTTCCTAGAAGGAGACCAGCACAGGTGATTCTCTGGACTCGATTCAGGACAGGTGCAGAACCATTGACAAATGAGAGTTTGTAAGTGAGCACAGGTTATTCAGATCTGGATATGGAGAAGGAATTGACTAGTAAAAGGTTGGACTTGGGTGACAGAACAGAAGTGCCCAGAGCTGAGGAAATAAGAAGACCAATTGGAAGCAGGCCCAGGTGGCATCTGCATCAGCTAGACCTCTTTCTCTATATTTGCCACTAAGATCTAGTGTGTTTCCTGAAAAGTGGGCCCAGCTGTGGGAACATAGCGTCTATATTTAAAATATTAAATAATTGTAATGCCTGCTCTCTTAAGCTTGTTAAGAGGTTTGAAAGTAACTGGCACATTACTTGGAACGTAGTAGGTACTTAATAAGCATTAATTTTCCTTCTTGTTCGACACAAATTTAAGTGTGTTGATTTGGCTAATGTGCAGTGTGGCTCTGCCTCACACAGAGAGATGCTTTATTCAGTCTTCGAAGACATGGTCTCTCAAAGCCATGTCATAAGGCCTATGAGAAGATTGCCAGGGCTCGAATCAGGATTCAAGGGGATGAAGAGAGAGAGGGGAGGAAGGAACTGCAGAACTGGTGACAGATGGCATGTGGGAAGGCAAAATCAGGAGTCAGGTCTGCTAAGATAGCAACAGTGAAAGGCAAGCTGGGAAGGCCTAGGACTGTGGCTTAGGGGGACTAAACCTGAGTTCAGATCTCATTATAAGGAGATCAGAAATATCTTGGCATTGGCAGGGGCACACATTTGAATAGCAAGCCAGAATTCTGTTAGCCCAGGGCAGAACAGTAATTGTCTGCACCAATTTTCTGATTCTCTATCACCTTTTTACACTAGTGGGGTCATGGCCTAATAATCCAAACCCAAACCACAGCTGCTGGCCAGCACAGGAAAAGCCAGGCCAGAGTGAGCCTCAGGTGAAACTTTGGGACCCTTGAGGAATCTGTTTTCATTTTTCACTAAAGTTCTTACTATTCTGAGGATAGTTTTCAAATTGTCTTCAGTTTCTCAATTTAGAGATTTTTTTCCAGTAAAAAAGACTCCTTAAACCCAGTTTTAAGTAAATAGAATGCCACTACCCAAAGGCCATGAGCAATTTTGGTTTGTTTTTTTGAGACGGAGTTTCGCTCTTTTTGCCCAGGCTGGAGTGCAATGGCATGATCTCAGTTCACTGCAATCTCCGCCTCCTGGATTCAAGCAATTCTCCTGCCTCAGCCTCCCATGTAGCTGGAATTACAGGTGCGAACTACCAGGCCCATCTAATTTCATATTTTCAGTAGAGATGGGGTTTCACTGTGTTGGTCAGTCTGGTCTTGAACTCCTGATCTCAGGAAATCCGTCTGCCTCAGCCTCCCAAAGTGCTGGGATTACAAGTATGAGCCACCCTGCCCAGCCCTGAGCAATTGTGATTCTTATTCTTTAGGAGTTACATTGGAATGTGAATTAGACAAGCATGCTGAATCCATGAAGAAAATACAGGTTTCATTGTGTTCAAATACACATAACATGAAACCCTTTTCACCATTCTTAAGTATACATTCCAGTGACATTAAGTACATTCACAATGTTGTACACCCATCACCGCAATTCACTTCCAGAACTTTTTCATCATCCCAAACTGAAACTCTGTATCCGTTAAGCAGTACCTCCCCATTCTCACTCCTCCCAGCCCCTGACAACCACCATTCTACTTTCGGTCTCTATTAATTTGAATACTCTAGGTACCTCATGTAAGTGAAATATAATATAATATTTGTTCTTTTGTGACTGGCTTCTTATTTCACTTCTCATAAAGTCTTCAAGGTTCATCTATCTTGTAACATGTATCAGTACCTCATTTCTTTTTCTTGTTTTTTTTTAAGGCAAGGTCTTGCTCTGTCACCCAGACTGGAGTGCAGTGGTACAATCATGGTTCACTGCAGCCTCGACCTCCCTGGCTCAAGCGATCCTCCCATCTCAGCCTCCCAAGTAACTAGGACTACAGGTGCATACTACTACACTCAGCTAATTATTTTTATTTTTATTTTTTGTAGAGACAGGGTCTCACTATGTTGCCCAGTCTGTCTCAAACTCCTGGCCTCAAGAAATCCTTCTGCTTTAGCCTCCTAAAGTTCTGGGATGACAGGCATGAGCCACTGTGTCTGGCCATCTCTTTTTCCCCCCCTTTTATAAAGAGATGGATTCTCACTGTGTTGCCCAGACTGGACTCAACTCCTGGACTCAAGTTATTCTCCCACCTCAGCCTCCTAAGTAACTGGGATTACAGGTGTGAGCCACCACACCTGGTTCCTTTTGTTGTTGTTATTGTTGTTGTCTGTAGCACTTGGCCCAGTGAGTGGCACATAGAAGATACTCAATAAACTCAATTAAGTAAATGAAGACGTGCTCACCTCCCATGCAGTAATAAGCAGTGTCTGGCTGCAGGGAGTACTTCAGTCCTGTTTAAGGCAGAGTAATATTCCATGAAGAAAACTTTCGAGGCAGCTTTCTCTGGAATGGAGTCAGATGACAGGGGCTAACTAATTTTTTGGACTTGCTTTAGTCAGGGACACTGTATTTTTGACTGATTTTTAAATCAAAATTTAAATAATAAAAATAACTCAAACCAATTAACTGACACAGTTATTCAAATACAATGTAAATATAAAATGAATCACAATTTCAAACAGAAATGCAGATGGGTTCTCACTTTTTAAAAATAAGCAAAATGTGTGAAGTATTAATTATAGGGTTTTTGTTTTTACAGCAGAATGTCTCATAAAGTATCATAGATAAATTTTCAAGTAAATACATTCAGAAAGTTAAATATAAGCATTGCAAAACCACTCCTATTTAGAGGATTTATACAGGTCAGGATTACAAAAGTGGGGCTTCAGATCTTATGCAGAGATAACCTGCTCCCAGGCTGACATGAGAGAAATGAAATAAAAGTTGCTTAGACTGGAAGTCATCAAATACCTATTCTTACCTTGGTTATTGATCCAAGAATTGCTTATATCTTTTTCAACTGAAGGTAAAATGGAAATGTATCCACAGGTTGAAATAATTTAAATGCAAACAACTACCAATCCAACATCAAGTTTTTGTAACCTAAACAAAGACCAGAATCTAATTATTTAACCTCATTTGGTTTCAATTTTCTGTCTACTTTAGGAAACTGTGCCAGAATTATAGGAGATAATATCTAATTATTTATTCCAAGATTTCTCGGAGGCTTTCTTATGCTAATGTTCATTGTGACTCTTCCGAAGAGTACACCGTGTGATCATTCTTAAGCTGACTTGAGTCCAGAATCTACATTTCACAGGTCTTCTTGTAGTGCTATTGTCACTTGGGATATATTTTGGGAAATGCTGAGTCTGATAATAGGTTATAGAAAAGCAATAAAAATGATGAAAGAATTTGGAAATTATACCTACAGTTTGATGTTTAAAAACCATGTATTTTTCAGGCAATGTAGGAAGGTGACTAGTTTTTAGAGCACAAGCTTAAGGCAAAACAAAACTGGATTCAAATCCCAACTCTGCCACCTTGTAGCTTTGTAATATGAGCTAATTATTTAACCTCATTTGGTTTCAATTTTCTGTCTACTTTAGGAAATTGTGCCAGAATTATAGGAGATAATATCTAATTATATCGATTGAAATCCAGCCAGGAGACAAAAAACACACCAATTATTTTATCAGAGATTAACACAAAGAGTTGTTAACTGAAAAATCAAAAGGAAAACACTAAGTTATGACACTAGTAGCGATTGCAGGAAGTGGCTACCATCCACAGAGCTGGGGAAACAAAGTGAAGTTGGAATTACAAAAATGTAGAAGTTTGGAGAAGCCCGACAGATCTGAAACACTGAAACCTCTGAAGAGGGGGTGCTGCCGGGCCTGGGGCTGGGTCCTGGGAGGGGGTGAGGAGGCAGGTTTGGCAAATGTTGGAAAAACTGCAACCTGGATTCAACTGCTGCTCCTGGAATCAACCACCACTGCCAAGGTACAGAAGTGAGGCTGGGGTGATGCTCACAGGAATGAGAAGCAAACAGGAAGCTCGTGGGAAACAAACAGGAAAGAGCAAATCCCTCCTTCCTCCTATCTATCTTCCAGTCTCCCTCCATTGCTCTGATTTGTAAAGCTTCATGGGAGCAGCTGGGAAAGCATAAATGTGGTTTGCAGAGTCCTAGTCCCAGCATCACTAAGCAAAGTATAGAAGGGTGGGTTTGGGGCTGACAGGTGGGTTTGGAGCTGCGCCACTGGCACAAACACAAAGTGCTTAGAGCAGAGAAAACATATGATGGCTGTTCCCCCTCCTCCTCCTAATCTGACTCATTAACTCAGTCTTACGCCTGGTACATATCCGCAGAATTGTAGAGGACCTAGCTATGATAAAGACAGAAGAAATTAAATGCCTGGAAGTTCAACTAGTTAAATAAACGAGGTAGGCTCAACATTGCATCTCACATTTAACATGTCTGAAACGGAACACTTGATTCCTCCAAATACATTTCTTTCTCAGTCTTTTAAAAGTGGAATTCAGAAAAGGTCACTTCCCAGCTTCAACTCTCCGATGTCTTCCCACTGTATAGAAGACAATGTCGACTCCTACCCACAGCCAGTAAGACCTGTCCTCTCTCCAACTCCATCCATGTTGCTCCTCCTTGTTTATTCAGTTCCAGTCACACAGGCCTCTTTTCTGTTCCTCTAACACCTCAAGATCTTTTCCACTTTGCACCACTGTACTTTATGTTCCTTCCACCCAAAATACTACAGACAGGCTCTTGACAAAGCTAGGTTTCTGTTAATCCTGAGGGCTGAGCTCAACTGAAGGCTTTTCAGAGATACCTTCCCTGACACTCTCCTATCTACAACTACTCCCTGACTTGTCTGTTTCCTTCATGGTGTCTTCATGATATTTTTTGCTTACTGTTTATTGCTAGTCTCCCCTCACCCTTACCCATCTATGTGAGTTGCTCGAGGTCCGGGACCTCTGGTATCTTGTCCATCCTCTCTCTAGCACCAAGGACAGCAGCTCATTCAGAGTAGACCTTCAAAGTATTTTCTGAATGAATGAACGAGTGCTTGAATGAATGAATGAAGGGTGTTCTCAGGAGAGAGGCACAAATATGACTAAGACAGTCTTGCCTCCAGAGAGCAACACTCTAATGGAAAAAGTGTACATGTGCTCCAAGGTTCACTGACTGTTATCATTCACCTTACCCAAGTCAGAAGCATAAGAATTATCCTAAGTCACTACTCTCCATTATCAAAAATCAAGCCCTTCGGCCCTCCTGTTCCTCAACTGTGTTACTGTAGTGGCATCTTGATCCTAATTTTCCTACCTCTAGTGTCCCCCAATTCAAACACTAAATTATCCTCCAAATTTGTATATTTATTTCTAAGCATTCCCCCAATTCAAATACTAAACTATCCTCCAAATTTGTACATTTATTGATAAATGATTGACATGTCCTAAAGTTAATTGAATGTTAGTAAAATTTAATTTTCTATGTAGCTAAACATAAATATGAGTTCCAATACTTTTCCCACACATCGCTTTGTAGACTGTTACACTTCAAACCACTTCCCATACTGATATTTTAAGAATACAAATCTGATTATATTGCTGTATTTAAAATTACTGCAGTGATTCCTCAATATTTTTAAGATTCATTTATTCATTTCACAAATATTTGTTAAATGGTAAACTCTGTAAAAAGCAATGGGAATACATGGAGAAACAAGTCAGCTCCTAACCTAAGTAGTTTCTAGTCTACTGAGAGACAGAGAGAATTAAACAAGCAAATAACACACAATGTGATAAGTGCTAAGATGGGTTTAAGCATGTTATGTTGGCCAGGCACAGTAGCTCATGCCTATAATCCCAGCACTTAGGGAGGCCAAGGCAGGAGGATCACTTGAGGCCAGGAGTCTAAGACCATCCTGGGCAACACAGCGAGATTCTGTCTCTACTAAAAAAAAAAAAAAAAAATTAAAATAGCCAGGTGACCAGGCATGGTAGCTCACACCTGTAATCCCAGCACTTTGGGAGGCCAAGGCAGGTGGATCACCTGAGGTCAGGAGTTC
>NW_012119265.1:2769237-2920316 GCF_000951035.1 Colobus angolensis palliatus | reverse complement strand
AAAAAAAAAAAAAAAAAAAGCCAGGCATGGTAGCACATGGCTGTAGTCCTAGCCACTCGGGAGGATGAGGCAGAATGATCACGTGAGCCCAGGAATTCGAGGCTGCAGTGAGCCACGACTATGACACTGCACTCCAGCCTGGGTGATAGAGCAAGACCCTATCTCTAAAAAAAAGAAAAAAAAAAAAACAAATAAAAACCATGGTATGTTATGGCACATGGAAATGGTACAGACTAGCTGGAGTGTGGAGTGTGAAAGGGGAAAACAAAGGTAATGAGGCTGCAAACATAGACTGAGGCAAAATCAGAAAAGGGCTTGATAAGATTTAAACTTTTATCCTGACAGTAAATGGGAATCACTGAAGGGTTTTAATCAGAAGTAACTTGATTAGTTTTTTTATAAAGAACTACCTGGTTGGATGTGGAGAATGAATGGGTATGATGGGAAGACTCAAACAGGAGGCCAAGAGACTGCTAGGAGATGGCTACAAAGTCATCTAATGGTGGTAGTGAGAAGCCTAGCATGGAGGTGGGGAGAGAGGCAGGGGTGAAGATAAGACTTGAAAGATATTTAGAAGAGGGTACGAAAGAGGAGTGATAAGAAATGATGGCCATGCTTCTGGTTTGGCCAACAGGGTTGGGGATGGTATCATTCATCAAGATGAGGACTCAGGAAGCAAAACAGAGTTATGGGGAACATGCTGAGTTGAGCTTTGGACATGTTGAAGGTTGAGGAACCTGTAAGATAGAGTGGAGATACATGGGTCTAGGGTTCAAAAGAAAGTTCTAGCCTGAAGATAGAGAGTTTAGGAATTGCCAACTTGGGAATGGATGGAATCAGCCAAAGGATGGCTGGTAAAAAGATATTGCTGAGGCCTCGAGCATTGAGGTACACCTACCTTTAAAGAACCAGGCTGAGGAAGGTATAATGGAGTCTAGGAGCATGGGGTAAGTCAGGTTTAGCAGGCAGGGAAAGGGGACAGACAAAGAAACTAATAATACAGGAGTGGAACCAAGATTTGCTGACTGATCGAATATTGGGGGAGAGACGAGAGGCCAGAAGAAGGGGAATGTGGGATTTTGGGAAGATAGCAATATCACTAACTCAGGAGGGGAAAGTGAGAGATACACAGGTTTTGTAGGAAGATGTGTTCTACTTTGGACATGGTGAAGGGGCCTGTGGGAAACATAAGTGGAAACATCCACTAGCCACTTTGCAATGAAAGTTTCAAACTCAGCAGAAAGACCAAAAATAGATAAATTGATTTGAGAAGAATCAGTCTAGAAGTAAGGGCTGATTGCAATAAATAAGAGACAGCATAGACAGTGCACTCTTTGAGAACAGCAGGTTTTTGCTCGACTCCTCAGTGTCTATTCCATGCACTGCCACTCTGTGGAAATGGTCCTTAACAAGGCATTGGTCCCATGAATGATGCATGCGGGGAGGCCTGTAGAGACCTAAGGAAAGGTTCAATTCATGGCAGTGATATCTGTGGACCACCTGCTTCGGGCGGTGGCTCACACTTGTAATCCCAGCACTTTGGGAGGCCAAGGCAGGTAGATCACCTGAGGTTGGGAGTGCGAGACCAGCCTGACCAACATGGAGAAACTCCGCCTCTACTAAAAATACAAAATTAGCTGGCATGGTGGTGCATGCCTGTAATCCCAGCTACTCTACTCAGGAGGCTGAGGCAGGAGAATCGCTTGAACCTGGGAGGTGGTGGTTGCAGTGAGCCAAGATCGCGCCATTGCACCCCAGCCTGGGCAACAAGACTGAAACTCCATGTACCAAAAAAAAAAAAAAAAAAAAAAAATCATCCGAAGGCTTGTTAGAGGGGTGATTCCTGGGCGAGATCCTAGACCTATTAAATCAGAATTTTAAGACAGATAGATCTGGGGATCTGCACTTTTACCTCTCCCCTAAAAGCAGTTCTTAAGCACCATTGAAATGCAGTGGAACATGGTGACTCAGAAGCCAGGAAAAGTAACTTTCTAGAAGGAGAAAAATAGTTATGTGTAGAATCTTTCAAAGAGGGGCCATGAAGAATGAGGGGCAAGGAAAGGTCATGGCATGGGGTAAACATGAGCTTACTGGGCACCCTTGGGAAATCACTTTAAGTCAAATAATCAGAATATAAAAGAAGGGGCATAATTGTGAATAAGAAACAGGAAAACAAAAATGACCATAGCGTAGGATTCAGAGGGTCCCAGACTCAGCAGTATTAGAATTACCTGGGGATCTTCTGACTCAATAAGTCTAAGATCTGAGTTGTGATTCTGCTAATTACCAGCACTGGGGAACCACTGTTGCAGAATTTCTCAAGATGTCTGGAACTAAGAGAAACAGTAATAGGATGGAAGCTAAATAGGAGTTATAGGGTGGAATAAGAAACAGGGTTGGGGTGGGGGAGTTCTTTAGTACTGGTAATATCTAGCATAATTTGAGGTAGAAGGAAATAAGTTAGACTGAAGATACAAGAGAAAGGAGATATGCTAGTATTCTTTTGTTCTTTCAAAGACATCACTCCTGCAATTGCTCCTAGTATCCCAGCATTATCATTTTTTCCTTTTCCACTGATTTGTTCTCATGGGCATTCAAACACGCTGCTATTTTCTCTCATCTTAAAACTAAACACTGGTAAACCCATATTGACAGTTACCACACTATTTCTGTGTTTCTCCTTATAACAAAATTCTCAAAAGAGTTGATTCTATCTTCTGCTTCCCATTCCTCTCTGCCCATACTCACTTGACTTCATTCCAAATGGGTTTTCACCACAGACATAACCAAAACTGGGCTTATCCAGGCCACACGTGACCTCTGCATTGCTGAATCCAATGGCTAATTCTCATATTTCATATAATCTAATGGTATCATTTGACATAGATCACTCTCTCCTCTCTGAAATACATTATTCACTTGGTGTCTAAGAAACTAAATAGTGCTGGTTTTAAAATATGGGTGAAGATTCATTTGTACTTCTTTGATCAAGAGGTGGAGTCTGTATCTGCTTTCCTTGAATCTGCATGGGCTTGTGACTGTTTGACTAACAGGGTACAATAGAAATGATACTGTATGACTTCCAAGGGTGGGTCATTAAAGGGCCATGCCCCCTTAAGATCAGGCACAAGAGAAGGATGTCTACTCTGCCTATGTCTATTCAACATTGACATGTGTAAATGACATATAAGGGTAATGGAGACTAGGAGGAAAGAGTTAGACAGGAAATTCTAGCCAGGCAAATTAGGCAAGAAAAACAAATAAGAGTTATTCAAACTGGAAAGGAAAAAGTAAAATTACTTCTGCTTGCGTATGACATGTTCTTGTATATAAGTCTAAGGAATCCACTAAAAAAGTATTAAAACTAATAAACAAGTTCTAAAATTTGAAGAGTACAGTATCAATATCTAAAAATCAATAATCAAAAATCAAATTATTTTTATATGCCAGTAACGAATAATTTGAAAATGAAATTAAAATAATTCTATTTACAATAGCATCAAAAAGAACAAAATGCTTTGAAATAAATTTAATAAAACGAGTACAACTTATACTCTGAAAACTTTAAAACATTATTTTAAAAAATTAAAGAAGAGCTAAATAAACAAAAAGATATCCCATATTCATAGATCGGAAGACTTAATATTGTTAATATGGCAATATTCCCCAAATTGATCTAAAGGTTCAGTGTAATCGCTACCAAAATCCCAGTTGGCTTTTTTTTTTTTTTTTGCAGACATTGACAAGCTGATCCTAAAATTCATACTAAAATTCAAAGGACCCAGCATAGCCAAAACAATCTTAAAAAAGAACGAAGTTGGAGGATTTTTGCTTACCCATTTTGAAACCACAAAGCTTCTATAAGTGAGAAACTACAGTACAAACATAAACATAGCCATATAGATCAATAGAATAGAACTGAGAGTCCAGAAATAAACCTTCAAATTTACAGTCAATTCAACAAGGGTACCAAGACAATTCAATGAAGAAAGAGTAGTCTTTTCAACAAGTAGTACTGGGATAATTAGATATCCACATGTTAAAGAATGAAGTGGAATTCACTTTCTCATACCAAATTTAAAAATTAACTCAAAACCAAACAAAATGTAAAAGCTAAGACTATAAAACCCTTATAAAAAATATAGGTGTAAATTTTGTGACCTTGAATTAGGCAAAGCCTTCTTAAATATGACACCCAAAACACAAGTAACAAAAGAAATAATAGATAAGTTGCATTTCATCAAAATTGAAAACTTTTGTGCTTCAAAGGACACTATCAAGAAAGTGAAAAGATAGCTCACAGAATGGGAGAAAAATACTTGTAGATCATGTACGAAAAGGGACTTGTGTCTAGAATATAAAAAGAACTCTTACAATTCAATAATAGAGAACTGTAACAACCTAATTTAAAAATGGGTTGGCCGGGCGCAGTGGCTCATGCCTGTAATCCCAGAACTTTGGGAGGCTGAGGCGGGCGGATAACAAGGTCAGGAGATCGAGACTATCCTGGCTAACACGGTGAAACCCCGTCTCTACTAAAACATATAAAAAATTAGCCAGGCGTGGTGGCGGGCGCCAGTAGTCCCAGCTACTCGGGAGGCTGAGGCAGGAGAATGGCATGAACCCAGGAGGTGGAGCTTGCAGTGAGTCGAGATCACGCCACTGCACTCCAGCCTGGGTGAAAGAGCGAGACTCCGTGTGAAAAACAAAAGGGTTAAAGAACTAAGTAGATCTACAAACGGTTAATAAAAACATGAAAAGATGTTCAATATCACTAACCATTAGGGAAACACAAGTCAAAATCACAGTTATACCATAAAATGGTGGTTGTCAGGGGCTGGGGGAGAAATGGGGAGTTGTTTAATAGATACAGATTTTAGTTTGGCAAGATGAAAAAGTTCTGAAGATCTATTGCATGAGAATGTGAATACACTACTGAACTGTATACTTAAAAGTGAGATGGTAACTTCTGTTATGTGTGTTTTTTCTAACCACAATTTTAAAAATACACCACAATTATACCACTTCAAAGGTATTCAAGTGTGAAGTGAGGTGGTATAGGTATCCTATCCCACTAGGATAGGATAGCTATAATTAAAAGATAATAACAAGTGTTGGGGAGGATGTGGAGAAACTAGAACCCTCATGCATTGTTAGTAAGAATGTAAAATGGTACAGCTGCTTTGGAAAACAATTGGGAATTTCCTCAAAAGCTTCAACACAGAGTTTCCATATGAGCCAGTAATTCCACTTGTAGGTATTGAATAGGTCTGGAATAAACTGCTGTGACATAAAAATTATTTTAAGCAGAAGGTATTTGAGTTCCTGAAATCTCTTTGCTGCCTAAAAGAAGAGTCTCCCAAAAGAAGTCAAAATAACTGAAACATCATAAATCCCCATCTCAGGAACAACCAGGGAAGATTAACTATTATTACCAGAGATAAGATGTCTCCATATCACACCTAAATAGACGTTTGTCATGAAAACTATCATATCTTCCATGTAATCTCCCAAGGGCCCATTTATCTTTCCTGAAAGTCACTGTTTTCCCACAAGTGCCCTTCTCCCTTTTGCCTTCCCCTATTATGACTGTATATAAGCCCCAAATAATCACCCCTCTGAGTACCATTCCATTGTGAACTCGTTTGTATGTGATTAAAATGTCTTTTCTTTTGCTAATCTTTCATTTGTCAGTTTAATTTGCAGGACTCCAATGACTGAATCTAAAAAATAGATTAAAAGTTTTTCCTTCCCCACAATATATACCCAGAGAAATGAAAACATATGTCTCTACCAAAACTTGTACCCAAATCTTCATAGCATTATTCATAATGGCCCAAAAGTGGAAAACCCCAAGAGCCCATCAAATGCTGACTGGATACACACAACATGGTACAGCTACACAATGAAGTCTCAGCCAGCAATAAAAAGGAATAAAATACTGATTCACACTACAACATGGATGAACTTTGAAAACATGCTAAGAGAAAGAAACCAGTCACAAAAATCTCATATTGTGTGATTCAATTTATGATTCTACATTTGATTCCATTCCATGAACTGTCCAGAATAGACAAATCTATAAAGTAGATTAGTGCTTACCTAGGGCTGGGAGGATGGAGGGATTGGAGATGATTGCTAATAGGCACAGGGTTGCTTTTGGGGGTAATAAAAATGTTCAAAATTGATTGCGGTGATGATTATAAAATTCTGTGAGCACATTAAAACTATTGAATGGTACACTTTGAGTGGGGGAATTGTATGGTATGTAAATTAGATTTCCACAAAGCTGTTTTTAAAAAAGACAAACAAAAATGGCCATGCAGCTTTTGTTTTGTTCACTGCAAACACTTGATCTTAGAGCCCCGAGCCTTCTTAAAGAAGCCTGACTACCCTAAAGCCACCAGACTGTCACAAAACCCAAGCCACATGTAAAGGCCATGTGTTGTCCTAGCTCAGCCCAGCTTTTTCATCGTCACAGCCCAGGTACCAAATACCTGAGTAAAGAAGCCTTCAGATAATTCCAGCCTTCAGGCCTTTGGGTTACCGCACTAGCCATTCAAGTCTTCCCAAATAAGGTTCCAGACAAGCCGATCTGCACCAAAGCCTGTCCCAATACCTGACCACAGAATATCTGAGCACAATAAAATGGTGGTTGTTTTACCCATTCAATTCTGTTAAGAAATACATCACTGTAAAGACCACTCTTCTAGTTTTTCTCCTCACTGTCTACTCCTCAGTCTAATGGTTCTTCCCTAATCTCCCTGAATGTTGGAGTATCCCGTGTCAATCCATGGGCCACTTCTATTCCTATGCTCACTCCCTTGGCGCTCTCACGTGGTCTTTTGCCTTTAAGTACCATGCTAATGACCCTCAAATTTATATCTTCAGCCTGGACCCCTTTTCTGAACTCTAGATTAGTATATTCACCTGCTTATTGGACATTTCTACTGGATTTCTAACTGGCATCTAAAATTTAACAAAAACAGTTGTTCTTTTCCTCCAAACTTGCTTTTTCCAATCATCCCCATCTCAGTAAACTCCAACGCCCAGCCTTGCAGTCATTATAAGACCTCTTCACTGCAAACTGGCTTACTCCCTGGCCCCCTTCAGGTCTTCACCAAAATTCCTAAAGAGGCCTTCAAATACAGAGTAACCCAGTCTGTGTCCCTCACATTCCCTACCTGCCCATCCCAGCTTTGATCTCCTCCAAAGCACTCACTTCCACCTGATCCTCTTTTACTAATTGGTCTCTTTCTCTCTCTACTAGAATGTAAGCTCCATGAAGGCAAGTTTTGCCTATTTTATTCATTCCTTTATCCCCAATGACCAAAGATGTGTAATATCTTTGGCACTCAATAATTATTTGTTTAGTCATTGACTGAGTAATCAAGTGAGTTCAGGGGCAAGCAGGGATGAAATCAAGACCGTAAGTAAAGTGTTAGCCTCAAAAGGAGATATAATACATCTCTTCTCTTGGGGAAGAGAAAAAAAAAGTCTACTGATTTTGAACATCTAAGCAAAGAAATGACAGTAGAACCAATCTTACATGGGGCTTACTATGGAGGTCACAAGTGTAAGCACTTTACACATATTCATGGGTGTAATCCTCTCAACTGCCTGTAGGCAGGTTATCATCATTTTATAGATAAGGAAACTGAGGCAGAGTGAGGTTAAGTAACTTCTCCAAGGTGACTAGCCATTAAGTGACAGAGCTGGAATAAAAATCGAGTTATCTGACTTCAGGGTCCATCATAACCTCCACACCGTACTACATCTTGAAGGTCCTTTACTGAGGGTGATATAATAGTGGTGGGATACAGAACTTGAAAAAAGTAGAAGAGGTCTGAAATAACTATTTGGGAGTTCAGTAGGGAGTCCATTAAACTAAAGAATTGTTGAGAAGCACCGAAGACCTGGTGCAATTAAACTATATGGTTTTGCAATGGACTCCATTAAGTTGGGAAGAAAGGGCCACAGAAAGAGGAGGTGGCTACTCACCTGTCAAGTCTGCTTAGATGTTGCCCTGGTTTCAAAAGCTGCTACTTTTGAAAAATAGCATCTATATAAAGCAAATACTTTATCTAATAATCCACTGAAATAAATATATAGTTGTTCTCACAAAATGTCACTACTCACATCTGACAAATTCTGACACAAGACCCTAGGAATCAGTATACTTGTTTTTACTTGATGACCTACCAAATTCTTCCTATTTACAATTACTTCAGCTGCAACAAGAACTAAAGGCAAGTTATCTTTACGTTATGAAAACGATGGATAAATCGATAAACAAAATGTGGCATTCACATCCAGTGGAATATTATTCAGCCTTAAAAGGAATGAAATTCTGATGTAAGCTATGACATGGATGAATGTTTAAGAAATGCTAAGTTTAGACAGACACAAAAGGATATTGTATGATTCCACTTACATGAAGTACCTAGAATAGTCAAATTCATAGGGACAGAAAATAGAATGGTGGTTGCCAGAGGCTGGCGCGGAGGGAGAATGGGTAGTAATTGTTTAATGGGCATGGGTTTCAGTTTGGGATGATGAAAAATTTCTGGAGATGGATACTAGTGAATGTTGCAAAACAATGTGAATATAATTAATGTCAACTAATTTTACACTTAAAAATGGTTGAAAAGGAAAGTTTTGTATATGTATATTTTACTACAAAAGTAGTTATGAAACACGGAATAAGAATGCAGGCTTGTTGGAATCTACTTCTGATGAGAAACCAACTATGTGTCTAGGACAGTTAAGGTACAGAGATCTATAGAGAGGCAGCAGAGCTAGGATGCAGTATGAATATTCCCCCAATTTACGTGACAAAGAGAGTTTTCAAGATTGTTATACTGCTAGTTAAGAGCAGCAGGGACTGCAGCTTTGGACTACCCTGCTTCCAGTGGCAGGGCTGGAACAGTCTTAGGAACTTCTGGGTTGGGGGCGGGGGAGGCCGCAAGGCGGGGTGGAGGGGGGGTTCCAATTAGCCATCAATGCTCTTTTTATGCTCAAATACTTGACATCAGGAGTCTTGACTGATTCTCTGTAGCCCAGACTTTCAACAAGTATCTGGCTCCTACAAGGTATTTATTACATAGCTAGTGAATGTAGATGAAAGTTTGATTTGGTTTATAAAATGGAGAATAGATAACATCTTCTTCAGAGTGCTATACCTGGTTGGAATAGAACCATATAAAAATACAGATATAAAGGCAAGGCATTATTCTTAATACAAACAGGACAAAAAGAGGCTTGAAAAATCTCCCTGAAGGTCACAGTTTATTTGCTATGATCTGCTTTCTTGGTGAGTTAGGATAATTCTCACTGAAAACATGGAAGGCTCTGATTTAACTTTTTCTTTTAGTCATTTTGGAAAGAGAAGAGGGTGGGGTCTTTCTGCCTACCAAGTTTTTCAATTCTTACAAAGACAGAACAATGGATGAACAAAGTAATTTACTATTCAGAAGGATACAGGGTTTATTTGGAATAAAAATACACTAGAAAAAATAGTTATTTGTTTGTTTTAGTGATTTTTCTAGCTCTCTAACCTTCCCCCTCCCACCTCAGTTCTGGATGGATTTGCTGTGCAGGCAGAAACCTCAGGTAAGGCATGAACGGTCTCGCAGGTCTTCCCTGGTAGATCACATTCTGCTAATCTCATCGCACTTGACTATCAACTTAATAAATTTAATTATCCAAAAAATCTTATTATCCAAATTTTATATATCTGCCTCCTACAGATGAGTACCATTTTATAATTCACTGAGAACAGTCAAGAATTATATCTTGTATTTATGATTTAAGAACGAGTATTTAAAAACTATGACCTGTATTTATGTAACTATAAGGGACATTAGAAACCAAACAGATGGATATTTACAAAAACTGGTATTTCAGGAAAAGATATAAAGCAGCTCATTCCAACTCTTTTGTATAAACTAGAGAACACACAATTACTTTAAGCAGAATTAAGTTTTTTCTTAATTGCTCTCCAGATTACATCTTAAGACTTTAACCTCCTCAAATTTTCAATGGATTGCCTTTCAGAAAGATTTTTCTAATTAATGTGAGAGGAAATCTAGCTAATAAAAGGCCAAACTCACAGATTCTTTTCAAGAGTTGAATGAATTTTTATGTATCAACACAGATGAATTTCAGTATTCATTCACTAAGCAGAAAGGAATAATCAATTTTTATCATCCATGTACCATACAAATATGAAGTTAAAATAGAATTTTCATTGATGGCCAATACTGTAGATTCCATGTTATAATGAATTCCAAGATCATCAATTTCTGCATCTTTAGTAGAAAGTGTACTTTTCAGTGTTGCAATGTCTTCAAAGAGTCTTCGGTTTGTCTTTATCTTGCTCTTTTTGACTGCAAAGTGCAAAAGATTCCTGAACAAACTGCCTACACATTGGGCACTGCTGAAAATACTTCACGCAGCCATCACACAGGCAGGTGTGCCTGCACGGTAAGAGCACCCAGTTCACAGTCCCATTCTGGCAAACAACACAGTCCTTGCTGTTCTCCTCCGATGGCTCAACTTCACTTTCAGAGAGTCCCACCTTTTCCAACAAACTTCTGTCTGTGTTTTTTTCTTCTGAAGAGGAATTGTTGGAGGGAGTGAAATTATTATTTGCAGACATGAAAAGTTGCTGAAAATCAAAGACATAAGTTTAAAGATTATTATAAATAACAATTACTCTTTAAAACTGGGAGTCATAAGAAGATGCTCAAAATTTATGAGCTAGCAAATCCAATTGCAAAGAATAGTTATCTTCTATAATTATTAACTGAAAAATATAATCATCTTTTCATAAATGGCCATTCTTTGAAACTCTGTAAACAAAAGAGACAGAGATAAGACTACAGAGTACGACTTACCTTAAGATCATGAAATTGACCTTGAGCCAAGAGTAAATATTGATACAATATTCTGCAGGATAGTTTATAAGTCCTATCAGGAATATGAATCACTGACACCATGGAAATCTGAAATAAAAATTGAACACTGGTCAGTACTTAAAATCTTTACATTATTTCACAAATATGTGAAAAATGATTTTCAACTGCTTCTAGACACTTTGTCTTCCGCCAAAAAAAAAAAAAATGCTTCTCAAAAATAAAAGGCTGATAAATTAGAAAACTTGCATCGATCTGATTAAATCATAATCACTGCAGAGGAATCGTTTACTGACATATTTTTGGTAGAGTTATTTTAATTGTACTCAAATTTACAAATTTAATGCGATCACAATGGACAAAGGAATCTTTGAGAGGACTAAAAAAGGAAATGAAGGAGAGGAATTAAAGTCAGTATTAAACAGTCTTAAGAAGTTTGGACATACAGGGACCAGAGAAAACACTTGTTTAGAGAGCTACATGCAATGACTCTAAAATTCTCACATAGAAAAATGAACACAAAAGAACAGCTAGAAAAATACTGAAAAGAGAGAGCTATGAGGGCAACTAGCCCCGTCAGATAATAAAACAGACTACAAAGCCTTTAAAATTAAAACAGTATGGTACTGGCACATGAATAGACAGATGGATGAAACAGGATAAACAGTCCAGAAACAGACCTAATTATGTATAAAAATATAATAAAGGTGTCATGTCAAGTCACCAAAGAGCTTTTTTAATAAACAGTATTGGGACAACCGGATAGCTATGGGAAAATATATATAATTAGATGCATTCCTCATACTGTATATAAGAATAAACTCCAGATGCATAAGAGATCTAAATGTAAAAAGTAAAACTGTACAAGTACTAGAAGAAAACGAATAAATTCCATTTTAGTCTCAGTGTAAGGAAAGACACTAACTGTGACTCAAAATCCAGAGTAAATACACTTGACTATATAAGAATTAAAAATATACATGATAAAAAGCACCATAAACAAAGTCAAAACACATGACGAACTAGAATATTCACAAGGTGTGTCACAGATTAAAGGTTAATATTCCTAATTTATGAAGAACTTTTAAAAACTGAAGAAAAATGGCCAAAATCCTATAGAAAAATGGGCAAAAGACATGAACAGACAATTCATAAAAAGATATAAACATGAACCATGACCATATTAAAAGATGTTTAATTAAAATTAATACTGCACCACTGTTCACTCATCAGAATGACAAAAATTCAAAAGCTTGTCAATGAACTCTGTGGAAATACACTCTCATATATTGTTGGTGGAAATTTTTTTTACAAAAAGGTACAATTTCAATGGCAATATCTAACAAAACAACATGCATTTACACTTCAACCATACAATTCCAACAATATTAAGATATGTATATACGGATTATTCAGCATAAGATTATTTGTTACTGCAGAATACTAGAAACTACCTGAATGTCCAAGCACAGGAGATTGGCAGAATAACTATGGAATATGCATAGCATACACACAGTGAGGTGCTATGTAGCTATTTCAAAAAAAAAGTGAAGATAATCTCTGCAAACTGGTGTGCAGTGATTTCCAGATTTTCTGAAGTGAAAAAAAGCAAAGTACAAAACAGCATACATAGCATAGAGAATGTGCTATCTTTTGTGTAAGAAAAAAGAGAAAATAAAAAAAGGCGGATAAATCGGAAAACAACAATTATCTCTAAGGACTGGGGTGTGTGGGAATGGAGTGGAAGGGATATGGAAGAAAACAACATGAGTATATTTCTTCGTAAGGTTTTCTGACTTTTGAGAGAATCCAAGTAATCTATGGACACAGTTTGACTACAAACCCTCAGTTTTGGCAGGAAGCACAGGGAAATGGCAGTTTGAACACCAAAATAATTAAATTCAGTCATGAGTTATAAAACACTGGGGGAAAAATTCTTGAGGCCATAGAGACAACAGATAAGCAAACAAACAAATGGGAGAGACAGGAAGTCTCTTGCTTGTTGTAGAATGCCAAGAACTGACTGGAGGGAGGGCTGGAGTTGGAAAATAATTATTTTGCAACCATCACAGTAAAGATGAAATCTGGCAAGAATCATCAATGGATGTTAAATCTAGGACAAAAAAATTTTTTAATAAAAAGCATGATATTTACATGATCCTACAGTGCCTCCTCACAGACCAAGGGGGAGAAAAAAACAGAAGAGTGGAGAAAGCAGATAACGCCTTGACTAAGAGATCAAAATTAACATGAATAATTAGAGAAAAGAGCATTGCATGCTTCTAGAGGTGGCACTCTGAAAACGACACAGCACCCGGGCAGCTCACTGGCTGCAGCTGCATAACTTTGATCTGATCATAAGAAAAATCAGACAAACAAAACGAGAATCTTTTAATTTACAAAAAGGGTATGTGTATGTGTATGACTATACCCTTCAAAAATGCTCATGTCATAAAAGACAGAGTATGGAAATGTTCCAGGCTAAAGGAAGCTAAAGATCCATGACAAATACAAAGTCTGGCTCTAGACTAGAACCTGAACTGGAGAAGAAAATTGGTTGTGAATTGGATAAAATACTGTATCAATGTTAAATTTATAAAGAAGATGACTATACTGTGTTTATATAAGAAAGCATCCTTATTTTTAGGAAATACGCACTGAAGTATTTAGGGGTAAAGAATCATCATGTATGCAACTTATTCTCAAATCATTGATTTAAAATATATATACAATCATATATATGTGTATGTATAAACATATGGGCAGGCTGGGTGTGGTGGCTCAAGCCTGTAATCTCAGCCCTTTGGGAGATCACAGTGGGAGGACTGCTTGAGCTCAGGAGTTTGAGACCAGCCGGGGCAACACAATAAGACCCTGTCTTTAAAAAAAAAAAAAATTTTTTTTTAATTTAGCCTGGTACAGTGGTGCATTCCTGTAATCCCAGTTGCTTAGGAGGCTGAGGCAGGATGATCACTTGAGCTCAAGAGGTTGAGGCTGCAGTGAGCCATGACTGTGCCACTACATTCCAGCCTGGTTATAGAGCAAGACCCTCTCTCTCTCTCAATCAATCAATCAACACATACATACATACATACATACATACATAAATGGGCGAACAATAATGCAAAGGACAGAAATGTTAACAATAGGAGATCCAGGTACAGGGTATATGGGTGTTCTTTTACTTCTTTATTTTTGCAACTTTTTGAAATTATGTACAAATGAAAAGTTTTAAAACCCTACATTAGTTGCAAAAACACAATATTCTTTACAAGCTTATAAAGATTTATTAATTTAGTAATGGCATCAGAGGCTTTTAATACTAAATCAAAAAGACAGGGTTAGTAGAAAATAGTAGTTACCACTTCATACTAACAATTTTGTTGGCTGGGAGCAGTGGCTCACACCTGTAATCCCAGCACTTTGGGAGGCCGAGTTGGGTGGATCACGAGGTCAGGGGTTCAAGACTAACCTGGCCAACATGGTGAAACCCCATCTCTACTAAATATACAAAAATTAGCCGGGCATGCTGGTGCGTGCCTGTAATCCCAGCTACTCGGGAAGCTGAGGCAGGAGAATTGCTTGAACCCAGGAGGCAGAGGTTGCAGAGAGCTGAGATCGCGCCACTGCACACCAGCCTGGGCGAAAGAGCAAGATTCTGTCTCAAAACAAAAAAAAACAAACAAAAACCAAACCAATTTTGTCATTTGATTTAACATTAAAAGCCTCTGAAGCTATTATCATACTAGTTATATATGTAGCTGTGGGTAAATATTTGATATGAAAAAAATGTTCGAATATACTATTAAGCGAAAGCAGGTCACAAAATAGTATAAAATGTATCATTTTAGCCTGATTTTTTAAAATTACATATATAAAGATTTGGAAAGATACAAATATTCACAGTTATTATTTTTGGATGATAGAATACAGATTATTATACTTCTCTCCTTTTAGCTTATCTACACTTTCTAATTTTTTTTCCTGACACAAATGTATTATCTGAATAATACAGAAAAAAAGCCAATGTAATTAAGTAAAAATGAAAAAATGTTAAAGTCAAAATTTTATAGTAACAATTCCTGCTTTCCTTTTTTTAACCTAAAACAACAAACTGGTTCCTAATTGTACTACCTAAATATAATTCTTTGCTGTTAAAATAAAAATGATGTTTTAGTAATAAGTTTTTAAAAAAATATATAGTCCCTGACCCACAGAAAAAATACTCAAAAAACACATGTGAAAAAGAAATAGGAAATGGTTCATTTGCTTTTAAAATTATAAACAGAGAACACTAATACAAAATACACTAATAAATGTATTTGAGTGCCAATATTACCCCCAATCTGAGAAATAAGAGACAAGAGAAGCAAGGATTAACAGAAAAAAAGGAGGGAGCCCACAGATGACAATAAAAGACATTCAAAAGGACCCAGACACAGAGACATACACACATACACAAAGTTCAAGAGAAGACGGCTTTTAACCCTTGGGAGACACTCAGGCTCCCCTATGGGAATAAGCCTCCCATCACTACAGCTGGGCCACAGAGTCTTCATCCAGTGTGATCAGGGACCTGATAGCAAACCCTTCTCTGGCCTACAAGGCCACTGAACTGAAAACACACATACACAAAAATGGTTAAAATGGCAAACTTTATGTTATATATATTTTACTACACAGATACACAATCACTCCCTGTTTGGACAGGGGAAAAAAGTTAGAAAAAAAAAAGACCCTGAGTACCTAGAGTAGACAGCACTATCAGTGAAGGGAAAAGGAATGCAAGGGGGAAGCTGGGAGGGAAAATGACTGCGATATGATTCTTTGGTGTTGAACCAAAGGAAAAAGGAGAACAGAACCCAAGAAACTTAGAAGAGAGGGCACACACAGTGGGGGCAGAAGGGCTTCCTTACCCAAGCACACAGGGTCAAGAACAAAGAAGCTGGAAATAGGAGACACTAACTTAACATGTTTTATTTATCTCCAACTGAAACGGAAAGGAGGGAGGAAGCCAGAAGGCCTGTCATGCACACTAAGGTGCATGCAATGTACAGCTAAGGTGTTTTGCTGTCAAGTTCTGTGAGGTTCATTAACACTGCCTAGAATGACTTTTTTTTTTTCTTTTACTTATTAAACATTTATTGAACCCCTATTGTGTCCTAGGCACTGTACTAGGTTCTGGAAATACACTACTGCTGGTATGACTTTTGTATTTTTATTGTATATATTTGAGGTGTACAACAGGATGTTATGATATATATATACCTAGTGAAATGGTTACTATAATAATGCAAATTAACATATGTGTCATCTTACATAGTTACTTCCACTTTTTTTGCATGTGGCAAGAGCACCAAAAATCCCAAAAGCAATACCATATTAACTATAGTCCTTATGCTGTACATTAGATCTCTAGACCTGTTCATTTTATATATCTGCAACTTTGCCTCTAGTGACCTACATATCACCATTTCCTTCCCCTCTACTCCCCATGACTTGGAAAAAAATAAGCTGACCTCAGCTCAATGGAACTTCAGTTTGAAAATATTAAAAACCAAAAACCTAGATGCTTAACTACAAATGAGTAAGGAGAGTCTAGATTTCCCAAAGACTCTGTACCTTCCAAAGCACAATGTACACTTGTTGCAGGAAGATATTCCTGCTAAAAAAAAATACAATCAAAAAACAAAAACAAACAAATAAACAAACAAAAAATGCTCAGAGTCAAACCCTTGTTCCATATCTTACTGCCTGAATGACTGGGATTTTTCTTGACTCTGTTTCAGTCTGTAAAAGGAGAATACTTGCCTTGTCCTAAGAAACCAGGTTGTTGGAAGAAAAAAATAAGTTAATGTTTGTGAACATACTTTGCATATTATGAAGTATCACAAAACAATGTTACCATATGTTTATTAATGAATAATCTATATTAAACACTTTAAAAAAATAGTCAATTGTGTGTAAGGACATTTTTACCATGATACAATTTCATTAAAAGTTTATTTCATGTCTAAGTTTCTATTATACTCACATGATTGTCAAAGTTTCAGTCCTCTTAGATCTCTAAGATACTTTTAACTTCCTAATAGGAATCAACTACCAGACTGAAAAAATACTTAGCACATAATGAGAAAAGGAGATTATTATAATTACTGAAAATACAGGGACCAGACATGTAATATATACGTGCAGCAGGGACTTTGATGGAAACAAGGTGACTGCAAGCAGGCAAAAAAAAAAAAAAAGAGTGGATACTATCTTAAAATTGAGCACTTTAGATCATTATTATGCTTATTTATTCAGTGCTAAACATGTTCAGAATAAACATGCTTCCCAACAGACTGTTTCTACACAGCAAATATGACAGAATACAGAATGATGAAATTAACTTAATTCAACCATTATATATCTTTTATTTTCCAAATAAAGTCATATTACTGTGATCCATAAGGCAAAAAATGAGTCATACTCTGAAGGTGCTGTTACATATATAAAAACCAAATAGGTGTATACAACCAAATAGGTGTTAATGATGAAATTAACTTAATTCAGCCATTATATATCTTGTATTTTTCAAATAAAGTCATATTACTGTGATCCATAAGGCAAAAAAATGAGTCATACTCTGAAGGTACTGTTACACATATAAAAACTAAATAGGTATATAGTTTCTAAGCCAAATGCACATCCTCAGAAATTAAAACAAAACTTTTTCTATTTATCAAAGAATGAAGAACCACCATTCAAATCACTTAAAGGTAATGCTTCCAAATTTTTCAGTTACTTACAATATCATAAATTTCCCGGTCATCCTCATCAGCTAAGGTCAATAGCGCTACCAAAGGATAGCGAGACCTGGGCACTGTGCCAAAGTCTTCAATTTTAGTATCTCTTGGTAATTGGCAATATATTTCTTCTTTGCTATCCTTTTTAATACTTTTTGAAAATGTAAAGGCAAATTGCCACTATAACCATAAGAACAAAAATATGCCAAAAATGATCAGTAAGTTAGCACACTTTATCCATAAGAAGTCTAAGTTTCAGTGCTGATGGGTATATCAGATAAAAGGATACAAATACTGTTCCTGATAGAGATATTCACTATACAGAGCATCTTCTAATGCTTGGGGAGTGCTTATTCTGAAGCAATAAACATGCTTCTGCAGAGCTTCATATAATTTTTGAACACTGCACCCCCAGTAGCATGTAAGAAGACTATCTTCAAGGCAATCTGTTGTCAAGGTTATGCCAGCTGTAAAATACAAAGCAGAAAGAATGAAAGTGATTTAACGTAACTTCTAATACAATCATACAGGGTGAGTAACAAAAGCTTCCTTTTCCATGCTGGCCAGATGATGGCAGTTAAAAGAACCTGTTAAAGGGTATGCCTCCTATAAATGTCTGAGAGTCTCAGTAGCATTGATACATGACCACTTCTAATCATACTTAAGCAAAAATTTTAATTGGTAGGAACTTTGCATAGGTAATTGGAGCAGGTTTTAATGTCAAATTATAGTAGAGTACTGTATTTTATTCATTTAATCCTCATTGATGAACATTTGGGTTAATTCCAGCATTTGGCTATGATAACTAATAGTGCTACAATGAATAGCCTCATACATACATCTTTTCACATTTTTGCTGGCAATACAATAATAAATAATCATTTTCTGTTTGTTTTTTTCTTTTTCATCGTTTTACAATATGCATTTTCTGTTTTTTCCTTTCCTGTCTACCTCCAGCTTTTTTAGTACTCTACAATAAAGTACTAAGGAGCTATTAAAAGTGAATAGGGAGGCAGAGGTTGCAGTGAGTCAAGATCGTGCCACTGCACTACAACCTGCGTGACAGGGTGAGACTCTGTCTCTTTAAAAAAAAAAAAGAACTGAGGCATATCAGAATATCTGCACATACTATTATGAAATGATCTTCAGAATATATTACTAAATGAAAAAAAAGCAAGGTAGAGAAAATTAAATATATATGCTACTGTTTATCTCACAAGAATGGATACCCATATATGTGTTTGTTTACATTAAAAAAGAACAGGCTGGGTGTGGTGTTTCATGCCAGTAATTCCAGCACTTTGGGAGGCCAAGATGGGCAGATCGCTTGAGCCAGGAGTTTGAGACCAGCCTGGGCCAACATGGCAAAACTATGTCTCTACAAAACATACAAAAATTAGCTGGGCATGGTGGCATGCACCTGTGGTCCTAGCTTCTTGGGAGGCTGAGGTAGCAGGATCACGGCTGCAGTAAGCCAGGATCACACCACTACATTCCCACCTGGATGACAGAAAAAAAAAAAAAAAGAACAATGGAAGGATAAGCCTTTTAAAACTCAACCAACAGCTTACAGAACATACAAAACTACCCTGTTTACTTGCTTTGTAAAAAGAAAAAAAAGCCAGAGTTACTTAAAAGACTTGTTTATAGACTTTGTGTACTTAATTAAAGTGGGAAGAGTATCAGAGACCTTTGACAATTGGAGATTAATCAGATTTTAAAATGTCTCTGAAACTAATTTTTAAAAACTACAGAATCTATAAAATTATACTTTCCATAATCTTTTACAAACTTGTCCATTACATAAACTGAGGGGAGAATGTAATGATTTCCACTATCAGAAGATGTCAGTACCCCATCAAAACTATTCTCCTTTTACTTTTTCTACTTTTTTTCTGCAAAGAGTTTCCATTTTTATGTATTTTTTTTGCCTTCTAAAACTCAGTACACGCACAACATCATTTGAGATCAATAGATGAACAGCCTTAACAAAATTGGGACACAGCTGTAAACCAGAAAATTCAGAATCAAAATAAGTGAAGCACATGGGTGTGGCATCTCTCAAACTGTCCTCACCCAGACTATCTATAACAAGCAAATAAAGCGGGGTTTAAGAGACAGCCTTGCAAAAAAGTGAAAAAATAAGGACCGTAGAAAATGTGCTATGCCACTAAAAAGGGAGAAACGATGGGGCGGAAAAGCCACAAACCTTCTTGAGGAAGGATCCCTGTGAGAGAAGAAGTAATAAAAACAAGGAGACCATTCATGAGGATAATAAAGCCAGAGTATTGGGAGATGAAAGTGTTAGGTTGTAGGGAATGGAGGTTCACAAACGCCTCCAAACATGCCATGTACGTTGTGTTTTTTCCTAACCCTTTTGCTTTAATGTTAGCTCTTACCAGGGTGAATAGCTAAAATATAAGGAAGCTATTTACAAAAAGATAGCAGAATTTCTGAATCAAATTCAACTCAACTAATATATACTGAGTACCTAATTTACAATTTCATTAAAGACTCTATATTGCAGACATGGAAACACAAATCCAAATATATCATTACATAATAATAACAACAACAACAAAATCCCAACAACCCACCCCTAGGTAAACAGAACTAAATGACTAAGATTAAAATGGATTCTCTGGTTTTCTTTTTTTTAAAATTATAAATTTTAAAGTATGGCCAGGGCACGGTGGCTCACGCCTGTAATCGCAGCACTTTGGGAGGCTGAGGCGGGCGGATCATGAGGTCAAGAGATTGACACCATCCTGGGTAACACAGTGAAATGCTGTCTCTACTAAAAATACAAAAAATTAGCCGGGCATGGTGGCATGCACCTGTAGTCCTAGCTACTCAGGAGGCTGAAGCAGGAGAATTGCTTGAACCCACGAGGCAGACGTTGCAGTGAGCCAAGATTGCACCACTGCACTCCAGCCTGGGCAACAGAGCAAGACTCTGTCTCAAAAACAAATAAATAAATAAAAATAAAAATCTTAAATATAAATAAAAAGCACGTGTGTTGTTTTTGTTTTTTGAGACAGGGTCTCACTCTGTTGCCCAGGCTGAAGTGCAGTGGCATTAGTTCACTGCAGCCTCAACCTCCCAGACTTCAGCAATCCCCCAGCCTAAGCCTCCCGAGTAGCTGGCACTAACAGGTATGTGCAACCACGCCCAGCTAATTTTTGTACTTTTAGTAGAGATGAGGTTTTGTCATGTTGGCCAGGCTGGTCTTGAACTCCTGGACTCGAGGATCCACCCGTCTCAGCCTCCCAGAGTACTAGGATTACAAGCATGAGCCACCACGTGCCGCCTCTGGTTCAAGTTAAATCAGGTCCCCAGATTATTCACTCTTCTCTGCTATATGTCAGTTTGGGTACAGTGGTGAAAAAAAAGATTTTTAAACTATCTATACACCAAATGAAATAACTTTTTTAAGTGTCACAAATATTGTTACAGTATTATATTAATGTTCTGTGTAGACATCTTTAATGATACCCACTTTTCCACAGTTTAAACAAATGAATTTTACTCTGCTAAGTATAATTCCTATCAAAATCCTTCTCTTTATTTCCCCATACGAGAAAGATAATAAATGATATGCATTGGTATTTGAAAAATTAAAATATTTCAGTATTCATGCTGTACGTCCGCACATTTAAAGAATTTTTCATGACTTCAGTAACACTACTGTTGGTTAGCACCTAGTGTGCAGGCATAGCTAAGAGGGCTACTTATTGGCTAACTTTTCATTTGCCTCAAACATTTGCAGGGCTGGCTCTATTTGTGACTATTTCTGCCTGAAAAGCAGATTGATGGATTTCCTCACACTTTCTGCCTCACAAGTGCCCTGTGTTTTGCTCATAATGTATCAGTTCTTCTTAGTTTTTCAGTGTAGTTTCAGACCTGTGGAACTGTACTGCAGGAAGGAAGGCCTTGCAGCGGGTAGGTGTTTCATTGTGGGTCCTGCTCAAGAGCCAGATGTGACATTGTAGCAGGTTCTAGCCTATGGCCACAGAGGTGGGAAGTTATTGAACCACCACCATTCTGTATACTTTATTTTTTATTTTATTTTTTGAGAGAGTCTCACTCTGTCACCCAGGCTGAAGTGAAGTGGTGTGATCACTGCTTACTGCAACCTCCACCTTGTGGACTCAAGCGATCCTCCCACCTCATCCTCTTGAGTAGCTGGTAGCTGGGTGTACACTTTAATCAGTAATCAGGCATGCACAACCAACTACCTTTTAAACAAATTAGTTTTCTCTGTGTCATATCTTAAAATTTGGTTTTCCCACGTGAAAAATGTCAGAATGAACTGTTACCTATTACAGGGATGGAGTTGGGAGAGGAGTGGCCGAGATCCCAGTTTCCATCAATTCACAGGGTAATAGTATTTACAGCTAAAGAGGATGAATAAGAAATTCTGTAATTTTTGGGGCCAAGAACAGTGGGTCACGCCTGTAATCCCAGCACTTTGTGAGCCTGGGGCAGAAGGACTGCTTGAGGCCAGGAGTTTGAGACCAGCCTGGGTAACACAGCAAGACCTCACCCCCACAAAAAAAAAATTTTTTTTTTTTTAAATTTAGCCAGGCATGGTCATGCACACCCGTAGTCCCAGCTACTCGGGAGGCTGAGGCAGGAGGACCACTTGAGCCCAGGGTGTTGGGGCTGCAGTGAACTATGATCACAGTACTGCATTCCAGCCTGGGTGGAAGAACAAGATCCTGTCTCAAAAAACAAACAAACAAACAAACAAAAAAACCAACATATATTTTTCCTTACAAATCAAGATTTACTTAAGCCTGATGATCTATATTGACTAAGTAAACTGACTTCTGACCAGTTATTAGATTCTGAGAGTTAGAGGCAGGAAGGATGAATAGACAAGAATGGTCCATAGACGCAAGGGAGCAGGATATTGCAAAGGAAGGTCAACTCTGTAAAATACTAGAGAGAGAGCATTAACTCAGCCCTGAAAGACTCCCACTGGATTTTATGACTGCTGGGGGTCGAAAGTGCAGGGCAGAAGTCGTAGAAAGCCATTTCAGTAAAGGGATGCAGGGAAAAGTCAGACTGCACTGCACTGCACTGCAGAGTAAGAAAGAAGCAGGCTAAGAGAAGGCAAATGCAAACAGCTTCTAAGAAGCTGGCTATGAGGGGAAGAAGAGAAATACGGCAGTAGCTAGAATAGGATGAAAAGCAGAGAAAGATCTGGTTTATTTGTTTGCAAGAAACCTGAAATGTAAGCAAGTATAGAAGGGACAGGGTCTCGGTCCAGAAAAAAAGCTACAGAACTGTATCTAGAACTGCCTACTCTTTATTTCTATTAAACTGTCACAAAAGAATTTCAAAGTCCAAAAGTTCAAAACTGAATTCATTGCCTTTCTTCTGAAACTTGCTATTCTTTCCACACTCTTCATTTTGTAAAAGGATCTGGCTATGGAGTACCCACAGGAAGAACCTGAGTCTTCTTAGACTCCTCTCTTACCTGTCCCATCCTATGCTTTAGCCATAACTACTGTTTCTTTAATGTATCACTCCACTTCTCACCTAAAAGGTAAACACTTATCTTTCAAGATTCTACTTACTCAAAAAAAAAAAAAAAAAAAAGGAGGAATGAAGAAAAAAAAATAAGACAGATCCAGCATATTCTTTTTTATGAAGGCTTTCCTGAATATGCCTCTTCACCTTAACAAATTTAACCATCTCTTTCTTTACAATTCTAATGGTTCCTACATGGTCCTGCAGACAACTTATTTTTCCAAGCAAGTACAAAAGCAAACAATTGCCATCTACAGAATAACATATCAAAATAATTTGTACCAAAATACCATAGTTTCAGATTAAATGACAATCATTCTGGCCATGCGCAGTGGCTTACACCTGTAAATCCAGCACTTTGGGAGGACGAGGTGGGTGGATCATCTGAGGTCAGCAGTTTGAAACCAGCCTGGTCAACATGGTAAAACAGTCTCTACGAAAAAAACAAAAATTAGCCAGGCATGGTGGCACACGCCTGTAATCTCAGCAACTTGGGAGGCTGAGGCAGGAGAAACGCTTGAACCTGGCAGGCGGAAGCTGTAGTGAGCCGAGATTGTGCCATTGCATTCCAGCCTGGATGACAGAGTAAGACTGTCTCAAAAAAAAAAAAAAAAAAAAAAGGCAATTGTTCTTCAAAAGGTTAGCAACCTTACATTAACTGTATTTAGAGATAACACATCATTTCTCACTTTACTACACACCAATAAAAATGGCATAGTGTCCTAACAGACTTCACTATTAACACCTGTAATACTTCATTCTGCTCCTTTGTATACACATCTACCTCTGTTTACTAGGTGATAAATTCTTCAGGAGTAAAGTTTGTAACTTCTTTTTTTTTTTTTTTTTGAGACGGAGACTCACTCTGTCACCCAGGCTGGAGTGCTGTGGCCGGATCTCAGCTCATTGCAAGCTCCGCCTCCCGGGTTCACGCCATTCTCCTGCCTCAGCCTCCCGAGTAGCTGGGACTACAGGCGCCGCCACCTCGCCCGGCTAGTTTTTTTTTGTAGTTTTTAGTAGAGACGGGGTTTCACCGTGTTAGCCAGGATGGTCTTGATCTCCTGACCTCGTGATCCGCCCATCTCGGCCTCCCAAAGTGCTGGGATTACAGGCTTGAGCCACCGCGCCCGGCCAGTTTGTAACTTCTTAATCTTATCTTTATATCTGTCATATACAGTACAGCACCTGAAACAAAATAGTTGCCCAACAAATGTTTGTTAAAAGTCTAATGAAGGGAAAGAAATAGAGAAAGAAAATAAAAGGGCTAAAAAAAGAGGGCAAACAATGAGAGAAAATCTTTGGAAAAGAGCCACCAACTTGTAATTGAAGCTGAAGATGGACTAGTGATCTCTAAGCCAAAAGGATTCTTGACTTGTCTCATTTGCTTTTTGAAAACTCTTGTGCTGAACTGGGTCTCTTCTGAATTTCTCAGAATTACTGGAACATCCCAACCAAACCTAAGAAAAGGTAAAAAATAAAATTATTTTAACAAATGTTGAAACTTTGTTGTGTGTAAAATCTGTTGTGCTTCATTGGCTATTCCTTTTAGCATTAAGTGTCAGAAAAAGAGGTTAAATTTCTCAATTTATGTTATTTTAGAGATCCCACAGAACTGCAAAACAGTTGGCCCTCTGTATCAACCAACTGCACGTCAAAAATATTTGGGGATGGGGGGAAGAATAAAAAATAGTACAAATTCAAAAGCCATACAGTATAACAACTATTTACACAGTATTACATTTTATTAGGTATAAGTAATCTAGAGATAATTTAAAGTATACAGAAGGATGTGTGTAGGTTATATGTAAATACTATGTAATGTTATATAAGGGACTTAGGCATCCTAGAATATGGGGGTAGGAACCCTAGAATCAATCCCCCTTGGATACAAGGAAGGACTATGTATTGTTCAGCTGGCTGAATCAACATATTCTTCAAAACAAAGAGTTCTATTGTTAATACTGTTGATAACAACAAAGGAGAATGGAGATTATAGATAAATTATACTTAATATAACAGCAAACACATGAACTTACTGAATTTTTTTAAATGTGAAAAAGAAATATATATTCAAGAGGCAGACTATTGGCCGGGTGTGGTGGCTCATGCCTGTAATCCCAGCACTTTGAGAGGCCAAGGCAGGAGGATCACTTGAGGTCAGGAGTTCAAGACCAGCCTGGCCAAAACATAGTGAAACTCCATCATTAATAAAAATACAAAAATTAGCTGGGCATGGTGGCGTGAACCTGTAGACCCAGCTACTTGGGAAGCTGAGGCAGCAGACTCACTTGAACCTGGGAGGCAGAGGTTGCAGTGAGCCAAGATCGTGCTACTGGACTCCAGCCTGGGCAACAGAGCAAGATTCCGTCTGTTAAAAAAATAAAATAAAATAAACGCAGACTAATATGACTTATGGGACAACAGAACTTTTTTTTTTTTTTTTTTTTGAGATGGAGTTTCACTCTTATTGCCTAGGCTAGAGTGCAATGGCATAATCTTGGCTCACTACAACCTCTGTCTCCCAGATTCAAACGATTCTCCTGCCTCAGCCTCTCAAGTAACTGGGATTACAGGCGCCCATCACCAAGCCTGGCTAATTTTTGTATTTTTAGTAGAGACGGGGTTTCGCCATATTGACCAGGCTGTTCTTGAACTCCTGACCTCAGGTGATCTACCCGCCTCAGCCTCCCAAAGTGCTAGGATTACAGGCATGAGCCACCACGCCCAGCCAGGACAATGGAACTTTTAAAACACCAACTACAGCTCTTCATTTATATATCTTCTACTTTTAAATTTCATGTAAAAATGTAAACTCTGACAATGCACATGCAACAGAATTCAAAGGAAAATGAAAGGGGCTGAATTCAATTCCTAAAAAAATTAAAAAACGGCTAGTTTACTCAATTTACATAAAATAATCTAAAATTAATATACACCAGTTAAACTAGGAAACTTTAGTTTAAGACAGCACAGTTAGGGGCCTATTTGATGTATTCCCTTCTCTCCAAACACATATCAGTGATAGATAAAAAATAAAAAGAAAAACTAAACAGACCCCACAGATACCTGAGTCCCATATGCTTTAAGAAAAAAAAGACCCCGCTGAAATGAGTAAACAAACTGTGGTATATTTAAACAAAAGAATAGAAGGATTCAGCACTGAAAAGGAACAACTTATTGCTACAACTAAATGGATAAATTTCAGAAACATCGTGCTATGCATAAAGAAGCCTTACACAAAAGAATAAATGCTGTATGCTTCTCTAATACAAAATTCTAGATCAGGCACAACAAATTTATGGTAGAAATAAAAATAAGAACAATGGTTGCTTCTGGAAGTACAGGAATAGGACTGACTGGGAAACAGCATAAGAAAATTGGTGGTAATGTTCAGTATCTTGACAGAGGCTTAAGTTGTATAGATAATGTGTTTGGTAAGACTTGGTAAATGGTACACTTAAGATTTGTACATCTTGGCCGGGTGTGGTGGCTCACACCTGTAATCCCAGCACTTTGGGAGGCCAAGGTGGACAGATCACAAGGTCAGGAGATCGAGACCATCCTGGCTAACATGCTGAAACCCCGTCTCTAAAATACACATACACACAAAAATTAGCCGGATGTGGTGGCAGGTGCCTGCAGTCCCAGCTACTTGGGAGGCTGAGGCAGGAGAATGGTGTGAATCTGGGAGGCAGAGCTTGCAGTGAGCCGAGATCACACTATTGCACTTCAGCCTGAGCGACAGAGTGAGACTCCATCTCAAAAATAAATAAATAAATAAATAAATAAATAAGATTTGTATATCTTATATTATATGTAAATGTTACTTCAAGAAACTATAAACAAAAACAAACACTGAACTCTAGTCAGTAATATGTAATGTTTTAGAACTTACAGGTGAAGAGTACAACTTACTTTGAAGGGCATCATGAAAGAAGACAGACCAATGTGTGGATACACGAGTGGATTAATGTGGACAGATATGTAACGGAGAAATTACAATAAAATGCTGATGGTAGAATCTAAGTGATGGGCACATGTGTGTTCACTGTGTAATTCTTTCTAGTATTCTGTATGTTTGAAAATTTTTATAATAAAATGTTGGGAACGAATACCTTTATGGATCCCAAAAAAGCAAAGAAACATAAAGTAATGAGTAAGGCTATGCCATGGTTTCATGGTTCTCAGTCTGGCAGCAGACAGTGGCAACAAAGCCTTCATGTATTAAGGAGACCAGCATAGGCTATCTACTCCAGACAAGGGCCAGAGCCAGGTTTATAACTTGGAACCAGGAGCTGAATTAGGTCGATACTAATATAGGCAGAACTGTCATTATAAGACTTGGTCCTAGGCTGGGTGCACTGGCTCCTGCCTGTAATCCCAGAATTTTCGGAGGCTGAGGAGGGAGGAATGCTTGAGCCCAGGAGTTTGACACCAGCCTGGACAACAATAGTGAGACTCCATCTCTACAAAAAAAAAAAAAAAAATAGAAAATTAACCAGGCATGGTGGTATACACCTGTGGTCCCAGCTACGGTAAGACGCTGAGGTGGAAGGATTGCTTGAGCCTGGGAGGTCAAGACTGCAGTAAGCAGAGATTGTGCCACTGCACTCCAGCCTGGGCTACACAGAGAGATTCTGTCTCAAAAAAAAAAAAAAAGGCCAGGCACAATAGCTCACGCCTGTAATCCCAACACTTTGGGAAGCCGAGGTGGGCCGATCACCTGAGGTCGGGAGTTCAAGACCAGCTTGAACAACATGGAGAAACCCCATCTCTACTAAAAATACAAAAAAATTAGCCAGGCATGGTGGTACATGCCTGTAATCCCAGCTACTTGGGAGGCTGAGGCAGGAGAATCGCTTGAACCCAGGAGGCAGAGGTTGCAGTGAGCCAAGATCACGCCATTGTACTTCAGCCTGGGCAACAAGAGTGAAACTCCATCTCAAAAACAAAACAAAACAAAACAAAAAACAAAAACCTAGTCCTGTACTGGAGGTCTAGGAATCTGGGTATAAATAACTATAAAATGTTTTTGCAATCTATCCATCTGACAAAGGTCTAATATCCAGAGTCTATAAGGAACTTTAACAAATTTACGAGAAAAAAAAACCCCATTAAAAAGTGGACAAAGGACATGAACAGACACTTCTCAAAAGAAGACATTCATGCAGTCAACAAACATATGAAAAACAGCTCAACATCACTCTGATCATTAGAGAAATGCAAATCAAAACCACAATGAGATACCATTTCATGTCAGTCAGAATGACGATTATTTTTCAAAAATCCAGAAACAACAGATTCTGGCAAAGTTGTGGAGAAAAATAAACACTTTTTTTTTTTTTGAGACCGAGTTTCGCTCTTGTTGCCCAGGATGGAGTGCAATGGCACGATCTCAGCTCACCGCAACCTCCACCTCTCAGGTTCAAGCGATTCTCCTGCCTCAGCCTCCCAAGTAGCTGGGATTCCAGGCATGTACCACCACGCCTGGCTAATTTTTTTTTTTTTTGTATTTTTAGTAGCGACTGGGTTTCTCCATGTCGGTCAGGCTGGTCTCAAACTCCCGACCTCAGGTGATCTGCCTGCCTTGGCCTCCCAAAGTGCTGGGATTACAGGTGTGAGCCACTGCATCTGGCCTAAAAGAAACACTTTTGCACTGTTGGTGGGAATATAAATTAGTTCAACTATTGTGGAAGACAGTATGGTGATTCCTCAAAGATCTAGAGGCAGAAATACCATTTGACCCAGCAATCCCATTACTGAGTATATACCCAAAGGAATATAAATCATTCTATTATAAAGATACATGCATGCATATATTTATTGCAGCACTATTCACAATAGCAAAGACATGGAATCAACCCAAATGCCCATCAGTGATAGACTGGATAAAGAAAATGTGGTACATAAACACCACGGAATACTATGCAGCCATAAAAAGGAACAAGGTCATGTCCTTTGCAGGAAAATGGATGAAGCTGGGAGTCGTTATCCTCAGCAAACAGCAGAAAACCAAACGTTGCACGTTCTCACTTATAAGTGGGAGCTGAGCAGTAAGAACACATGGACACACGGAGGAGAAACAACACAGACTGGGGCCTGTCAGGGTGGGAGTTGGGGGAGGGAGAGCATCAAGAATAGCTAATGGATGCTGGGCTTAATATCAAGCTGACTGTTTGATCTGTGCAGCAAACCACCATGGCACACATTTACCTATGTAACAAACCTGCACACCCTGCACATGTACCCCAGAACTTAAAAGTTGAAGGAAAAAATAAAATAAAATAAAATGTTCAACTAAAAAAAAAAAAATTGTAAAGTGGATAAACAGTGAGGGTGATAACAAAGGGAGAAAAATAAAAAAACAAATCTTCCACTAAAATTTAGGTTGAAAACTAAAGTTTCAAAACACACAAGTCTAACATTGAGAGACAACCAATAAAATTAACAAATGGAATAAAAATTCACTTTCGATGAGTCTGATTTTATAAGAGTTGGGTAGGACTGCTCTGTCCTGCCTAACAAAGCTGAAAAGCAAGCCTCTAACAGACTAAACTATTTCTGAGTAACTTAACAGTGACCCAGAATAAAGCTCAAGAATATTTAGAGGAATACAAAAATATCCAGCACCTAGTAAGGTAAAATTCACAATGTATAGCATCTGATAAAAAAAAATTAACAGGCATGCAAAGAAGCAGGAAAATATTACCCACAATGAGGAGCAAAACTCTATAGAAATAGATCCAGAAATCATACAGATATTTGAATTAGTAGACAAGGATATAAAAATAGCTCCTAAAACTATATTCCATATGTTTCAGAAGTAATGATTGCACATATGATATAGAGGCATGGAAGATATTTAAAAGGCCTAAATCAATATTTGGAGATGAAAAAGATAATGTTTTAGATTAAAAATATAGTGGATGAGATTAACAGCAGATTAGATAATGCACAACAAAAGATTAGTAATCTTGAAGACAACATAATAAAAAGTACTGAAATTGAAACACAGAAAGGAAAAAGACTGACCAACAACAACAAAAAGCATCAGTAAGCCAACTTTTAGGCAGCCATGTAACTGAAGTCTTAACATATCACTGAAGTTTGCAGAGGACAGATAAAGTATTTGAACACATAATGGCCAAAATCTTCCCCAACATGTTGAAAACTATGAAAACCTACAGACCCAAGAATCTCAATGAGCTCCAAGCACAAGAAACAAAGAAAATTACCTAAGGTACACAATAATCAAATTGCTTAAAACCAGTAATAAAGAGAAAATCCTAAGAAAAAGAAAGAAGACACACTACAGTAGCCAAAGAAAAGGAAAAAAAGATATACTACACATAGAGGAACAAAGATAAGAGTGACAGCTTTTTAATATTAATAAGAAGTAATGGAAGGCAGAATATCTTTAAAGAACTAAAAGGAAAAAAATCTTGTCAATCTAGAATTCTACACCTATATTTTTCCAAAGCAAAATAAAGACTTTGTCAAACATAACAAAAGCTAAAAGAATTCATCACCAACAGACTTGGACAACAAGAAAAATTAAAGTATGCCTTGGAAAGAAAAATGATACCAAATAAAAATCTGGATTGATACAAAGAAATAAATAGCAGTGAAATGGTAACTACGTGAGGAATTATAATGCTTTTCTTATATCTCTTTAAAATATGACCTGAAGGTAGATGGCGATAAGAGACACATAATAAACTTTAAAGCAACCACTAAAAAAAGTTATTGCTAATACACCAACAAAGGAGATAAAAATAGAATCACATAAATTATTTAATGCAAATGAGGGCTGAACAAAGGGGAAAAAGAAACAAAAAACAGACTAGCAAAATGAAAGAGGGGAAAAGAAACAAAGAACAGACAAAACAAACAAAAAACGAATAGCAAGATGGTGGAATCAAATCTAACAATATCAATAATCACATTAAATGTAAATGTTTTAAACTCCCTAGTTAAAAGGCAAAGATTATCAGATTGGATAAAAACATAAGATCTAGCTATATGGTGCATACAAGAAACCCACTTTAAATAAAAAGACAAAAAGTGTTTACAAGTAAAAGGATGAAAAAAAGATATATCTGCTAACACTAATCAAAAGAAAGCTGAAGTGGCTACATTAATACCAAACTAGATCTCAGAGCAAAGACTATTACCAGGATCAAAGAGGTCCATTTCAGAGTGATATAAGGGTCAATTCATCATGCACACAAAATAATCCTAAATGTTTATGAACCTATTAATAGAACTTCAAAATATAAAGCAAAAACTGATACAACTGCCAAGAGAAATAGATAAATCCACAATTATAGTCAGAAATTCTAATACTCCCCACCACTTCAATAATTGATAGCTCCAATATATAGAAAATCATTAAGGACATCAAAAACTTGAATAACACTATCAACCAGTTTGACTTAATTGACACTTACAAAACATCTCACCCGGCCAGGCGCGTTGACTCACACCTGTAATCCCAGCACTTCGGGAGGCCATGGGCGGATCGTGAGCTCAAGTGATCGAGACCATCCTGGCCAACATGATGAGACCCTATCTCTACTAAAAATTAAAAAAAAAAAATAGTTGGGCGTGGTGGTGTGCACCTGTAGTCCCAGCTACTCTGGAGGCTGAGGCAGAAGAATTGCTGGAATCCAGGAGGCGGAGGGTTGCAGTGAGCCGAGATCGTGCCACTGCACTCTAGCCTGGTGACAGAGCGAGACCCCATCTCAAAAAAAAAAAGTCTCACCCAACAATAGCAGAATAAATATTATTTTTAAGTGCACTAGGACATTTACCAAAGAGAGAATATATTTGGATTATAAAACAAGCCTCAATAAATTTACAAGATGTCAAATCATAAAAAGTATGCTAACCACAATGGAATCAAATTATAAATCAGTAAGAGATATTTTTAAAATTTCCAAATATTTGGAAACTAAATAACAAACTTCTAAATAACTTAGAAGTCAAGAAAAAAATCAAAAGGGAAATTATTTTAAATCATGGCCCAAATAAAAATGAAGACGTGTCAAAATGTGGGGAATGCTGATAAAGCAGTACTCACAGGGAAATTGGAAGGCACTAAACATTTCTGTTCCATCTCCTAGAAGAGATGGCCAAATACGGCATGTTCTTACTTTTAAGTGGGAGCTAAATGATGAGAACTCATGAGCCCAAAGAAGGGAACGACAGATACTGGGATCTACTTGAGGGTGGAAGTTGGGAGGAGGAAGAGAAGCAGAAAAGATAACTATTGGGTACTGGGATTAATACCTGGGTGATGAAATAATCTGTACAACAAACCCATGACATGAGTTTACCTATGTAACAAACCTTCACATGTACCTCTGAACCTAAATGTTTAAAAACAACAACAACAACAGAAATCTCAACATTACAAAATACAGATCACCAATGAGTCCAAGTTTCAATCAACCAAACAAGTATGAGTTAATGCTTTAGATGCAGAATTTCTTGAGAATATACCCAGATCAATAAATATGATCTGATCTAGAGTTACATTCTATTCTCTGGCTTACAGTCCATCCTCACATATATTCCCCAGGATACCACAGATATAAGTTAGCAAAATTTTGCAATTCTTTTCAAGGACAGACTATTTCCAGTCAGATCAGATTTTGTCCCTATACTAGGCAGCATGCAGAGATCTGGGCCTCATGACAAGATAACAGAGGCAGGTCTTAAGTGTGGATAGCCCTTTGCAAAGCAACTGCCCAAGGTGAGGTTATTACAGGATCTTCAAGCAAGAGAAGGCTAATTTTCTCACACATGGAAAGTAAGCAGCTTCTGTCAACAATGGAGGCTCAGAGTGACTGGAGTTTTTTTCAAGATTCTCAGCTCTGTCCACGTCTACCTAGATGTCCCCATTCCAAGTCTCAGGGTTCTACTTCTTTCCAATCAATATTCTAAATGAGACACTGACAAAGGTCAGGTAATTTTATTACTAGTGCAGTTTAAACTGTGTTCAGGCACCTGTCATGATGCCTGGCTAATTTTTGTATTTTTTGTAGAGACCGAGTTTTGCCATATTTCCCAGGCTGGTCTCGAACTTCTGGGCTCAAGCAGTCCTCCTGCCTCAGCCTCCCGAAGTGCTGGGATTATAGGCAGTGAGCCAAGATCATGCCATTGCACTCCAGCTCAGACGACAGAGCAAGACTGTCTCAAAAATAAAATAAAATAAAACTGTGTTCAATTTTTAGCAAGTCTTTCTGTGGCTACACAAAATAAAGTGCTTTAGAACCACAGAAACTTTCTGATTCTCTAAGATTTGACCGATCTAATGCTTTGAAGACCTGAGTTTGACATTTTCTTTCTGTTAGTGCTCCAGTGAACACAGAAGCACCCATCTCACTTCTTTCTCAGTCCCTGTAGTCATCATTACTGCCATAACAGTCAAGCACTTTAGCCACTTGGTCTGCCAGCACACGGCTTCAGAAATAATTTTGTCACAGTCAACCAAATGTATTAATTCGATTGTGATGCCACTACATGTTGTGGGTTACTTAGATTATTTCCCATTGGCAAAGAGCTAAAGAAATTACCAAACCAACCCCCAAATTCTATCTTTGAAAGTTTTCTCACCAGTATCCCATTCTTAGTGACAATTTCTTTATCAGTCAGGGTCCATGCAAGAATCTGAAAATGCATCCATTATTTTAACAGAGAGATTTGATTTGATTTTTAAAGTTGCCAGCATCAACATCAAGAGAAATTTTCATATGAAAAATGTTAACCATATGTTGAAAAACTGAAAAGGCAAAAACTGGACACAGAGTTACTACTTATGTGATAAGAAGTAGTAACAGCAGGAAGCAGCTATCACTCCTAGGACAAGGGAACAGAGAAAAGAGAATAAAGAGAATTTACTATAGTTTAGAAATGTGGAGGAGAGACTCTGTGGAGCTCAGGACTCAGATCTGAGGAAAGGATACTGGTATCTTTAAGGGAGTGCATAAGGGTGATTCTAGCAGAGTAGGAAAGCATAAACTGGAACAAGTGGGACCAAGTATTAATGCCAGAGTGAGGCACTATCGTGGCAAGTGACAGACAAGAAAAGGAATCAATAGGAAGCAGCAAGTCCCTTCATCCTCTTCCAGCCTTCCAGCCTCCCTCTCTTGTTGGCAAAGCCCCATAGGCAGTCAGCTTGCAAAGAAGAAATGTAGTTTAGAGTTCTGCCCTAGATTCACAAAGCAGAGGGGTGGTATGAAGTTGAGGTCAACAGCTTAATAAACTGTAGTCAAGAGCAGGCCAGGAGTAGCTACTGGAGTCATGGTCCCTGATTATTTGAAACTGTTAAAGGATGTAAATGGACTTTTGGGCTTCTTTGTGCTCAGTGCCTGGCAAAAGCTATCAGAGATCACAGAAACCACTACATGGTGAAAGAAAAATACTATATTTCTAGTTGCATGCTTCTTTGCTATTGCTATTGGAATTTCAATAATCACATGCTCCTGTTCTTTCTCCACTCCCACACAGTGCAGGTGGACATAGCAAACAGTGGAAGGAAGCAAACAGTGAAAAACTCAAGAGCAGTACTAAGGGAAAAACGATGACAGAAAACACATGAACAGTAGGGATGGTATTATGGGAGGTTAAAACAAAACAAAACAATGACAAGGGTGAAAAACATGCATATTAACTAGTTTACCCTTCTGATGGGGTACTATTAGAAAGACGTTTTTAAGAGATTTAGATGGTGTCCAAGTTTTCATCATTTCTAGTCAATAAATATGCGGCCTTGGCTTAAGTTCACAAAAAAACATAGTAAAAAGTTTATCTACATGGACAAAGCTAACTCAGATGGAGAAAAGGGTTGTGTTAGGCACAAGATGACTGGTTAGGCCTAAATTAGGATGGAAGTGACTGGTATTTACATGGTCTTGTAGCCTTAGCAGTGCTTAGCCGAGACTTCCAAACGTTCTATGATTACATGGGCTTCCACTCTTGTAAAAGTCTTACCTAAATGGGGTGATTTGGCAATTATTAAATGTTCAAACCAAGTCTTAAAGCTGGCTGAGCCAGGATTTAAACCTATGTCTGTCTGACTCCAAAAAGTGTCTGTTAACCACTACAAACATGAGGCTCCTGACTATCCTCTTTCCAGTACTAAAGACTGATATCTAAGATATCTAACTAGTTGGCCTATTTAAAATAAAATTTAAAGCACATAAGGCAATTATCAACTAGTTACTAGTTTCCTTAGTGGAGGAAAATTATGCTTCATTAAGAGAATAACACTAACATTATAGTCATTTAAAAATCTTGTGTTAAGACTGCTTTTTCCACATGGGCAACACCTTCCTAACTCCAATTACAAACTTTTGTGTAATGAACATTAGCAATGAAATCTGACGGGTCAAGAATAACCAACTGTGTTAAGATTGGTCTTTGTTTTCCAATCTTACCCCCACATGTAAGGAACTGGTATTTCCAATCCTCATCCACATACAAGGCAAGGAATTCTACGCTGTATTGCTGGTAGGGTGAGGAGCAGTGTGGACCTGTTAAAACTTCGATCACTTCCTAAAGATGGCATATATTTTCAGAAACTGACACGGGCCCGTGTTCTTTAAGGCAATCACATATATGTGACCAAAGGCTATTTTAAAACTTGTTTTACATAGCCTTCTTTATTCACTAACATGTTCTCTGCCCCTCTGTTGATGCTGTCTTCTCTGAAATGCCTTTTATTCCCTACTATACATATTTGACTCCATTTATTTTTCAAGATGCTCATTCTCCAAAATCCAGCTCATGTCTCTCTTCAACTGAGTCCTCTCTGACCTCAGACCACGGCAGTTATCTACTTAGAACTGCTGTTTGATCTTTTTGTAACTATTATCTTCTCAAAGGGACTTTGGAGGCTGCGGCCTAGAAAAACTGTTGTGGGCTAGTTACACGGTTTCGACTCGCTGTTATTTACAAGGCTTGTCTAAACATGATACAATAGCATCTCCTCAAGATAGAAATTGAACCTCTAGGCTAGAAGAATCGCTCAGCGGTTATCTAACAGACCATTCTCTTGTCTCCAATAGGCAACTGTCCACCTTCGGTGTAACTTATTTCTAAGGTCTCTTCCAGCTCTAAAATTATGATTTTACAATTCTATCGACAAAATATTACTTCAAAAGGTGTGGAATGTATATAGAAACCATTAAATTCTCAAACGGTAACAGTTCAGTTACAAGTTACTCTGAAGGATCTGAGGCTAAGGGCTCCATTCAGGTCAGAATCACAACTATTAACCTCGCTTACTATCCAGTCTGTGCACTGTAGCACAGGTGACTGACTCATCCTGGACACACAGTAGGCCCGAATCCAGGACAGAAGCCTACTAGAGAAGCACTTTCTCCCAACACCAGGCCCAAGCCCTTCCTGGCTGCTTTATCGCCTAGAAACAAAGCTGAGTAAAACCACCCCAAGATGCCCCAGCGACGCGGACCACACGGTGATGCAGGGCAGTGACGCAGGTGCAGGGTCCACTTTGTTTTCCTTCCAGAGAAAGTCGGAGTCCTAGGCACCCGGGGGCACCGAATCCCCGACGTCCTCCTGCCCGCGGCCCTCCAGCTCCTGTGTCCCCTGCAGGTCGTCGCGACCCCACTCCCGGGGTGTTCGCCCCTTCGTCTCTCACCCCTGGGACACTTACCATCCCAATACCAGACCGGTGGTCACGACGAAGCAAGTAAAGACCACCGCGATGTAGAAAAGCGGCGAGTATTCATAAAGCGTTACCAGAAACACCGCAGCCATCAGGGTCTCGCTCCGGACAGAGCCAGGTTCAAGCCGCGTAGCCCAGCCCAGCCCGGCTGAACCCAGCCCGCCAGGCCAGGGTAAAAGCCACTACGGTGCGCCGGCGCGGACAAACTTTGTAGGTCCGCACTCGCCTGGGGTTCTCGCAAGCTAGACTTTAGGGCACCCTCGCCGGCAGCGGGAGCCGGCGTGCCAATCACGGCACCGCCTGCACGACACGACACGCCCCTCCCGCTCCCGTCCCGAGCTATTGGCTACGCAGACCAGGGGTGGGGATCCCGACTCGCACCGCCCCTGACTCCCAGGATTGGTACCCCGCGGGCATTCTAGGCGCTGCGGCCCAGTGGTCATTGCTGTGCCGCGGGCAAATTCTAAGTAGACTTTGGGGCCAACTCTGTCCCAGCCTTAGGCAATGTAGGTTTTCTGATGTCAGAGAGAGGCACAGTCTGAAATCTACGTGCACCGTTTCTAAATCCTGAAACCCTGCCTATTATATAGTAGGCAAATTTGGGAGGAGGTGGAGAAGGAGGAGGAGGAGAAGGAGAAGGGGGGGCATCTTGGGTTGCACAAAATGAAATAACCATAGGCACAGTGAAAACACAAAAGAAGGAGTCCCTACCACAAGCAGTTTATACGAGACTTGTCAGCCTTTTCAGATTGGATTTAATCTTAGAGGAAAATCAGCATTGCTTATCCAAGATTCTCTTAGAAATAAAGCATCCACTTCCTCCCATATCCCCCTCTTTTTCTCCTCTTCTTGTACTCCTCAAATTAGAATTAGCCAAACATTTGAACCCATATTTGTTTCCACTTGAAGAATAATTTTTAAAAAACTTTTTTAACCGCACAGAAGCTTTTTTAAAAGTACAGAAAGTAGCTAAAAGGTCAGTCCCTTGTCTCAACCCTGTGAGTCAGCTCCATCAAGGTGGTCTCCCTGAAAGTCTTTCATAACACTTCATTGACACCTCATTGGTTTGCATTTAATCCTAAAGCCACATCTAGTCACACTGGAGAATGGGGATATGTAGTCTTATTATTCGTGAGCAGCAACACACCCTGCTACAAATCAAGAGTTTTGTTACTGAGGAAGAAAGAGAATGGACATTGGGACAGGTAACTAGTAGCCTCTGTCACACTCCCAAATCACCAATAAAATTCGTGCTTGAGAAAGATGAACTAAGTTTGTCCTATGGCCTCACATATTCCTTGGCAAATGACCACGTATTCTCTGGAGTAGCACTGTTTGAGAAGTTTGCTTCTACAATACAATTTTAAATTACTACATATCGGATTTGTGAAAGTATATAGTTTAATCAGCCTTCAATTGTTGGACAATTTTTTCATTGCTATAAGTAACACTGCAGTGAACATCCCTACAGCTAAAGTATTTCCTTAGGATAAATTACTAGAGGTGGAACTGAGAGGTGAAACAGGGTGGGCCTCTGGGTCAGGTGGGGACTTGGAGAACTTTCCTGTCTAGCTAGAGAATTTAAACGCACCAATCAGTGCTCTTTGTTTAGCTAAAGGTTTGTAAACGCACCAATCAGCACTCTGTTAAAAATGCACCAATCAGCACTCTGTAAAATGGACCAATCAGCGCTCTGTAAAATGGACCAATCAGCAGGATGTGGGCGGGGCCAAATAAGGGACTAAATGCTAGCCACTGGCTCCAGGAGGAAAAAACGACTCTGGATGTGCCACCTTTAAGAGCTATAACACTTACTGCGAAGGTCTGCCACTTCATTCCTAAAGTCAGCGAGACCACGAACCCACCGGAAGGAAGAAACTCTGGACACATCTGAACATCTGAAGGAACAAATGCTGGACACACCATCTTTAAGAGCTGTGATACCACAAGGGTCTGCGACTTCATTCTTGAATTCAGTGAGACGAAGAACCCACCGGAAGGAACCAATTCCAGACACATTTTGGCGACCACAAAGGGACTATCGACCATCACCAAGCGGTGAGCACCATCGAACCGCTTTCGCTTGCCCTTCTGTCCTGTTTTTCCTTAGAATTCGGGGGCTAAATACCCCCGGGCACCTGTCAGCCAGTTAAAAGCGACTAGCGCGGCCGTCGGACTAAAGACATGGGTATCAGGCTTTATGTGAAAGGGCTCTCTAACTACCCCTGTGACCACGAGCAGAACTCTGAAAGTCGTGTTGCCCAAGCCAGACTGGCCCATCTATCCTATCTATCCTGACCCTTGCCTCCTGGGTCCTAATGCCTGTCAGACAAACTTCCTCTTGCCTCTTCTCCAAGGCTACTCCCGCTTCTAAAAACCATTCCCTGTCTGTGGTGATTTTCTAGTTTCTCCTATAAGAATGATTTCTAGTATAAACTTCAGAACTCTGTTACCTTCTTTAGGCACCCAGGCTTGCCAATTAGAAAGACGTAATTTTTGCCCAAAGCCCCATTGTAGGTGGGACTATCTGGAATTTTAGGATCCCTCCTCAGACAAGCAGGCGTAACAAAAGCTATTCCTGAAGCTAGGATATGGGGAGCCTCAAAAATTGTATACTTCATATTCATATAAGTGAGGACAAAAGGCATCACTCTTCCAACACCGGAGATTCCTTCCCTCCCTCAGGGTATGGCCCTCCACTTCATTTTTGGGTGACACGGGTAAAGTCCCAATACTAACAGGAGAATGCTTAGGACTCTAACAGGTTTTTGAGAATGCGTCAGGAAGGGCCACTAACTGCGATTTTTCTTGGTCCTCCTTGTGGTCTAGGGTTCTTGGGCAGGGGAAGAAATAAACAAAGCAAAACCACAGGCAGTTTTGTCTTTCAGATGGGAAACACTCAGGCATCAACAGGTGCACCCTTGAAATGCATACTAAGGCACTGGGACCAATATGACCCGAAAACCCCAAAAAAAGGCGGCTCATTTTTTTTTTTCTGCACTATGGCTTGGCCCCAATATTCTTTCTCTGATGGGGAAAAATGGCCACCTGAGGGACGTATAAATTACAATACTATCCTGCAGCTTGACCTTTTCTGTAAGAAGGAAGGCAAATGGAGTGAAATACCTTATGTCCAAGCTTTCTTTTCATTGAAGGAGAACACACAGCTATGCACAGCTTGCAATTTACATCCTACAGGAGGACCTTTCAGCTTACCCCCATATCCTAGCATCCCTATAGCTCTCATTCCTGTTAATGATAAGCCTCCTCTAGTCTCCCCCGCCCACAAGGAAATCAGCAAAAAAATCTCCAAAGGACCACAAAAGCCCCCCAGCTATCAATTATGTCCCCTTCAAGCTGTAGGGGCAGGGGAATTTGGCCCAACCCGGTAAGTGTCCTTTTCTCCCTCTCTGATTTAAAGCAGATCAAGGTAGACATGGGGAAGTTTTCAGATGATCCTGATAGGTACATAGATGTCCTACAGGGTCTAGGGCAAACCTTCTATCTCACTTGGAGAGATGTCATGCTATTGTTAAGTCAAACCCTGGCCTTTAATGAAAAGAATGTGGTTTTAGCTGCAGCCTGAGAGTTTGGAGATACCTGGTATCTTAAGTAAATGATAGAATGATAGCTGAAGAAAGGGACAAATTCCCTACCAGCCAGCAAGCCATCCCCAGTATGGATCCCCACTGGGACCTCAACTCAGATCATGGGGACTGGAGTCGTAAACGTCTGTTGACCTGTGTTCTAGAAGGATTAAGGAGAATTAGGAAAAAGCCCATGAATTATTCAATGATATCTGTCGTAACTCAGGGAAAGGAAGAAAATCCTTCTGCCTTCCTCGAGCGGCTATGGGAGGCCTTAAGAAAACATACTCCCCTGTCACCCAACTCACTAGAGGGTCAGTTGATCCTAAAAGATAAGTTTATTACCCAAGCAGCCGCAGATATCAGGAGAAAGCTCCAAAAGCAAGCCCTTGGCCCTGAACAACATCTGGAGGCATTATCAAACCTGGCAACCTCGGTGTTCTATAATAGGGACCAAGAGGAACAGGCCCAAAAGGAAAGGCAAGATCAGGAAAAGGCTGCAGCCTTAGTCATGGCACTCAGACAAACAAACCTTGGGGGTTCAGAGAGGACAGAAAATGGAGCAGGCCAATCACCCGGTCGGGCTTGTTATCAGTGTGGTTTGCAAGGACACTTTTAAAAAGACAGGAAACAAGCTGCCCCCTTGTCCATGTCTGCTATGCTGAGGCAATCACTGGAAGGTGCGCTGCCCCAGAGTGCAATGGTTCTCTGGGTCAGAAACCCCCAGCTGGATGATCCAACAACAGGACTGAGGGTGCCCGGGGCAAGCACCAGCTCATGTCGTCACCCTCACTGAGCCCCGAGTATGTTTAACCATTGAAGGCCAGGAAATTGACTTCCTCCTGGACACTGGCGCCGCCTTCTCAGTGTTAATCTCCTGTCCTGGATGACTGTCCTCGAGGTCTGTTACCATCCGAGGAATCCTGGCACAGTCTGTAACCAGGTGTTTCTCCCACCACCTCAGTTGTAATTGGGAGACTTTTCTCTTTCCACATGCCTTTCTTGTTATGCCTAAAAGTCCCACACCCTTATTAGGGAGGGACATATTAGCCAAAGCTTGAGCTATTATCTACATGAATATGGGGGACAAGTTACCCATTTGTTGTCCCCTACTGGAGGAGTGAATCAACCCTGAAGTCTGGGCACTGGAGGGAACAAACTCAAGCTCCGGCCTTAAGCCTTCCCATAGGATGAAACTTTTCTTTGTATGTCACAGAGAGAGCAGGGATAGCTGTTGGAGTCCTTACTCAGACTCGCAGGACAACCCCACAACCAGTGGCATACATAAGCAAGGAAATTGATGTAGTAGCAAAAGGCTGGCCTCACTGTTTTAAGGGTAATTGTGACAGTGTCCGTCTTACTGTCAGAGGCTATCAAAATAATATAAGGAAATGATCTCGATCTCTGGACTACTCATGTTGTAAATGGCATACTAGGTGCCAAAGGAAGTTTATGGCTATCAGACAACCGCCTGTTTAGATACCAGGCACTACTCCTTGGGGACCGGTGCTTCAAATACGTATGTGCATGGCCCTCAGCCCTGCCACTTTTCTCCCAGAGGATGGGGAACCAATCAAGCATGTCTGCCAACAAATTATAGCAGACTTATGCCGCTTGAGATGATCTCTTAGAAGTCCCCATAGCTAATCCTGACCTTAACCTATATACCAATGGAAGTTGATTTGTGGAGAATGGGATACAAAGGGCAGGTTATGCCATAGTTAGTGATGTAACCGTACTTGAAAGTAAGCCTCTTCCCCCAGGGCCAAGTGTCCCGTTACCAGAACTAGTGGTGCTTACCCGAGCCTTAGAACTGGGAAAGGGAAAAAGAATAAATGTGTATACAGATAGCAAGTATGCTTATCTTGTCCTACATGCCCATGCTGCAGTATGGAAAGAAAGGGAGTTCCTAACCTCTGGGGGAACCCCCATTAAATACCACAAGGAAATCATGGAGTTATTGCACTCAGTGCAAAAACCCAAGGAGGTGGCTGTCTTACACTGCCAAAGCCATCAGAAAGGGGAAGGAGAGGGGAGAACAGCAGCATAAGCGGCTAGCAAGGCAGGGAAAGACCAGCAGAAAGGAAAGAGACAGAGACAAAGAGGGAGTCAGAAAGAGGGAGGCAAAGAAGTCAGAGAAAGAGATGGAAGTAGTAAAGAAAACAGTGTACCCTATTCCCTTAAAAGCCAGGGTAAATTTAAAACTTATAATTGATAATTGAAGATCTTCTCCATGCCCCTATAACACTCCAATACCCCCTTGTCAGTGTGAATAAGGGCATAGCCCAGAAGCACTGAGGACACTGACAACCCATAGCCTTCTTATCAAAAATCCTTAACCCAACATGTTTCCTAACAGGGGATCTAAATCTTAATTACCATATACAGGTTTGACCACTTCTAGGAGGAACTCCCTTCAGGACAGGACGATAGATGGTTCCTCCTAGGCAATTAAGGAGAAAAAAGAAAAAAAGACACAATGGGTATTCAGTAAGTGATAAGGGAACACTTGTAGAAGCAGTTAGGAAAATTGCCTAATAATTGGTCTGCTCAAACGTGGGAGTTGTTTGCACTCAGCCAAATCTTAAAGTACTTACAGAATCAGGAAGGAGCCATCTATACCAATTCTAAGTTAATATGTATGAATGAGGTTTTATTAATAGCAAAGAAAAATTGAAATCCCAAACTTACAAGGTTTTCAACTAAAGTTTGCTAAAAGTTAACAGTATAACATACATGATCCCACTACCACATAGTCTCAAAGGGTTTCTCAGACAGTTTGCAAGAAATAACAAAATCTATCCTGTAAGAATAGTAACATAGACTCTTTGGCAGCAGTGACTCTCCAAAACCACCTAGGCCTAGACCTTCTCACTGCTGAGAAAGGAAGATTTTGCACCTTCTTAGGGGAAGAATGTTGCTTTTACACTATCCAGTCAGGGATAGTACGAGATGCCACCCAGCATTTACAGGAAAAGTCTTCTGAAATCAGACAACGCCTTTCAAACTCTTTTTTTTTTTTTTTTTTTTGAGACGAGTCTCGCTCTGCCGCCCAGGCTGGAGTGCAGTGGCCGGATCTCAGCTCACTGCAAGCTCCGCCTCCCGGGTTTACGCCATTCTCCTGCCTCAGCCTCCCGAGTAGCTGGGACTACAGGCGCCTGCCACCTCGCCCGGCTAGTTTTTTGTATTTTTTAGTAGAGACGGTGTTTCACCGTGTTAGCCAGGATGGTCTCGATCTCCTGACCTCGTGATCCGCCCATCTCGGCCTCCCAGAGTGCTGGGATTACAGGCTTGAGCCACTGCGCCCGGCCGCCTTTCAAACTCTTATACCAACCTCTGGAGTTGGGCAACATGGCTTCTCCCCTTTCTAGGTCCCGTGACAGCCATCTTGCTATTACTTGCCTTCAGGCCCTGTGTTTTTAACCTCCTTGTCAAATTTGTTTATTCTAGAATCGAGGCCATGAAGCTGGTCTTACAAATGGAACCCCAAATGAGCTCAACTAACAACTTCTACCGAGGACCCCTGGACCCACCCACTGGCCCTTTCACTGGCCTAAAGAGTTCCCCTCTGGAGGACACTATAACAGCAGTGGCCCTTTTTCACCCCATCCAGCAGGATGTAGCTAGAGCAGTCATCGCCCAATTCCTAACAGCAATTGGGTTGTCCTGTTTAAAACAGGGATTGAGAGGTGAAGCAGGCTGGGCTTCTGGGTCAGGTGAGGACTTGGAGAACTTTGCTGTCTAGCTAGAGGATTGTAAATGTACCAATCAGCACTCTGTGTCTAGCTAAAGGTTTGTAAACATACCAATCAGCACTCTGCAAAATGGACCAATCAGCAGGATGTGGGCAGGGCCAAATAAGGGAATAAAAGCTGGCCACCCAAGCCAGGAGCGACAACCTGCTCTGGTCCCCTTCCACACTGTGGAAGCTTTGTTCTTTTGCTCTTCACAGTAAATCTTGCAACTGCTCACTTTTTGGGTCTGTACTACCTTTATGAGCTGTAACATTCACTGTGAAGGTCTGCAGCTTCATTCCTGAAGTCAGCGAGACCATGAACCCACCAGGAGGAACAAACAACTCCAGACACGCCACCTTTAAGAGCTGTAACACTAACTACGAAGGTCTGTGGCTTCATTCCTGAAGTCAGCAAGAGCATGAACCCCCACCAGAATGAAGAAACTCTGGATATATCTGAACATCTGAAGGAACAAACACCAGACACACCATCTTTGAGAACTGTAACACCACAAGGGTCTGCGGCTTCATTCTTGAAGTCAGTGAGACCAAGAACCCACCAGAAAGAACCAATTCCAGACACAGAACTATGGTTAAAAAATATATATATGTTTTAAAGACTTTGTGGAGATACTGAAATGTACCAATTTGTATTCCACTCTTTCATCCACAGTTTTGCCATCATTTGATATTGTCACTTAACAAAAATATTGGCCAATCTGAAAGGCAGTTTTATGATAACAATGAAGAAAAAACCCAAAGTTTTTATAATGAAATGAAAATGTAGGAATTTCCAAGTTAAAGTGGCATTAAACACATACATTTAATTTTTCTTCCTCTGCAAGTCCACTAAAACTACAGTAAAGAGATTAAAAACATAAATCTACAAAAACAAGAACAGGAAATATAGCAATATATTGGGATGATGAATAGGGATAATTCACTAACCAATACATGAAAGCCACATCCCAAACCCTCTGTGGAGAAAAGTGAGACCCAAACTGATTTACTTTGAATAATTCTCAAAAAGAGCAAGACCTAATACAAACTTAACTAGAGTCTTGATCATTTCCCACTGGGATATCTGCTATGGCCACTGAAACTTGTCTCTCTAGTTCCAGCATAGATTTTCCAATGTATTCCTCACAGTGATACACAAAAATGATTTTTCCACAGCATGTACTTTACTCCATTACCAAAAACCCTTGATTGTCATGTTTTATTTCCTTGAGGACAAAGTTCCCAAGGTCCTTGTTTGGTATACTCGCTTCTTCATGACTCAACTTCTAATTTTCCCTCATTTACTCAGAAAATGTTTGTGTGTCAGATATGTGCCAGACATTCTAGAATACAATTAGGGATACAATAATAATCAGAAAATGACATATCCCTGTTTTTATGGAGCGTAGTATCTCAGGGAAGAGATAAATGTTAACCAAAGAATCGTGAACAAAATATAAAGGCAGAATTATGACAAGTGTTTTTAAAAAAAGAAACATGGGCAGCCAGACATGATGGCTCACGCCAGTAATCCCAGCACTTTGCAACACCGAAGCAGGCTGATCATTTGAAGCCGGAGTTTGGGACCAGGCTGGGGAACATGGCAAAACCCTGTCTCTACTAAAAATACAAAAATTAGCTGGGTGTGGTGGTGCACACCTGTAGTTACAACTACTTGGGTGGCTGAGGCTCGAGAACTCCTTGAACCTGGGAGGTGGAGGTTGGAGTGAGCTGAGACTCGCTGCACCACTGCACTCCAGCCCGGGCGACAGAGTGAGACTCTGTCTCAGAGAGAGAGAAATATGGAGCTCTGAGAGCATATAATGGGGAGAATGAGGAGAATATAATGTAGAACAAGGAAACCTTCCCTGAAGAACAGATAGTTGAGATGAGGTCTGATGGAGAGAGGCAAAGGAACAGGAGGGGAGGAAGAGCATTTAGGGCAAAAGCTGCAGCACATGCAAAGGTCCTGAGGTGAGAAACTGAAAGACTAGTATGGCTAAAGCATAGTGAGTGAGAAGGAACAGGGTATGTGATGAAGATGGAGAGATAGGTAGGGCCCAGACCATACAGGAGTCATGCCATTTTAACTACATAAATTTATACTAAGAACAATGAGACTCCAGTGACAAGATTGAAGGGGTCATGTGTGGCAATCTATTTGCATTTTGTAGCAATCACTTTGGCTATTGTATAAAAAACTAATTGGAAAGAGGCTGAGGCAGATATGAGTGAATATAGGGACATCAATTAATAGATTCTTTCAAAAGGTCAGGCAAGAAATATTACTAACTCTGGCAAAGTCATCAGGACTTGCAGCAAAGTGAATTATTAATTAGAAATGGTTTTCTTTGTGAGTGACAGAAAACAATAATAGTATCTTAATGAAGATAAAAGTGTGTTTCTCTCTCAAGTGAAAGTCCACAAGTAGGCAATACAGGGCCAATATAGTGCTCCACAGTGCAAGGGACCCAGGCTTCTATTTTGCTCTACCATGTGCAGCTTCCATTCCTAAGATCACCTCATGATCCAAGATGGCTGCTCCAGCTCCAGCCATCAGGTTCGTATTCCTGTTAGCAGGGAGGTGGAAGGGGAGGGAAAATAAGACACCATTTCCATTTAAGGATGATACTCTAGGGACACACCGTACATCCGAACTCCACATCTTGCCTGCATTTAACTGCAAGAGAGGCTGGAAGACACAGTCTTTGTTCAAGATAGTCATGTGCTTGCTACACTAGAGAGTCCTATTACTGATAGAAGGAGGAAAAAAATTAAAAGGAAAATAGGAGTCTCTGTCATAGAAGTATATAAGATTTCATGCTTGATTGGACATGGCATATGGGATAGAGGCAGGAGTTGAGGTTTCTGGCTTCTTTCCCAAGATGTCCCAATGGATGTCTATCTTTCACTGAAACTGGATTCTAAATCTCCAGTCTCTCACCATTCATCCTTGTTCCCCTTCCCGCATCCTCTCCTCCTTATTACAAACACTAACCTTAGCCCAACTGAATTACCAGTCTTCTAAAACACACTAGAGATATTGCAGATGTAGATTTTCAAAGCCTGAAACTCATACCATTTGGGGGACCCATTCCAAGAAGGTGAACATAAAATTACAATTACAAAATTAAGCATAAGGCCTTGGAAAGGCCCCAGGCAAATGAGGGGCCCCCACACTTAAATAAACTTCATTCACACTAGGATATTTTAAGCTGCATCTTTATCCCCAAGATTAAACATTTTAAGATGGATTTTTAGGTGCATCCTGACTTCAGAGAAGTTAAAATTTGGGGGTTGGGGATGGGAAGAGGACACCAATCTTTAACTTAGTGAAATAAGCCATTTGCAGATCTCAGAATTGGCCATGCATATTTCTTCCCATGTCTGGAAAGTCCTTCTTCTTTCCTCCCCTTCCTTCTCCTGGCTACCTTTTAGTTACCTTTAAGGACTCAGTTCTGAAGCTCCCTTCTCCAGCAAGCCTTCCTGGATGCTTCCAAACCCTTGGGGAGATGCCTCTCCCAAAGGACCCAGTATGTAACTGTATGGGATCCCTCTTATTTCTGGGTGAGCATCTGCTCACTAGTGTATTTAGCCTGCTAGGTACCCAGCTCTATGAGCACAGGAATGACACCTAATTGATGTTTGTGCCACCAGTACCTAGCATATGTTGGGTAGTCACATTACTGAATTAATAAATGAAATAAGCTTTTCTCCATGAGATTACATGGAAGCACAAAGTATCTATATTAGGGTTGTTTTTTTTTTTTAAATTTGATTCAGATGAACAGGAAGAATGGCTGTTCTTTGTTATCTATAACTGATCTAGTTTAGCTTGAAACCCCACTCTAGACCCAGCATGGTGGCTCATACCTGTAATGCCAGCACTTTGGGAGACCAAGGCAGGGAGATGGCTTGAGCCCAGGAATTGAGATCAGCGTGAGCAATATAGTGGGACCCTGTCTCTACAAAAAATTAAAAAGTTAACTGGGTGAGGTAGGAGGATTGTTTGAGCAAGGGAGGTTGAGGCTGCAGTGAGCCATGATTGTGCTGCTACACTCCAGCCTGAGTGACACAGCAAGATGCTGTCTCAAAAAAAAAAAAAAAAAAAAAAAAGGAAGCAAAGCAAGACCCTGTCTCAAAAAAGAAGTAAAAGAAAGAAGCCCCACCCTACTATTAGATGGAGTAAGAAGAAAATGTGAGCTTAAATTTATCAATAAAAAGTATCTTAGGCCAGTCATGGTGGCTCACATCTGTAATCCCAGCACTTTTATCAATAAAAAGTATCTTAGGACAGTCATGGTGGCTCACATCTGTAATCCCAGCACTTTGGGAGGCCGAGGCGGGCAGAGAACTGAGGTCAGGAGTTCGAGACCAGCCTGGCCAACATGGCAAAACCCTGTCTCTACTAAAAATACAAAAATTAGCCCAGCATGATGGTGGGTGCCTGTAATCCTAGCTACTTGGGAGGCTGAGGCAGGAGAATTGCTTGAACCTGGGAGGTGGAGGTTGCAGTGGGCTGAAATTGTATAACTGCACTCCAGCCTGGCCAATAGAGTGAGATTCTGGCTCAAAAAAAAACTATCTTAGACTCTTCAAGTTTAATTGTGCCTTTTAGGAAGGGGTCTCCTTTAGGAAAATGTTTAGTCTCTTCTCTCTCTTATGATTCTTCCCAAGACAATATCTGATTGTACAAGGTGTTCATATGACCTGATGGTGGAGGTCAGGAAAATGAGACCTCAGCTCTGCATGACACCTGTAGGTCCTCACTAAGGTGAAGCGGGTTTCATCTGGCTTTTTGTGGTACCAGGCCAGCCTTCACAGCAGAGATCCAGGGTTCTAGCCATTTACCTCTGGTTGTAAAACCCTCATAAGCTATGGCTCCTTAGCTCTACTAGTTCACCAGACTGCTCACCATCTCCAGTGTTACTTACAGGGGCAATATGTAAACATGTAGATTCTCGCATACGTCACATGCAGGCTACTGAGAAGCAGTGATCTTAGGATGCCCAATCAGGCTACCTCTTCCACTGAAGGCCCTTGCTCTAGCACCATGGTGAAGGTGGTGCGAAGCCAAATGCAAGGCCTTTCCTCCTTTCCTAGAGGGAAAGTGGACTACCAGCTCCAATCTCTTCAGTTTCTCCAGTACCTACCTATTTCTTTTTTTCTTTTTTTCTTTTTTTGGAGACGGAGGCTTGTTCTGTCACCCAGGCTGGTATGCAGTGGGGCAATCTTGGCTCACTGCAACCTCCACCTCCTGGGTTCAAGTGATTCTCCTGCCTCAGTCTCCCAAGTAGCTGGGACTACAGGCACCCACCATCATGCCCGGCTAATTTTTGTATTTTTAGTAGAAACGGGGTTTCACCACGTTGGCCAGGCTAGTCTCAAACTCCTGACCTCAAGTGATCTGCCTGCCTGGGCCTCCCAAAGTGCTGGGATTACAGGTGTGAGCCACTGCACCTGGCCCCAATACCCCACCTATTTGGATGCTTCCACTACAACCACCTGCTTCCCTGAGATTCTAGCTTGGAGGGATGTGGGAACAAAACTGCCTTTATTTTATTTTAATTTTTGAGACAGGGTCTCACTCTTTCACCCAGGCTGGAGTACAGTGGTGTGATCATGGCTCACTGTAGCCTCAGCCTTCTGGGCTCAAGTGATTCTCCTGCCATTGCCTCTCAAAGTGCTGGGATTACAGAGGTGATTACCACGCCCAGTCAAGTGACTTTATTTTAAATGCTAATCTGCCATGTAACTTCTGACTAACCCTGAGTCAGGAATGCCTTCAAAATGGGTCTTGTTGATGTATTACTCTTTATGTAGAAACATTGCTGGAAAATCCAGACCCCAAGAGCGAGTTCTTGGATCTTGTGTATGGAAAGATTTTGAGGTGAGTCAGAGAGAACAGTGAAATAAGCAAGTTTATTGGAAACTACTCTGTTACAAAGTAGGAGTCTTCAGCAGAAGGAACATTCCATCCTTTGTTAGTGCCTCTATACTTACACGAAGCTACAAGGATCAAAAATGCACTTGAAACATGCAGATATGCTCGCTAAAGTAGGGGCTATTGATGTTACAGATGACCATTAATCCTTCAACCTAAGGCTCCTAGTTAATGGTATCTTTAAGTAAAGTGGGCTGCACTCTTAGGACATCTGGACATTTGGAAGGTTTGGTGGGAGATGTATGGTTATAAATACTCTGCATTTATAAGTGGTGGTCAGCTTGAGATGCGACTATTTTCAGACCAGAAGTATTAACCTTATAGGTGCCTTGTGAGTGCTTAGTTACTCACTCAAGATGGAGTCCCTCTGTTCATGCTTTATTAAACCAGAGGCCTGAAAAGCAGGGGTTTCTCTAACAGGAACACCTATTCATTTTAAGTTTCCTCCAAAACAACCCGCGTTGTTGCAGAAATCACAGGCTCTGCTCTGACACCCATAGCCACCTATACATTCCTTCAAGAGCACATACGCTCTTTTCCCAAGATATAAGCCCTGGGTCTGGGGTGTTGTAATGTAGAGATCTAATTGTCTTGCAGCTGCCCAAGACAACATTTCTATCTGTAAGTTTCCCTAATAAATCACACAAAACAAACAAACTCGATTTGTCTGCCTCCTTTGGTTTCTCTGCTCCTTTGGCTTTTGGGAGCTGCTTTGCCTATACTGCCATTTCATGGAACAAGGCAGAAACCAGAATGGGTGGATATGATGCTGCACCTGCTCTAGCCCTTTCTCCTCCCCACACTCCAGCAGATCACAAGCAGAAGACTTTCCTTCCCTCCCACCCGGCAGGTACTTTCCTTATGTCATAGCCTCACTTTCCCTGCCGTATGGCATACATTAAATACCACTCTTACTGTTGCCAAGGTCTCGATTTTGAAATGTTAACTGAACTTTAAAAGTTTATAAAGCCTTTCCTTCTTGGTAGTGTCAGGCTTTTTCAAGATGACTGTGTTTCTCGAGATTCAAACATCTTATTTTAGAAGTCAAAAGCTGCTTTTTTTTTTTTTTTTTTGAGACAGTCTCGCTCTGTCACCCAGGCTGGAGTACAGTGGCATGATCTCAGCTCACTGCAATCTCTGCCTCCTGGGTTCAAGAGATTCTCCTCCCTCAGCCTCCCAAGTAGCTGGGACTACAGGCGCCCACCACCATGTCCAGCTAATTTTTATATTTTTAGTAGAGACGGGGTTTCACCATATTGACCAGGCTGGTCTGGAACTCCTAACCTTGTGATCCACCCACCTCAGCCTTCCAAAGTGCTGGGATAACAGTCATGAACCACCGCGCCCAGCCTAGCTTTTTCTTTTTAATTTCTGACATTACAGTTCTATTTATCCTTTGATGCTGATAGATACTTCCGACTGACCAAGGAGAAGGTCTCATAAGAGAAATGCAAAAATATATATATATATATTTTGAGACAGAGTCTCTCTCTGTCACCCAGGCTGGAGTGCAGTGGTACGATCTTGGCTCATCACAACTTCTGCCTCCCAGGTTCAAGTGATCCTCCTGCCTCAGCTTCCCAAGTAGCTGGGGCTACAGGTGCGAGCCACCATGCCCGGCTAATTTTTGTATTTTTTGTAGAGATGGGGTTTCACCATGTTGGCCAGGCTGGTGTCAAACTCCTGACCTCAGGTGATCCACCCACCTTGGCCTCCCAAAATGCTGGGATTATAGGTGTGAGTCACCATGCCCAGCCAAGAAATGCAAAAATATTAACATGTTTTTGAAAGTTATAATCTCCCTTATGTATTTGTCTTGGAGCTGCCAACCCTTTCATTTATATTGTCTTTCTATAGTCCACATGCTTTCCTGGAAGGTCAGATTTATCTCAATTTAGAAATATAAATAGGTAGGAATATAAATAATAAGTGTCCTAACTTTGAGTTTCAAACTTGAGAAACTGGCAAACGGAACTGAACGTGCAATTTTGATATGAGGTCATAGATAACAGGAATTGTGAAAAATCTTATAGTACTTTGGCAGAACCTAACAGCTTAACTCTTTATAGCCCATAGAACTTCCAAGTTCCTGAAACTCTCATGGTTTCAGATGTTGGGCTTCTATTGTGTATACATACTAAGTGGTAGGAGGCTACTCGAAGCCTGCTCCAACTGAGCTGACACTGATGATTAATGTGGTATTTAGCCTATGGCCCAAAGCTTAGGACATTCATCTAGAACAGTGGTTCTCAACTGGAAGTGTTCCTCCCTACCACTTCAACATTTGGCAATGTCTGGAGACATTTTTGTTTGTCACAACTAAGAAGTTGCTACTGGTCTCTAGTGGGTAGAGGCCAGGAATGCTGCTAAACATTCTACAATGCACAGTGCCGCCTACTCACAACAAAAAATTATCCAATTATCCAACGTCAATGTTGCTGAGGTTGAGAAACCCTGGTACAGAAAATTCTATTGACCCTGGGCACTTCTCACCAAATTACTGTTTCCACCTTGGTCCAGGCCATGTCCTTTCCTGGGTTACCACAGTAGCCTCCTGAATAGTGTCCCTCTTCTGCCTCTGCTCTCCACAATCTATTCTTTTTCTTTCTAAAAAATACTTATGTAAGGCCAGGCATGGTTACTCATGCCTGTAATCACAGCACTTTGGGAGGCCAAGGTGGGTGGATCATGAGGTCAGGAGTTCGAGACCAGCCAGGACAATATGGTGAAACCCCATCTCTACTAAAAATACAAAAATTAGCCGGGCGTGGTGGTGCATGCCTGTAATCCCAGCTACTTAGGAGGCTGAGGCCAGAGAATCGGTTGAACCTGGGAGGCGGAGCTCGCAGTGGGCTGAGATCGTGCCACTGCACTCCAGCCTGGGTGACAGGACAAGACTCCATCTCAAAAAAAAAAAAAAAAACTTTATTTAAAATTTAATTTTTCATTTATATACAGTAATGTTCACCATGTTTGGTGTACAGATCTATGAGTTTTCACAGATGTATAGAGGTCGTGTAACTGTAATCACAATCAAGATACAGAAGGGCAGCCCAGTTTTCAGTCTCTACTCTGCTGAGTCTGCTTCTCTGATTCAGCCCGCTTAGGTCAGAATCAAACAGTAAAGGAGAAAAAAATAACTAGGAAATTTGGGTGTCATTCTAGTCATTCTGCAAGTTTTGACTTCCTGTGGTGCAAATCCTGAAGTTAAGATCTAATATTATGTGCTGTCTTGACATCTGGTGAAATGGGGAAAGGCTTAACCTCAAGTTCCTTTCCCCAGTCTGCTCCCGTGGATAAAGTCCCTAGCCAAACAGCTGTCCTTATCAGGAGGACCAGGCACAGTGCCTGCTTATCCCTGGGTAGTGGGTTTCAGTTCCCTGCCAGCCCACGGGATTATTCAAACAAGCCCATCACATCCTACTGCAGGAACCAAAGAGCTGCAGGGGAGGGAAAAATAGCTTCCCTTTACCCTTCTAGGTTCTTTGGCTGGCCTCAAATTAAATTGACATGCAACAGATTAACAGGAGAAAAGCCATATTTAATCATGGATGTGTGCATGAGAATCCCACAAAATATGAGACTCGAAGAAGAGTCAGATGATTGAAGCTTATATAGCATCCTGAGCTACAGAAAGGAATAGTGGGTTGGGGCTTCTGAGGGGTGATGGTGATATAAGTTATGGAAAAGTGAGGGGAGGAAATTTGGCTGAATAAAGGTTGTCTTGTTATACAGATAAAAAGTCCCTTGGGTAATAAAAGTTGTCTTAAAGCAGTCTTCAAAAAAATAGGTGATAGTCTGTCTGAGCATGGGTAAACCTCCCGTCTCCTCCCCTGTAATCCAAGTTCATCTTCCCTGATTGATATGGTTAATAAGATTCCCAGAAAGGGGATTCATGACAATCAAATTCCTTTTGGAGGATGCATCTTCAGGCAGATTGGGGGATGCTCAGAGAAAGCCTCTGCCTGCAACCCTTGTTCCCCACGTGTCCTCAGTTCAAAGTAATCAGCATACCAAGGCATCGTATTTGGGGGTGGCATTCCCTGAACTCCTTTGGAGTATCCCACCCTCTTGAGTATCCCACACACTACAAAGCCTGCCTTCCACAGCTCCTGATTGTTCATTCTGTTCCCAAGTGCAGCACCCTTGGGCCATGCTGTGTCCTCTTCCCCTGTGCAGGAAGTATATAAGACCAATAAACTGCTGTTGATCTCACCTGTCCAGTGTCAGGTAGGGTGTCTTCAGCCATCCCCATAACGGTAGGATGGGCAAAGTCCTTGTGATCACTTAAGGAGGCCCTACATGATCCAGCCCTCCAATCCCAATATGACCTCATGTCCTACAGCTCATCCCCAGCTCATTCTGCTCCAGTCATTTGACTACCTTCTTATTCCCTAAAACGTACATGCTTCTGCCTCATGGCCTTTGCAGTGCAGTTCCCTCTGCATAGGATGTTCCTCCAGATATCCACATGGCTAATTACCCCAGTTTCAAAATCTCTCTCTTTTTTAAATTTTTTTTTTAATTTTTGAGACAGGATCTTTCTCTGTCACTCAGGCTGGAGTGCAGTGGCACAGTCTTGGCTCACTGCAAGCAGCCTCGACCTCCTGGGGTCAAGCAGTTCTCCCACCTCAGCCTTCTGAGTAGCTGGAACTACAGCCACACACCACCACGCTCAGATAATTTTGTTCTTTTTTTGTAGGGACAGAGTCTAACAATGTTGCCCCGGCTGATTTCAAACACCTGGACTCAAGGGATCCTGCTGCCTTGGCCTCCCTAAGTGCTGGGATTACAGGCATGAACCATTGCACCCAGTCCCCCTCTTTCAAATATTTGCTCAGACATAACCTTCCTGGTGAGGACTACAACTATCCTATTTAAAATCACAAATCCCTCCTTCTTTGCACTCCCAACCTCCCTTTTCCTATTTTTTCTCCCATAGCACTAATCACCTTCTAACATACAATACTGTTTACTATGCTCTTGTCTGTCACTTCCTCATTTCCACTAGAATGTTACTTCCAGGAGAAAAGGACTTTGGACCTTAGCATCCAGGAAGGATACATAATGGGCCCTAAAAAACTATTTGTTGGCCAGGCGCAGTGGTTCATGCCTGCAATCCCAGCACTTTGGGAGGCCAAGGCAAGTTGATCACTTGAGCTCACGAATTTGAGACCAGCCTGAGCAACATGGTGAAACCCTGTCTCTACTAAAAATACAAAAAAATTAGCCGGGAGTGGTGGCACATGCCTATAATCTCAGCTACTCAGGAGGCTGAGGTGGAAGGATCACTTGAGTCCAGGAGGCGAAGGGTGCAGTGAGCTGAGATCACACCACTGCATTCCAGCCTGTGCAACAAAGCCAGACCTTTTCTCAAAACAAAACAAAATCAAAAACAAAACAAAACAAAAAAACTATTTGTTGAACTAATGAATGTGTGGGAATATGTAAAGAAAACTGTGAAAAGAAAAGAAAATTTCAGGACCTTCCAAATTTATTATGCCAAAGGGAAAGACTCAGCCCTGGAAACTGAGTCACATAACATACTGTTTTTCTTCTTTAGTGCATGACTGTTGCTTCCTAACCTTTGTATTGGATTGTTACATATTAACCAGAATCCCTATTCTGCATTCAAACCTAGACTAAATGACGTTGGAGATAGACACTTTTGTGATTGTTACCTCTTTCCAATAGAATGTTAAGGAACCCCTTTAGAGAGTAATCAGTAGTAGCCAATCAAATCTTATGTCTGTATGCTAGCCTTTTTATGGAACATGTTATAATTCTGTTCAGCACATCCTTTTTTGCCTAAGCAAACAATCTTCACTTTCCCCTACATAGGAGCACTAATCACCATTCTTCGGTGTCTGTGTGCCCATGGCCAGCCTGCTACTCTCATACCTTGCGCTCGAATAAACTCTTAACCGGATCCTGATCTTTCAAATTATTTTAGATTGATAATACAAACATACAAGCAAGGCTGCTAATTCAGAGAATGAAGAACTTAGAAAAGTCCAAGTCAGAAATGATTAATCTAATTCTGATCTTTCCCCAGTTTTTAATGAGAATACTCCTTTCTTTCTACCCTGATCTCGTCTTACATCAAATCTTTTCGTAGCTAAAGCACATTTCGGTGACCTTGACATAGCTTAATACTGTTGGATTCTTGAGTTTGTTACAGAGGTGACCTAGGGCTATTTCCATGGCAGAAAAGTGCTGGAAAACATTCTGGAACTTGCTCCTTACCCTACAATAACCCAAGCCAGAATGACATTCCCTAACCTCATTGTAAATAGAAATATTGTTTTCCTAATTAAATATATTGTATAGACTGAGTTCAAATAGTCTATATTCATTTCACACCTCTCATACACTAAATCACATTTTCATCAATTTGGCCTCCTTGTCAATATATCAGTCTCTGCAGCCTGTTTTGGGTCTATATGAGACCAGACATTGTATAGCTTATACTGTTAGGAAAACTTTTTTTATTTTTTGAGATGGAGTCTTGTTCTGTCACCCAGGCTGGGGTGCAGTGGTGCAATCTCGGCTCACTGCAAGCTCCACCTCCTGGGTTCATGCCATTCTCCTACCTCAGCCTCCCAAGTAGCTGGGACTACAGGTGCCCGGTACTGAGCCCAGCTAATTTTTTGTATTTTTAGTAGAGATGGGGTTTCACTGTATTAGCCAGGATGGTCTTGATCTGCTGATCTCGTGATCCGCCCGCCTAGGCCTCCCAAAGTGTTGGGATTACAGGCATGAGCCACGGCGCCTGGCCTGGAAAACATTAAAAAAAAACAAAACAAAACCAAAAAACCGAAGGAAAAGGGTATTTGAGCCAAGGGGAAACTTCCCCTTTGCCCTCTGAAGTTTCACTGAAAAATCAGCTGACAAAAGGCAAATTAATTGGAGATAGGCTATATAAATGTATTTAGTATTGCCTAATAAAAAAAAAACCCTACCAGCTCTTTTCAGAGGCTGAGTCAGGGAATTCTCTATCTTGTGCTGCCTCTATTATGCCTGGGCATAAATTCCAATGAAGCCTTGTCTGAGGAAACTATTTTGGCCTCATGTCAATTCCTATTGCATTGAGAGCCCCAAAACTCGTGGTCAGTAACATATTCTTTGGAGGCTCATCCAAGATCACAGGATGTGGAGAGCCTTTCTCTATCTGAGAGGGTGACTTGTGAGGTGACAGGACTGCTGGAAAAGATCCCCTTATGGCTGATAAGCAGCTGACTGAAGTTTTGATTCAGTGTGACCACGATGGGTGAGTCTCTCCTGCCTCCTGGAACTCCTCACCTTCCCACACAGACAATGCCTTTCTCCCTTCCCTTTTCTCCCTTCCCTTGTCTCCCTCTGTCTTCTTTCCTCTTCCTGTCTTTTCTGTCACTCAGGGTGCTTTGCCTCTCCTTTCCTAATCCTTAGTGGTTTGGGTTGCTTGAATAAACATCTGTGAGGGACAGGTTGAAACGGCCTCCCTATTTTACTGGTCTGGGTCACCTGAATAGACATCCATGCAGGAAGGATGAAAACAGTTCACTATCCAGGTCTGATCAACTCAGCAGGCACTGGGATAGGTCACACCCCTCCCCTGGCCTAAGTTGTTGTGAGTTCAAATCCCAAGAAAAAAATTCTCTTTCTCTGTTTTCCTCTCTCCCTCTCTGGCATCCTGAACTTTGATCCTGTAACTATTTGAAACCCCTCATTATGTCACTTCCGTAGGCCTGTTATCTTTTAGAATGCCTGCCTGTACAAATGTGTAGTCCTGTTGGTTTGGGGACACTGCCTGAAACAGTGCTGGGGACACCCATCTAGCCTTCAGGAAGGCACCAGGGATGCCTGGGTGCGACTGCCATTATTAGTTCTCTGCATAATAGGAAAAGTTCAGAGCTCAAATGGTTAACCTGCAACTATAGAGATAAGTAAAATTAACTCCATAAATTTAAATTCAAGAGGCTTTTGCCCATGGTTCCATAAAACAGAAAAGATGATTTTCTTTCATAGGCACCTTGGCACAGGTATGGCACACAGGTAACCCACAGGTATGGCACAGAGAGCAGGGTCACCTGAGCCATTCAGAGAAAGATAACCCAAACCTCTGGCATGCCAGTAAAAGGGTAAGGATTCCTGACTAGCCAGGCCTCTGGCCTCTCTCTCTCTGTGCAAACCAGTTAAGTGAAAAGTGAAAATCACCGTTTGTCTTTTCTGCAAGGTTTTAATTAATGGGAACAGGGATTTGTGTGACAAGTTTTAGATTGTAGTGAATCTGGTGTTCTTTGTGCTATGAATTTGTCTTTCTATGTCATTCTGTCAAGGAGAAGGATACCACAGCATAGAATGCAGGCTTAGAACTTATAAAAGCCCACTGCCCTGGCAAACTGGTTAGTTACAAACTTTGCTGTGGATCCCTGAACCAAAAAGTGGATGAAGTTTCTCTCTCATCTCGTTTGATGTCCTTGGGAGCATGACCTTGTGACCATGTGGGGGTACTCTCTTGTGGTCTCTTCCATCCAGAGGGCAGGAATTTTCGGGTTCATGTCAGGAGGCCAGTCTGAAAGGACCGGGAGTTTGAGATGAGTCAGCACACTCTTGGTCCAAAAGTGTCAAGCCCTGGGGTGAGTTTTGTCTTAAAATGTCCCATCCATATGGGACTTTTGTCATCTTTTGCTATCTTAAGCTCATTTCTGAGAGTGAATTTTTGGGGACCATGAAGATGCCTCCTTTACCATCTCTCTAGAAATACCTTTTGCTTATATGATTAAAAAAAAAAAAATGAAAGATTACCATCTGGGCTCTAAAAGGCTTTTGGGTTGAGTCTCTGTCGGAACTAAGTACACCATTCAGAGAAAAAGGACTTTAGAGATCATGTATTCTTAACAATTTTTGAAAAAGATTTAAATTAAAAGAAGAATACATAATAACGTCATGATTAGCCTTAAAAATCATGTCAAGCAGTGGCCGGGAACGGTGACTCACGCCTGTAATCCTAGCACTCTGGGAGGCTGAGGTGGACGGATCACAAGGTCAGGAGATCGAGACCATTCTGGCTAACACGGTGAAACCCCGTCTCTTCTAAAAAATACAAAAATATTAGCTGGGCATGGTGGCGGGCGCCTGTAGTCCCAGCTACTGGGGAGGCTGAGGCAGGAGAATGGCGTGAACCCAGGAGGCGGAGCTTGCAGTGAGCCGAGATCGTGCTACTGCACTCCAGCCTGGGGGACAGAGCAAGACTCTGTTCAAAAAAAAAAAAAAAGTCATGTCAAACAGTTAAAATCCTCTGTAGGCTTGAAAATGACTGCTCTAGGCTCCGTCAGAAAAGAGCATGGTAACTACCCCATGCGTTAGCTCAGTAGCTAAGGCTTTCCCCCTTCACAGGGGCCGCTTGGGTTCAATTCCCAGGGAATGAGTCCTTTCTGGTTTGTTATTTGTCTGATCTTTGCTATTTATTGATTCTTTTCCCCTCCATAAACAACTTCTGACTTTCTGTCTTGAATTTTCCTTTCTCTAAGCTACCTTTGGGGTGATTCTAGATCATGTAAAAAACCACTTGACATCTCTTTGAAGATACCTCATACACTCATGGTTAAGTCATAGCTTTAGTTAAGGCTTATTGGTTTCACTAGGGAAAATACCTTTGCAGGGACTGGAGAAGGGGGAGTAGGGGCTGGGAGACATATACATATATATAAAAGGTTTAAAAGACAGAGGTGACCGGGCACAGTGGCTCACGCCTGTAATCCCAGCACTTTGGGAGGCCAAGGCGGGTGGATCACTTGAGGCCAGGAGTTCCAGACCAGCCTGACCAACATGGCAAAACCCCATCTCTACAAAAATACAAAAACTTAGCCGGGTGTGGTGATATGCACCTGTAATCCCAGCTACTCAGGAGGCTGAGGCAGGAGAATCGCTTGAACCCAGGCGGCAGAGATTGCAGTGAGCCCAGATCACGCCACTGCACTCCAGTCTGGGTGACAGAGTGAGACTCCTTCTCAAAAAGTATAAGTACATTTTTAAATCTTTTGTTAACTAGGACAAACAGCTGACACCTCTGGCGTTTTTTGTTTTGTTTTGTTTTGTTTTTTTGAGACAGAGTCTCACTCTGTCACCCAGGCTGGAATGCAATGGCATGATCTCGGCTCACTGCAACCTAAGTCTCCCGGGTTCAAGTGATTCTTCTGCCTCATTTTCCTGAGTAGCTGGGACTAAAGGTGCACGCCACCATGTCCAGGTAATTTTTGTATTTTTAGTAGAGACAGGGTGTTACCACGTTGGCCAGGCTGGTCTCCAACTCCTGGGCTCAAGCGATCTGCCCATCTGGGCTTCCCAAAGTGCTGGGATTACAGTCATCAGCCACCACACCTGGCCAAGTTTTTTGTTTTGTTCTTAAGAGTTCTATGGTTAAAAGTCAGCTTAATTTTATAAGGCTTTTAGGCTTTTTTCTCTTCTTGGGTCTTGTTTTTTGGAAAAAACAATGTATTTTTTCTTCTCAGTTGACTGAATTGTTTCTCCATTTACTTCTATCTTCTTGCCACCCTGTATATCCACATGAGAGGACCTAAGGTAATTTCTGACAGCCTGGGACTCCTTGGGAAAAACATGGGAGGTGCGACAGACCGTGTTTTGGTAGAAAATTTTTTGTCTTCGTGGAACCTCAAGAATTGTAAACAGACAGGTTCCTCTTAAAATCAAAGGCTTTGCTCTGTTTTGCATTGTGTTACCTGACCTGTTTTACTGTTGGGGGCATCAAAAATTATTTTGCTTTATGAGAAAACTGTTAGCTTTTGTATGTAATAGGTAGGAAATACACTTTTAGGGATGGCTAATGACAGTTGCTTACAGTGAACAGTTATTATTACAGGGTAATACTCCTTTCTTTGCACATTTCGATGAGAAAAACAGGCTCTTGTGCACCTGGAAGGTATGGAATGTGACATGGGCTGATTGCAGAGCTGGCTGATAGGCATTTGGTTGTCCAGCAGCTTCAGAAAATGCCCTTACAATGAAATACACTGTGGGCTGGGTACCGTGGCTCACGCCTGTAATCCCAGCACTTTGGGAGCCTGAGGTGGGTGGATCACTTGAGGTCAGGAGTTGACGAGCCTAGCCTACATGGTGAAACCTCACCTCTACTAAAAATACAAAGAAGTTAGCCGAGCATGGTGACATGTGCCTGTAATCCCAGTTACTAGGGAGGCTAAGGCAGGAGAATTGCTTGAACCTGGGAGGTGGAGGTTGCAGTGATCCAAGATTGTGCCACTGCACTCCAGCCTGGGACCAGAGGGAGACTCCATCTCAAAACAAACAAACAAAACAAAACAAAACAAAAAGCAAGGAAATACGCTGTGAAAGCATTACATTGTCGCATCCTGTAGTGGTTTCTTCTTTTTGAGAACCCGAAATTTGGTATAAAAATGAGCTCCTTGGCTTCTGGGGTTCTGTTCTGCCTTTCAGCCGTGCTCACCTATTAGGTGTTAGAAACTGCATGCTTTCTTGGCCCTGTTCCTTAAAAGGCTCCACTCTAAATCCAGTAATCCAACTTTCAAAATGTACATCTTTAAGGAAATCTCGATGTGTAAGAATGTCTGCTTTTCTTGGCCATCTTAACTTTTACTCATGCCATTTTTTCTTGGTTTGAGTAAAAGGTGAATTCTGTATCTTGTTTCACCTAAGAGTTGTCTTTTGAAAAATGCAAATTTAGAGTTGCCTAGCTGACAATTGTTTAAGGCAGAAAACAGGTAATCAAGAGACTGATAGTCTAAAATGGGAAAGAAAAACTTAAACTGGCAAATGAAAAACGTATAACCCTACTAGACCTGCTTCTGTCTGTGTCTGTGCTTACATGTGGTGTGTGTAATGTTTATATAAAAGAGCGCTAATCAATTGGCTTAAAGAAAATTTAGTGCTTAAATAAAATATTGGGTCAAAAAAATAAAAGCCTTAATGCATTTTAGTCCACATTATTTTAGTAATCGATGGTAAATACAGACACTTTTACAAATTATTAATAAAATAAAAACATCTTCAAAATTTAGGCATTTGGTCTAAATTAGGCAGGTCAGACACTGTCTTTACTAGATGATTTAAAGTCATGAACTCCTTCTACTGTTACAGGTAGTCAGACAGGCATGGGTGGGGCAGGAGAGGGCTCTCCCCCACCCACTAGGAACTTGGAGTGATGGTTTGACAATTATCACATTGCCTCTTAAAAGTGATAAATTGGGCGCTGATGCCAGGGAGAGACTATTTCCTAATGGTCCACACTGTTCCACTAAAGCATTAACTGAATGCAGGTGCCAGGGAGAAACAACTTCTTAGGCATGCCCATTGCAAGACAAAATGGCGGCCAGGTATGGGCAGCCCACGCCTGTAATCCCAGCACTTTGGGAGGCCAAGGCAGGCGGATCACGAGGTCAGGAGATTGGGATCATCCTGGCCAACATGGTGGAACCCTGTCTCTACTAAAAGTACAAAAATTAACTGGGTGGTGCATGCCTGTAATCACAACTACTGGAGAGGCTGAGGCAGTAGAATTGCTTGAACCAGGCAGTTGGAAGTTGCAGTGAGCTGAGATGGCGCCACTGCACTTCTGCCTGGCAACAGAGCCAGACTCTATCTCAAAAAAAAAAAAAAAAGAAAGAAAGAAAAACGAGACAAAATGTTAGAGTATTACTTTGTATTACTTTGGGAGGAGGGGGGACTCCACCGGAAAAAAGAAGAAAGCCTCAGTTGGGCATGCATACAACATCCTAAACACACCATGTGTGTGCTCTTCCCGGGTAAGGGGAACACTGCGGGTGTAGGCAGCCCACCCTAAAGGAAGAATCGTGGTGAAAGGAGCCAGTCTATAAAGGCCCTAGGATCAAGGTTAGACAGTGTTCTTGGTTTCTCAAGGTGCCTGCTTGGCCCTCTTCCAAGTTGTACGTGCCTTCTTTTCTTTCCTTTCCTCACTGTTCTAAAGCTTTTTAATAAAATTTCACTCCTGCTCTGAAACTTGCCTTGGTCTCTACTTCTGCCTCTGCCCCTCAGTTGAATTCTTTCTTCTGGTCTTGGCCTCCCAAAGTGCTGGAACTACAGGCTTGAGCCACCTCACTTGGCCTGTTACTTGTTTTGATCCTTTTCAAAAGGCAGTTTATAATCAGCTATAAGATTGATGGATACTCTTAAATATAGTTCTCTGATAACTTTGGAGACTGGGTCATTAGAATAGAGGGAAAAACTTCCAAGGCTCTCCTGGAGAGCTAAGGTGTCAAATATCAAGAATAGAAGTTAATTACATGGACGGAAGTAATAAAAGATGAAAACAATCATTTTATGAGTTTTTGCTTGAACTGTTGCTGATCCTTTTTGTTTTGTGGAGTCAAGAAAACTTTTTTTTTCTTTTGAGCTTTTTATGGCTTTTAACAATTGAGTAAGGTATAATCCTGTGAACAAAAACTGGAGCACATTTTTTTTTTTTTTTTTTTGAGATGGAGTCTCGCTCTGTTGCCTAGGCTGGAGTGCAATGGCACAATCTTGGCTCACTGCAAGCTCCGCCTCCCAGGTTCACGCCATTCTCCTGCCTAAGCCTCCCCAGTAGCTGGGACTACAGGTACCCGCCACCACGCCCAAGCATATTTCTTTCTATCTGACTTCTCCAGAATTTGGAAACTATTCCTGAGTATTCTTAACTTATGGCAATATAGTTATTTGCATAATTGCAATAAGAATCTGTTTCCTTGATAAAAGAACACAATTGGAAACACTGGTTGTTTTACCAAAGTTTTCACTGAAATGACATGCTTTCAAATATAAATAGACTAGGGAATCAAAGTTGACTTATAGAGCCCATAGGAGTCCCTTAGGAAAACTGGCCTCATAGTCTATGCAGCCCTATACAGAGTTCCCAACCTGTGGTATGTACAGAATGTCACCTTCTTTTTATTTTTTATTATATTTATTTTGAGACAGGGGACCTTACTCTGTCACCCAGTCACTGCAACCTCTGCATCCCAGGCTCATGTAATTCTCCCACTTCAGTCTCCTGAGTAGCTGGGACCACAGGTGCACACCACCATGCCCCACTATTTTTTTTCGTAATTTTTGTAGAGACAGGGTTTCACCATGTTGCCCATGCTGGTCCCGAATTTCTGGGCTCAAGTGATCTGTCTGCCTTGGCCACCCAAAGTGCTGGGATTACAAGTGTGAGTCACTGCACCCATCCAATAGTGTCACTTTCTAACAGGCCCAGAATCTCCAAGTAATCTTGGGATGTCCAGAGGAGAGGAATTCACCCAGTTTATACAGCCTGCTCAAGGCTTTAAAAAGTCTCATCTGAGATTCCTTATGGAAAAAGTTCCAACAAAGTCAATTTAAAAGAGAGCCTGTATGGCAAATAATTATTCTTGCTGCACTTTATACAAATAATAAGGCCAAGTATAATAAAACTAAAACTTATTTTACAAATTGGTCCTACCTTGATTTGTCTCTGATAAAAATGAGAGACTGAAGAGAGAAATATTATAATATACCTGCTGGTAGACTCTAGTCTTGTCTGTTGTTTTTGATTATTTTTAAAATACTATTTTCTACTGGGTGTGTGTAGGGAAAGAAAGAGAGATTAGACTGTTACTGTGTCTATGTAGAAAGGGAAGACATAAGAAACTCCATTTTGACCTGTACCTTGAACAATTGCTTTGCTGAGATGCTGTTAATTTGTAACTTTGCCCCAGCCACTTTGCCCCAAATTTGAATTCACAAAAACATGTGTTATATGGAATCAAGGTTTAAGGGGATCTAGGGCTGTGCAGGATGTGCCTTGTTAACAAAATGTTTACAAGCAGTATGCTTGGTAAAAGTCATCGCCATTCTCTAGTCTCAATAAACCAGGGGCACAATGTACTGCAAAAAGCCACAGGGACCTCTGCCTTGGAAAGCCGGTTATTGTCCAAGGTTTCTCCCCATGTGATAGTCTGAAATATGGCCTCGTGGGATGAGAAAGACCTGACTGTCCCCCAGCCCGACACCAGTAAAGGATCTGTGCTGAGGTGGATTAGTGAAAGGGGAAAGCCTCTTGCAGTTGAGATAGAGGAAGGCCACTGTCGTCTGCCTGCCCCTGGGAATGGAATGTCTTGGTATAAAACCCGATTGTACATTTGTTCAGTTCTGAGATAGGAGAAAAACCGCCCTATGGCAGGATGTGAGACATGTTGGCAGCAATGCTGCTTTGTTACTCTTTACTCCACTGAGATGTTTGGGTGGAGAGAAGTATAAATTTGGCCTATGTGCACATCCAGGCATAGTACCTTCTCCTGAACTTATTTGTGACACAGATTCCTTTGCTCACATGTTTTCTTGCTGACCTTCTCCCCACTATCACCCTGCTCTCCTGATGCATTTCTCTTGCTGAGATAGTGAAAATAGTAATCAATAAATACTGAGGAAACTCAGAGACCGGTGCTGGTGCAGGTCCTTGGTATGCTGAGTGCCGGTCTCCTGGGCCCAGTGCTCTTTCTCTATACTTTGTGTCTTATTTCTTTTCTCAGTCTCTCATCGCACCTGATGAGATATACCCACAGGTGTGGAGGGGCAGGCCACCCCATCAGTGTGGTGGCTCATGCCTCTAATCTGGTTGTTACACTAAGTCTGCTTCTGGTACAGAGACTTCTTGATGTTTACTTAGGCAGTGGCCCATAAGAGTGTTCATTGAAGCACCAATCATCATTCATTCATACTTCAATAAATAACTTGTACGGAGAAAAGAGGCTGGGCATGGTGGCTGACACCTGTGATCCCAGCGCTTTGGGAGGCGTGCAGGAAGACTGTTTGTGGCCAGGTGTTCAAGATCAGCTTGGGCAATATAGGGAGACTCTATCTCTACAAAAAAATTTTAAAAATAGCCGGGTGTGTGGTGGCACACGGCTGTAGTCCCAGCTACTCAGGAGGCTGAGGTAGGAGGATTGCTTGAGTCCAGGAGTTTGAGGCTGCTGTGAGCTATAATTGTGCCACCGCACTCCAGCCTGGGCAACAGAACGAGACGAGAGAGAGAGAGAGAGAGAGAGAGAAGAAATGTGTGTGAGAGAAAGAGAGAGAGAAAGGGGGAGGGAGAGAGAGAGAATGGGAGAGGGAGTGGGGGGAGAAAGAGGGAGACAGTGGGAGAGGGAAGGGGGGAGAGAAAGAGAGAGAGAGAGAGAGAGAGAGAGAGAGAGAGAGAGATGTTAACTAAGTCCTGGAAGGCAGCAATGGTCAGAGGTGGGGTTCTGGAGAGGGTGGTAGGAAAGGAGTTGTGCCTAGATTTGAAGGAGATCAAATTTGGAAGGTAGGCTGCGGTCAGTACACACATTTACCATTGAAAACACTGATGTCACCATGAACATGCTCTCAGAGCTTGAAGACTGTTAATAAGGTCCGGATAACTGGCATGACTTTTAAGTATGCACCTTGGGTTTGTTTCTCACTTGCAGCCAGGCAGAGCATCCTCCTGTAGAGGGCGCAGGGGGGGGAAAAAAAAAAAAAGAAAAATCAGGCGCTCGCATCCTGGATAATTTTGAGCCGCGCCTCCTGCCGTCCGCCGTCACGTGCCGGCCCGCTGAGGCCGCGTTGATAGGTGGGGGCGACTGGGCCAGGCGCTGGGGCAGGAAGGGAGGCGGCCACCGTGCCATTCTTAAAGGCGCCCGAGTGAAGGCGACAGGTCCCTGACGGCCGGAAGGAAAATGGTGAGTTGCCGCTGGGAGGGCGGGGGCCGGAGGGCTGGGCGAGCCGACCTGCTGGGCTTTCCCGGTTTCCGGAGCCGGCGGCGGCGGGCAGCACCCGGGAGCGAGCGGCGGCCGCTTCCGCCCCAGCGGCTGGCCACTGCCCTCAGCTAGAGTACTTGGCCTCCGCCGCCGCGCCTCAGGGCAGCATCCTCCAGCCGGGCCCGGGGTGGACCCGCCCAGCTGGCCATGGGACTAGGGTGCTTCCGCGAGCAGGGGGGTTGGGGAGGCCCCTCGAAGGCCCTTCGGGATGGAGGGCTTCAGCTTCTGAGCTGTAGATTGGAGGGAAAGGAGTCTGTCCCATCGGAGGGCTCCCCCAAATCCCGCTTTCCCTGCCAGGGCCGTGGCCAGGTTCCAGGGGTTGGTGGGCCTCGAGCATCTTCCACCTGGCGGCGTTTTGGGGGAGGACTCGAATTCTAATTGAATTCTCTCGGCCTCACCTTAGCTTTTTCTGTCTGCTCCTTTCCCTAGCCTCCTACAGAGGATTTCTCCTTATCTTTGCTTTCCTATGGCAGTTGGAAACCTTTCGACCCAAAAAGCTTTGGCGCTGGGCTTAAAGTAATTGTCAAAAGCTTTAGTTTTGTTGGTTCTGGGGGCTCTGGCTTCTGTTCTTACATGGGATGGACCCCAAGCATAAAAATAAAGTGGAGAATTAAATAAATCGCCATCAAGGATCGTTTGGATCCATCCCATTAGGTTTTTTAATATGCGTAAATTTCATTAGAAACAACAAAACACTGCTCTCTGCCCGTCCACTCAATTCTCAACCCACTTTCATCGAATAGATCTTGTCATGGTCACTGAATCGAATGGATTCTTTTCAGTTTTCATCTTCTCTGACCTTTCAGCTGCATTCCAGAGTGTTACACTCTCTTGTTTTTGAAGCATTTCCTTCCTTCATTCTTCCCCCTTGGCTTCTGGGATACAGAGCTCCTGCTTCTCCTGTTGGTCTATTTCCCTTGCAGACTATTCTCCTTACCCTGGACAATGCTCGAAGGAGTCTCAGGCTTCATCCTAATCCTTCATTTTCCATTATATATCCTTTATCCTAAACTATGGCTTCAGTTAACACCTATATTCAGATGACTTGTGAATTTACAGCTCAGAAGACCTTGCTTCTGAGATCCAATCCAGATCTGTATGTACTTTTTTTTTTTTTTTTTGAGACAGAGTTTCACTCTTGTTGCCCAGGCTGGAGTGCAATGGAGCGATCTCGGCCCCTTGCAACCTCCGCCTCCCGGGTTCAAGCTGGGATTACAGGCATGTGCCACCACGCCCAGCTAATTTTGTTTTGTTTTTTGTTTGTTCGTTTTTTTGAGATGGGAGTCTCGCTCTGTCGCCCATGCTGGAGTATAGTGGCGCGATCTCGGTTCACTGCAAACTCCTCCTGGGTTCACGCCATTCTCCCGCCTCAGCTCCCGAGTAACTGGGACTACAGGCTCCCGCCACCACGCCCGGCTAATTTTGTTTTTGTATTTTTAGTAGAGACAGGGTTTCACCTTGTTAGCCAGGATGGTCTTGATCTCCTGACCTCGTGATCCGCCCACCTCGGCCTCCCAAAGTGCTGGGATTACAGGTGTAAGCCACCTCTCCCGGCCCTAATTTTGTATTTTTAGTAGAGACAGGGTTTCACCATGTTGGTCAAGCTGGTCTGGAACTCCTGACCTCAAGTGATCCACCTGCCTTGGCCTCCCAAAGTGTTGAGATTACAGACGTGAGCCACCGCGCCCGGCCTCAGATCTATATATTGATATTTCAATATTTAGTTACCATTCCCTGGGAAGCTTTTCCTCCACTTGGGCACTTCAGAGCCACCTCAGTTTGTCCAAAGTAGGACTCATGCCCTTTCTCCTCAAACCTGGTCTTCTGTGTGTTATACAAGACAATCTGTTATACAAGCCAGAAGCCTAGGAGTTATCTTGGTAACCCCCCCCCTTTTTTTTTTTTTTTTTGCTTACTCACACCCCACCCCCAACCCCAGTATCCAATCTGTCACCACTTCCTTTGTAGTGATTAAGAGAGTGAGTTAAGATAGGCTGCCTGGGTTGAATCCTGGCTCCACTAGCTGTGTAATTGGGGAAAGAGACTTAACCTCTCTAAACCTTTGTTTCTTGCAAAATGGGAGTAATAATAGTATCTGTTTCGTGAGATTGTTTTGAGCATAAAGGGAAATCTATGTAAAGGATATAACAGTGTTTCTCTCATAGGGTTTGATACATGTTAACTATTATTAGGACTAAATGGGAATTTTTTGGCTATTGAGTTGTTTGAGATCCTTACATATTCTGGTTATTAATCCCTTGTTGAGTGGAGAATTTGCAGTTATTTTCTCCCATTCTGTAGGTTGTCTCTTCACTCTGTTGATTGTTTTCTTTCCTCTCAGAAGCTTTTTAGCTTGATATGACCTCATTTGTCTGTTTTGCTTTAATTGTCTGTGCTTTTGAGATCTTACTCAAAAAAATCTGTTCAGACCAGTGTCCTGAAGCAATTGCCCAATGTTTTTTTTCTAGTGGTTTTGTAGTTTCAGGTCTTACATTTAAGTCTTTAACCCGTTTTGATTTGATTTTTATGTATGCTGAGAGTTGCAGTCTGTTTGTTTTGTTTTTTTGTTTTTGTTTTTGAGATGGAGTCTCGCTTTGTCTCCAGGCTGGAGTGCAGTGGTACGATCTCGGCTCTCACTGCAACCTCTGCATCCCGTGTTCAAGCGATTCTCTGGCCTCAGCCTCCCGAGTGGCTGGGATTACAGGCGCCAGCCACCATGCCCAGCTAATTTTTGTATTTTTAGTAGAGACGGGGTTTCACCATGTTAGCCAGGCTGGTCTCGAACTCCTGACCTCATGATCTGCCCGCCTCAACCTCCGCGCCCAGCCTGAGGTCTGGTTTTATGCTGCATGTAGCTATCTGGTTTTCCCAGCACCATTTATTGGAGAGAGTGTCTTTTCCCCAGTGTATGTTTTTGGTATTTTTGTCCAAAATGAGTTGGCTATAAATGTGTGGATTTACTTCTGAGTTTTCTATTCTGTTTCATTGGCCTGTGTGTCTGGTTTTATGCCAGGAGCATGCTGTTTTGGTAACTACTGTTTTGTAGTATATTTTGAAGTACTGCAATGCCTCCAGCTTTGTTCTTTTTGCTCAGGGTTGCTTTGGCTATTCACAGTCTTTTGTGGTTCCTTAAAAATTTTAGGATCTTTTCTCTCCTTCTGTTAAGAATGTCATTGCTATTTTGATGGGGATTGCCTTGAATCTGTAGATCACTTTGGGTTAGTATGGACATTTTAACAATATTATGTCTTGTAATCTATGAGCTTGGAATATCTTTCCATTTTTGTATGTTCTCTTCAATTTCTTTCATCAGTGTTTTATAATTTTCATTGTAGAGATCTGTCACTTCTTTGGTTAAATTTATTCCTAGATTTTTTATAGCTATTGTAAATGAGATTGCTTTCGTGATTTCTTTTTCAGATTGTTTCCTGTTGTTGTATACAAATGCTACTGATTTTTGTATGTTGATTTTGTATCCTAAACTTTACTGAATTCGTTTATCAGCTCTAACGGTTTTTTTTTTTTTAATGGAGTCTTTAGCTTTTTCTAAATATAAGATCATGTTTTCGTAAACAAGGATAATTTGACTTCTTTTTTTCTAACTTGGATGTCTTTTATTTCTTTCTCATCCCTAACTGCTCTGGCTAGGACTCCCAGTACTATGTTGAATAAAAGTGGTACAATTGGGCATCCTTGTCTTACTCCAGAACTTAGAGGAAAGGCTTTCAGTTTTTCCCCATTTAGTGTGCAGTCAGCTATGGCTTTGTCATATATGGCCTTTATTTTTAGTTTTGAGGTGTGTTCTTTCTATACCCAATTTGTTGAGGGTTTTTATCATGAAAGGATGGTTTTTTCAGCATCTCTTGAAATGATATGATTTTTCTTATTCTGTTAATGTAATATATCACATTTATTGATTTGGCCGTGTTGAACCATTCTTACATCCCTGGGACAAATTCCACTTGATCATGGTGAATGATCTTTTTAATGTGTTGTTGAATCTGGTTTTCTAGTATTTTGTTAAGGATTTTTGTATCTCTGTTCATCAAGGATATTGACCTATAGTTTTCTTTTTTTGTTGTATACTTCTCTGGTTGTGGTATCAGGGTAATGGTGTTCTTGTAGAATGAGCTTGGAGGTATGTTCTCCCCTTCAGTTTTTTTGAATAGTTTGAGTAGAAGTGGTGTTTTAAATCTTTGGTAGAATTCAGCAGTGAAGCTGTCAGATACTGAGTTTTTCTTTGATGGGAGACTTTATTGCTGTGTCAGTCTCGTTCCTCATTATTGGTTCGTTCAGGTTTTTCTGTTTCTTCATGGTTCAGTCTTGGTAGATTGTGTGTGTCCAAGAATTTATCCATTGCTTCCAGGTTTTCCATTTTGTTAGAGTATAGTGTTCATAATGGTCTCTAATGATTCTTTGTATTTCTGTGGTATCAATTGCAATGTTTTTTTTGTCTCTGCTTTTATTTCTTTTGCACATTCTTAGTAGCTCCTTTTTATATCTCCATAATCATTTAATTATAATGTAAAATATTATTGGTCTTCACTCTTATGGGGTTTTTAACACTTATGTTGCTTGAATTGTTTTTTTCCTCTGTAATTGTAAGGACAGAAAATAATTTATTAATTCTAAGTATAATCAGATTATTTTCTTGTTCTTCCTTCACTGTATAAAAATAGTATGCTTGACTTCCTTTCTAACAGCAGACAGTGATTCTTGACTTTCCTCATATTCTTGCCTTCCTCTCCAATTCTGATGACATTGCACATTATTATGTGTCTGGTTTTTGAGACATTCATTAGCCAAAGAGAAAGTTAAAGTATACCTTACATATATGAGATGAACAGATATGTAGGATTAAGCAGTGTAGATCCGAAGGTTGGTTGATTTTAAAGTTTTTTTAAGTGTTCGTGTATTTCACTTTAATACTTTCACTTAATTGACATTTGTGAATGTCAGCATGCATTATAAAGGTATTAGGTTTCATAACTTTAACATGTACATATATTGAAGTCATGGCATTTTATATGTGTTTTTTTTTCTTTTATAGAGTGAGTCTTTGGTTGTTTGTGATGTTGCTGAAGATTTAGTGGAAAAGCTGAGAAAGTTTCGTTTTCGCAAAGAAACGAACAATGCTGCTATTATAAGTAAGCTAAAAGTGATTGCCTCAAAGTTACATGGTCTTAATTTGTTTTTAATCTTGTAGCTACATTGCATGAACTGAACCCTTAGAAAGCAATGTTACTTCCTCTGTTTCATTTCCCCACCACCACCTTTAGATCACTTTAAAAAATAAGTAACAGCTAATTCTAATGTCACAGAACAGAGGTGGATTGTCCCACCTCCCCCATAGTCCTTTTCTCAGCTGCCTGTACAGCTCTGAAGAAGGCGGTCGTCTTGGTCCTTGGGTAATGAGGATTCCCATTTGCAGTGACCCATCCAACCCATCCTTCTTGGGGGACTAAAAATAGCCTGGCCATTCGTCCTCAAAAGAAACCTTTGCCTACACCTAAAATGACAAAGTTCAGCAGTGTGTGCAGAGTGACTTTTGGCATTATTCCAGTTGTAGACTTGAACTCTGGTTTCAGGAAGAGTACTTTTAAGTGGCACTGGCACTGTCTTCTGAAAATGGAAAAAGTGATTTGCATATTGCTTCTCCCACTGTGAGCTATATCTGACATTATGCAGATTTCCCTTGTATTCATAGGCAGTATTTAATATGTAGGTAGTGATTTAGAAAGATGAGGAAAGGATGAGGGGGTGAAAATGTAAAACTCTAGAGACCATGCTTAACAGAGATGCATCTGGCAGATCTGATATAATCAGAGGTCATGACAACTTGTCATGAATTCTGATTTCATTACAAATAAATACTACAATGTTGACATATGGTTCTTAAAAGTGAAAAAAAAATCAAAGTGAAAATGTGTGTTAGTGCTATTTTACTGCAAAAGCTGAAACTATTTGAGATTATATTATATCTCACAAGATTTACTATGAAATTGGTGCAAAACCAAACATGGTCAACTTTGCCAAACCACCAGGAAAGAACAGAGGCATAGAGTATCTAAACTTATTTTGATTTAGCTTTGGATTACATTAGATATATTTGAAAGTATCTATCACTTCTATTTGGTTATTCACTTTCTCAGAATGATGATACTGTGCCATGAAATCCTGACCTTGGAGAAGCCAGGAATTTTGAGGTTTCTCTATTTTAATCCCTGATCAGGCACTTTTTCCCTTGCAGTTCTGACCATGTTGCATATCATGGTCTCAGGTACAGTTATCCTTTCAGGCTTGCAGTTCTGACCATGTTGCATATAGACCTTATTATCTAGAAGTTGCATTTGAGTTACAAAGTTCTTCATATACACAGGAAATATAAGAAACTAACATAAAGTTCTAAATAAGCAAATTAGGTACTGGGAATTATGGGTAAAAGCTTTTAAAAGCTGACTGCTTGAAAAGCAAAGCTAGCTAATAAACCATAAACTAAAACTGTGAGTGAGTTTTATGCTTGTGTTTCTTGATGTTTTAATTTTAGATGTCTGAAAAAAAGGCTGAGATTGTGTGGGTTGGGTAGATCAAGGTCACATTAGAATCCCAGCTTACTCATAATTGATTTTTATTTTAGTGAAGATTGACAAGGATAAACGCCTGGTGGTACTGGATGAGGAGCTTGAGGTTTGTTCAATGAACTAAATACAATTTTCTAGTTAAGTAATTATTATTTCTCAAAAGATGCTATATTAGTTACATGTGCTTCTAAAACGAGTTTTGAACCTCCTTTAAATACATGCTCATTATGCATAAAAGCATGTGCTAATTGTGTAGTATGTTATATTGCTAATTTAACTACCTTCTTTAAAAGCATTAGTGAAGTCCAGTGTAATAAGTGGTATAAGTTGGGGTTGTATACCGAGTAAGAAGTGAGTCAACTTTGTAAGTTGCTTCTAAGTTGCTTGACTAGTACATAAAACCTAAAACCCTACAATTTAAATATCTAGTTTGTCAAATTAAGTAACTAGAGTAAAAAGAATTGAGTTCTTTTTTCTGAAATCAGACATTGTTTCTTACTGCTAAGATACTGGCTTATGTCATTCTGTATTTCCTGACAGCTGGAACATAAGCATACAATCTGTGCCTCCCAGCCCCATATTTAGTTAATAGAGCTAGACCAAGTGGACAGAAGGAGGCTTTGATTGGATTGAGAATTTAGTAACCCGAGTTTATGTATAATTTAGTAAGATAAACTTTTATTTTGTAGCATATGGTAATAAATGTATAACTGTTAGTAGAATGGGTGCTTGGTGTATCTCTTAAGGACTTATGGGTAAGAAAATGTTTAAAAGTTGCTTTTCTCTGTGGTACCAGGGCATTTCACCAGATGAACTTAAAGATGAACTACCTGAACGACAACCTCGATATCCTTTTCTTAGTGCTTTAAAAGATTTATTCTTTAGTGATCAGACCTGTTTGTGAGCTCATTTGTTAAACATCTAAAAGTATCCTTCTGTGTCATGATCACAGCCAAATTAAAATATGTATGAGTATACTAGACTAGGAAAAATGAAAAGTTGGTTTATTCATGGGATGAATAATTTTCTTTTTTAAACTATTTCCTTTATTATAACATGTGTACAATAAAAATTGAGAAGAAAATAATCTGTATTAAACCTGTACTTTAAAAAGTTATTTTTTTTTTTGAGAGATTATGTGATTTTATAACTTATCCTTGGGACCCATTTAATTTTGTGGAAAGATAGTAATAAAGGTGTGGTCTAAAAGAATAGGACAGAAACTTGCAGCTCAGTAGCTCCCCAGGTGTTGGTAAATACCTGTCTCAGAGCAGTAACTTTAGTTTCTTTAACTTGAGAAAAACCTTCATTGTGTATAGTTATAAATATCAACATGATGATGGAAGAGTTTCATATCCTCTGTGCTTTATTTTCTCCAGTCCTGTTGGTAAGTGAATTTCTTTAAATAACACATATTTGACTTGGATCCAATTAAGCCATTTTATACTAGACAAATTTTATGCTGTTTTTAAAGATGGACAGTGTTGAATAACCTAAATTGAGGAGGGTCTGTGTCTGTGTGTGTCCATGTGCCTGTGTGCATGCATCCCTAGAAAGAACGAAGCATCATCTCTTAGAACTTATTTTCTTAGGATAAATTTCTAGACATGTAATTGTTGACTCAAATCACACATATATTTTAAGGATTTTGAAACTTGATGACATTTTAATATATCAGAAGTATTTTCTTTTTATATTTTAATCTTATAAAAATGTGAACTTCACATATAATTGTATGTATTTGTGTTTCTTTTAAATAGTAGTTAACAGTGATATGCTTATAATCTTGAGAATGGTCCTAGAGTAATTTACATTGGGTATTAAAATGGGTTACTGGTATTTAAGGAATTCATTATCACCAGAACTTCTGTCACCACTGTTCAGGCCCACAATAAAAACTGCACTCACTGAGCTATTCTCCAAACTTTATAATTTGTATAATTTACTTAGCACTCAAAATATACTGCAGTATATTTTTAACTTAATATATCAGCAGAGGGAAGCTTTTGTCAGAGCAGATCTCCCTGCCCTACTGGTCCGCTACCATCCCAAAACCTTGTGTATTTTAGTCATCCATAAAATTTATCTTGATATTTAGTGTTAAAGTTAAGATAGTGCAGAAAGTTTTTAATTGTTTGCAGGGCTCTAAAAGTCAGGATCTACAAATGTCTAGAATCTTTATTTTTGCCAACCTGTAGACTTGTTCTTGTTTATTTATAACTTAACTGTCTCTTTCTGTAGGCAGTGTGCAATGTAAGACTCAAAATGCAACACATATACATTCTGTAAACTCAGTAGCAAAGGAAATCCTAAATGTGTCATTTTAAAAAATAAAAATAATGATAACCCATAACTTTCTCAAAATCTATGTCTCATTTCTACACTAATCTCTCTTTTCCAGGATGTAAGCCTGAACAACAGATGATGTATGCTGGGAGTAAGAATAAGCTAGTCCAGACAGCTGAACTAACCAAGGTGGTATTTATATTTGACTTGTTGAGACAGTATTTTCCTTTAGGCTATAAAGCAATAGCTAAAATAGTCTAAAGGAGTATTTTTTATGCAGGTGAAGGTTATTTAGACCAGATTAGTAAGTTAGCCAAAGCTTTTTGTTAACTGGAAATAGAACAAGATAGAAGCATTTGAACCAAAGTGTATTTTTTGAGTAAGTTGATTGGAAGAAATCACATTCAAAATATAGGCAGTTTTAGAAAGCCACTGTAACTGTTAAATCTATTGAAAGTTATTTTATCTGCCATAAGGTAATTTCTAATAGATAAAGGTCAGCATTGAAGTTTCTCGGAACCCTTTACCATAGCCTAAAATGAACCACGTTCTGTGCTGAAATTCAGTATTATGCAGTTAATTGTATTTTTCCAAATATAAAATTGTTAAGAATATTAATAAAGTTAGAACATTCTGTTTTATATGAGAACTTGCTTTAAGATTTAACATGTCCTTATTTTATGGTATTTTTGAAAGTTAAAGGTAAGAGAGGTACTTGGCTCTCAAACTTTGTTTAACTTCCACATATTAGTTTGAGTTGAAAAGGTATATGCATGTAAGGTTTTGAAATAGAATATTATATTGCTAAAACTGGGTCAGACAATATTTCCTTTCAAGTTTTATTTTAAGAACAGCATCAGTATTTTCCCCTTGGGTGCTTAATAATCAACTCTGGAATGCCTTTAAGTGCCCTCTGCTGTTTCCCCTTAGCCCATGTGATTGTTACCACTGCTTTATAGACGTTACTTTTTCCTAATTTGTAACACAGGAGCACTGGAGTTGCTCTGACGGTTTGGGCAGTTAAGAAGGAGCTGTTACCAGCCTCAAGTCTGTTCTAATCCTGGTAATGCCCTACAGTGCTGAAGTTGAGACATTACAGTTTACAAGTTACTTTCACAGATAATCTCATTGAATCCTTACAACAGCCCTGTGAGGTATTCTGTAGATAGGAAAACAGACCTAGCGGATGAATGACTTGCTCAGGGTTGCATAACAGTAAATTTAGAGCTAGGATTTAGCTCTGTCTAGGATTTAGGATTCACATCTGGCTCCAAATCCCATCCTTTCTGCTGTAATACATTGCTTTTCTATAGCCATTATACTTTCTGGGCCTGACTCAGATTCTTGATAGAGATTTGTGACTGATCTCCATCCAATATTTCCATTTGACATTCAGACTCCGGAATACCAGCGTATGTTCCTCAGTTCCTAACTAGATTGATTTTAGTTGTGTATACTTGGGATGTCTTCTGGGAGATAAGATTTACAGAACTGCTCTTTTAAACTATTTGTGGATTTGTGCTTTTGAGAGAGTTTTGGTTTAATGCTGTCTTGATGGCTGTACTTTGGTAACTGAGTACTTAGCATTTAAAATAAGTGAAGTACTACCTAAAAGGTATATCTGATTTATACAGGTTAAGTCATAAACAATATGAAAGCAAGCAGAATTTGGTATTTAATACTCAAATATATAACCAAAAATAATTTGGGATATAATACTCAAATATATAAAAAAATATTTTTTTAATATATAAAAAAAACCTCAAATATTTGCCCCTTTTTTTTTTTTGGAATGTCAAAGTATGACCTAATTTTTTTTTTAAAGGTGTTTGAAATAAGAAATACTGAAGACCTAACTGAAGAATGGTTACGTGAGAAACTTGGATTTTTCCACTAATGTGAACTTCTGTGTTTCTAAAGTATTTATGTATTAACCTGACCGTACTGGAACCAGACATAAATACTTATTTATGCCTAAAAAATGCACTGTTACTTACAGTTTGTTTCCTGCAGTAAAGAAAAATTCTTCATTTGTGCAAAGTTTGAACAAAGAGGAAATCATCTTCATAGTAATGAAACTTTGTAAAGTGTTTCCTTATATTGGTAATTGTTAGGTGGACTACTTTTCTCCAGGGACTTTTTGCACTCTTGTGACTAATTTCTGTAACTTATGGTTCAGAATTTGTTACTATTTACAGACATCATTGGAAAGTGGATATATTAGATTGTGAGAGACAACAGTTGCCTCCTTTTGACAAATACTGGATATTAGCAGTTTATTTATGAAAATAGCATATTATCACTTGTCAAATCATTGAAATTCATTTGGGGTCAAAGAATTGGGTGACCCAGTATTGAGCCATGAAATAATTTCGTGTAACCTGCATTACAAGTACATTGATGAATTCTGTATCTTCTTTGGTTTCCTGTATCTTTTTAATCAAGTCTAGAAACTATGTTCATCAATCACTCAGTTTTAAGGTCAGGGAGTTAGATTTTAAGATAGAATTATGACTGTTAGCTTTTCTCCTTATGGAAAATAGCATCTTAGTCTTAGAAATCAGTGAGTTGTAATAATCAAGGGCTTCATTCCTTTTATGTCATTTCTAGACAGTTTTGAATCTAGGTTAATAACACTTTATTTATAAAGCACTTCTTAATGTCCTGTGAACACTAATTATTTTAAATGCGTTAATACTGTGCCTTTGATTTGTTAGCTTTAAAGTTAGTTTAAGACTTTTACACTGCCAGTATTCCAGATTTGGTGAAAATAATAACTTTTTTAAAGGGTCCAAATAAAATAATTTTCTAATGTGTATATCTGAAATTTGTAATAAAATCAACTTCATATTTTAAAAATTCCAACTATCTGCTTGCATTGGTGAATATATGGCAGTCGAGAGTTATAATTTTGGGTATACTCGTGATTAGTTTTGTGCCATAGGAAAAAATTATCTTGAAACTTTGGCCATAGTTAATAACATTAACACTTCAATAGCAATCACATCTTATAGCCTAAATATCAGAAGATATTCTGAACTGGATGCCTGAATAGTTAACTAAACCAGTTTTGTTAGATGATGGTACTCTTGGCATAAAGCAAGGATTCTGATATTTGGCATACTTGTAAAAACAAATACATAAGTAACCATTGAACATGAATTTGATAATAGGTCTAGAGACTCTAAAGACTAACCAAACTTGGTGAGTGTATTCTTATATTAAGAATATCTTAGTCATCTCAAAACTAGCAAAATTTAAATTTTGGCATGTTTTCCATTCATATGTTCTTTGCATTTTATTTTTGAGGTTTCTGTGAGAAGTAAAGATAGTTGGAATTTTCGCGATATTGAATAGAACATCTTCTGTTCCCAACACTGTTTGGCTTCACTAATTTAGAAGTCAGGAAGCAATAGAAAGTTGGAGATGAGGAAGTGCTAGAGTAGGTGTTTGTTTTGGTTCTTGGAGGGAAAAGATTCTTTTTTCCAATATCCAGAGAGAGAGAAAACTCACCCAGGAAGTTTAAGAATTCTTTAAACAGGTATTTTGATATTGGAGAGTAACATGTATATAATTCTGTAGAAATGCAAATGTAATCCAAGTGAGTGGAGAGTGTTTTTAATGTTTTTGAATGAAGGAAATGAGGTTTTGTTTCACCTGATTTGCAGCAATAAGAGAAACTAGTGCTGCAAGAATGTATTTTTTAATGAAGTTCCTTATTTTGTCTTGCGTGTTTTAGTTTTTGTTTGTTTTTAAATTTAGAAGTACTCCATAATGTCAGATAATGTTGACCTGCCATACACTAGAACTCTTAGTTCCCCTACTCTCTTTAACAGGAGCAAAGAGCTGTGATAAACCATGCTTTTTTGAGCTTGTCTGACTCCTAATTAATAATATGTTTTTTTGCAAGACAACGGATTGAGGTTAGAGGATCAGTAGGACATTTTTATTCCATCTGTTCTATGAGGAGATTTTACAAATCCCATGCTCTAAAGTGTGCTCAAACATTTGTATAGATTTCCCTTTCATCTTACTAAATTTTGCATTGTTCTTTTCAAGTATGTTTCCTATTTAGTGTCTTTTTCTGCCGTTTCCCAAATAATAACTCCGTATTTCATAATTGCAGTTTTTACATTCCGTATCTTTCTAGTACAACTATTCCCATTCAGCCTTAAAACTTAATCCATTTTGGCGGCAGCTTTTTTCCTGGGACCCTCCTTTGTGGTCTTCTAAGTCAGTTTTGAAATTGTTGGCCCTGCATAAGTTCTGCGTAGCATCTAATGTCAAAGTAGAACCAACTGGTAATCACAGTATTATTTAGTATGGTTTCCATGACAACAAAAAACATACGAAGAAAACTTCTCAGGTTACTATGCTGAAATTCCAAAATGTCTGAGTTTTGAATAGTGATCACTTTGTTCTGGTACTGATGCAATTATATTAGGAAAAAAGTTGGTTGACTGTGTTTAATTGACTTCTAAAATAAATGTTCAAATTGTCTAGTTCTAAAAGTTTACTAAATGCCTAGTGCAGTTAAACATACTCTTGTTTAAGAGCGTGTTGCTAAATTTTTTACTGTCGTTACTAAATCTGTGTAGCAAAATGTGTGTCAGCACTTTTCCCTCCCTTTTTATCTCCTATTTTCAGGAGTCAAATGTAGCCATAAACTGTATCCTTGTCTGACACTTTAGCTAAAAATTTCCTGTTAGGGGAGTTTATTGCCAAATTAAATTTGGCTGTTTCCCCCCAACCCATATAGATATTAAGGAAGGTGTACTTAAAAAAATGTTTGGACTACTTTTAAAACCTGAGCAATGTCATTAATCCATATGTGGACTAGTGATGAATAGATATTTTCATAAGAGTTTAAATGCTGATATTTGGTGGAAGTAGAGAGTAACTCGTATTCTATCAATTGAAGTATTCTTACTATGGTTGCTTTCCCTATTTGTTCAATAGACTGATAATACTGGAATCTATAGAGTTTGAGCCATTACAACTTTTGTGAGGATGTGTTTCAAACATTTCTGGACGAATCTTATTTTGTATTTCTGGAAGAATGTAATAATCTTCTAGACCACTTAAAACCAATGGTCCCAAGCTGAATATTCTTGAGAAATTTGTTTTTATTATGCCATTTGACATTTCAAATCAGTGCTCATATACAGTAAACTTGTGATAGAAATTGTATTTTCTTGCTTTTTGGAATATAATTCATATACATATAATTACTTGAATATTGTTTGAGATCGTTAACATCCCAGGGCAGTTCCCACTGATTTAGATGGTCCAATATAATCTCATTCAGGAGGCTTGAAACATTAATGGTTTAGTCTTGTGAATTTTAACAGTTCTCTGTCATCATTTAACAAAACCAACAACTGGCACAACTTCTTAAGCTGTGGTTTCAGTCTCTGCTAGTTCATATTGCATGTTTATTTTGGACAGTCTTTTGTTAAGCATGGTGCTTGTACTGGTTTAAATAAAATGTTAACATTAAAAGACTTCCAGCTTTTCTTTTTTTACTCACCTCTTTCCCCCTTTGGAGTTACTGGTATCTACCTGGCTAGATTTGTGTGAGCCATAAACTTTATCTGGACAAACTGAGAGGCAAAATAAACAAGAGTCATTTGGCAGCTTGGTGGAAGGAGAAGATAATCAAGTTATAAAAATTTTAAAAACTTGGTCTGATGCTAAAATGTAGAAAATGTCAGTAAACAATAGTAGGGACAGAGAGAGCTATTTCAAACGATGAACTCTTGCTTTCAAAGAGAGAATTAGAAGTTAGGAGAGCTGCGTACTTCCTAAGAAATCAAATTGAAGGGTTTTTTTTGAATATAGTTTTTTTTTTAATATAGTTTATGTATTAAACACCCATTGACAACCCATCCTACCTTTATTACCAACTGTACTATATGGTATGTGTTTAATAGGTGTCTACTGAATGAATACAAATCACTAATAACATAGTTTTTAGAGTTTGCCATGCACTTCCTGTGATTGGGTATGTTGTAAGTCACAATTTGTTATGATTGTGAAAGGAGTAGTTTATGCCTTCCTGTCTTTAAGAATTGATCACGAGGTCAGGAGATCGAGACCATCCTGGCTAACACGGTGAAACCCCGTCTCTACTAAAAAATACAAAAATCTAGCTGGGCGAGATGGCGGGCGCCTGTAGTCCCAGCTACTCGGGAGGCTGAGGCAGGAGAATGGCGTGAACCAGGGAGGCGGAGCTTGCAGTGAGCTGAGATCCGGCCACTGCACTCCAGCCCGGGCAACAGAGCGAGACTCCGTCTCAAAAAAAAAAAAAAAGAATTTCACAAGGAGAATTGGCCCAAGCATGGGAACATTTATATCTTCCTTATTTATCAAATTTGGCCACTTAACCTACTCAAACAGCCAGCTCTTAAATTTCACTAAATAATACCTATTGTCTTTTTGTCCTTTTCACTTTTCAGCAGCAAGAAGCATTTGTAAGCACTTAGCCTCTGAGCATGGGCGCATTCTTGTAACCACGCAATGGGTTGTCCTTGCCTGCTGCCCAGACAGAGCCAATTTATTAAGACAGGAGAACTGCAATAAAGAATTTTTAATTCACACAGAGCTGGCTATATGGAAGACCTGAGTTTTATTACCCAAATCAGTGTCCCCAAAAATTCTGGGATTGGAGTTTTTAAGGATAATTTGGTGGGTAGGGGGTTGGGAAGTGAGGAGTGCTGATTGGTCGGATCAGAGATGAAATTGTAGGGGGTCAAGTGGGTTTTTCTTGCTGTCTTCTGTTCCTAGGTGGGATCACAGAACTGGTTGAGCCAGATTACCGGCTCAAAACAGGCTCAGCCCTGTGGTGCCTCAGAACACAGGGTCTGCAGAATGTCTCAAGCACTGCCTTATGTTTTTCAACAGTGATTTTATCCCCAGGAACAATTTGGGGAGGTTCCAGAATCATGCAGCCTCAGCTGCGGTGACTCCTAAACTATAATTTCTAATCTTGTAGCTAATTTATTAGTCCTACAAAGGCAGACTGGTCCCCAGGCAAGAAGGGAGGCTTGTTTCAGGAAAGGGCTGTTACCATCTTTCTTTCAAAGTTAAATTGTAAACTAAATTGTTCCCAAAGTTAGTTCGGCCCATGCCCAGGAATAAACCAGGACAGCTTGGAGGTTAGAAGCAAGATGGAGTCGATTAGATCAGGCCTCTTTCACTGTCCTAATTTTCTCATTGTTAGAATTTTTGCAAAGGCAGTTTTTTTTTGTTTTTTTTTTTTGTTTTTTTGAGACGGAGTCTGGCTCTGTCTCCCAGGCTGGAGTGCAGTGGCCGGATCTCACTGCAAGCTCCGCCTCCCGGGTTTACACCATTCTCCTGCCTCAGCCTCCGGAGTAGCTGGGACTACAGGCGCCCGCCACCTCGCCCGGCTAGTTTTTTGTATATTTAGTAGAGGTGGGGGTTCACCGTGTTAGCCAGGATGGTCTCGATCTCCTGACCTCGTGATCCTCCCGTCTCGGCCTCCCAAAGTGCTGGGATTACAGGCTTGAGCCACCGCACCCGGCCGCAAAGGCAGTTTTACACTCATTTGCATGAGGGTACACCCTGAGTGGATATCGTATCCTTGTATAGTGTAGTTTTAGCTGTGTTGGGGAGCCAATTAAAGATGTTGCTGCTGAACACTAGGGAGTTTTCACAGATAATCCTCTTATCTTCTACTTGAGATCTGCCCCCAGGCTGTGTGAAAGCTCCCTACTGAGGTTGCTGCCCTCTTTTAATTACAGGAAAGAAAGAATGCCTTGGTTGCATATCCAAATGCCACCATGCAAATCAGACAAAGCAGGAGGAGGATGTATGTGTGACTTCCAAAGTCACTGTTACTAAGTTAAATATAGATTCTTTTACTCTAGAATTTAAGGCTCTTCACATTTCAGCCCATTTCTTACATGCACTGCACAGTTGTCTTAGTCCATTTTGTGCTGCTGTTTAACAATACCTGACACTGGGTAATGTATAAAGAACAGAAATTTATTTGTCATAGTTCTGGAGGCTGGAAAGTCTAACATCAAGCTACTGGCATCTGGCAAAGGCCTTCTTGGTGCATCCTCACAAGAAAGGGGTGAACACCCCCTCTTGAAAGTCCTTTCTGTGGCGGCGTCAATCCGGTCATGAGAGTTTTTCCCATAAAGCTCTATCGCCCAACACTGTTGCATGGGGGATTAAGTTTCCAACACATGAATTTTGGAGGACATCTTCAGACCATAGCAACAGCTAAGCCTAAATATGCCCACAGTCCTTTGTTAGGTGGAAATGCCCCTGCACCTGGCTGGACTTTCCTGTTCTAAGCCTCCTCCCCACCCTCAGTACACATAGGATTCTATTGACATTTTCAGCCCCAGATAGTTGAACCCAAGGACAGCCAGCCTCTATGATATTGCCAGACTGGTATCAAACAACAAGTTGGGCCAATCACTTTCTTGAGTGAGGCAGATAGCAGTGCGAGCTGACTGACTTTGAAAGAATGCCAATAGATGGAGAAGAGGGAAAGAAGATGCCAGCTGGGATAGTGTAGAATAAAGCAGGCCTGGCCAGATGCAATGGCTCGTGTCTGTAATCCCAACACTTTGGGAAGCTCAAGCGGGAAGATTGCTTGAGCTCAGGAGTTTGAGACCAGCCTGGCCAACGTGGCAAAACCCCATGTCTATTAAAAATACAAAAAAATTTAGCCAGGCGTGGTGATGCATGCCTGTACTCCCAGCTACTTGAGTGGCTGACACAGGAGAGTCACCTGAACCCAGGAGGCAGAGGCTTCAGTGAGCCAAGATCGTGCCACTGCACTCCAATCTGGGCAACAGAGTGAGACCCTGTCTCAAAAAAAGAATAAAGCAGGCATGCAGAGAATAGCTGGATGATGTTAAAGATGAAGGCCCAAACTGAGGAGCCCCACTCCTACCTTTTAGGTTTCTAGAGCCTCCTTTGATCCAAGGCCACTCTTCATTGTCCCCTTTTTCTGAGGCCTGGTTGGTCAGCTTTTTCTGGGTTTCTCTGCATGTCTGTCCTTACCGGAAGCCTTCCATTACGTGTAAACCTGGGCATGTCTCTTTACTTGTGTACAAAAGTGCCTAACTACAATGCTACATCTGGTTTCATCTGTCACTGTTCCCTACATTTACACTAAGCCTAAACAAGTGTGACGGTTAATTTTAGATGGCATCTGAATGGAGTAGTGGAGGAAGATCCACCCTCAGTGTGGGTAAGCGCCATCCAATCTGCTGGGGCCCTGGAAAGAACAAAAACAGAAAAGGCAAATATGCCAGTCTATCTAGTGGAGCTGGTATGCACCCTTCCTCTCCCGTACTTGGCCAAGAATTCCAGGTTCCCTGGACTTTGGACTCTTAAGACTTACACCAGTGCCTTCCTGGGTTCTCAGGCCTTCAGCCTCAGACTGAGAGTTACACCACTGGCTTTGCAGGTTCTGAGGCCTTCAGACTTTGCTGGAGCCATGTCATCAGCATCCCAGGGTCCAACTTGCAGAAAGCCTATCTTAGGACTTTTCAGCCTCCATAATTGTATGAGCCAATTCACCTAATCAATCCTATCGATCTATCCATCTATCTATCAATCAATCATCTACCAATCAATCATCTATCTATCCTGTTGGTTTTGTCTCTCTGGAGAACCCTGACTAATACAACCTTTTATATTAACATGCCCCGAGCCTCATCTTCCTCAGATGCACTTTTCTCCCCATGCTGCTACCACTGCTTACCATAATCAACAGCCTTCAAAAATCACCCTAAATGCCATTTAAACCATGAAGTCTGTTGTTTGTTGAACTAAATATAGTGCCTTCTTTAAAAAAGCAATAACAAAAAGAAAACTTTTAAACAACGAATGTCATTAGAGAAAAATCAGAAAATGCAAATAAGCAAAAAGAAGAAAAAATTGTATCACCCAGAGAACTCCATTGTGGTTTTGATTATCTTTCCTGTCTCTGGAGGATTTCTCTGGTCTCATAATCTTTCTGGTCATCCTTAAGTATTATGGGATTAGACTCATTTTCTTTTCAGGTAACAAAAATTCCAGTCTAGTCTGTTAAAACTTCAGTATCTTACTTTCTTTAAAGCTCTCTCCCTTGCTCCATCCTCTCCTCCAGCCCACTTTCTTTAAAAACATGCTTCATGTTGGGAATCCACAGTGGAGAATGAGATGTGGTCTATCCCTCATTATTGCTGCTCCTTGCTTTCCCATTGCTAGTTGTCTCTGATTTCTCTGGGGTTGGAGGAGGAGGGGCAACCTAAGTGAACAGAAAAAAAAAGACTTATTACCCTGGTACAGATGTCATCTGGAGTTGGTGCCTCTGAATGTGGCCAACGTCAAATACTAACAGAGTTCTTCCATGGGGTGCTCTTGTGGGTTCCATGCTGATTCCCTTATTGGGAATTTTGGCTGCAAGTTCCTTGCTTGGGTCATGCCTCCTCTGGTTAGTAGCTTTACAACTACCCCTGCCAGCTCTTGGCTTCTAGCAGTTGCCTCTCTGTTATAGTCTCCTTGTTTCTCCAGGCTGCCATCTTGGCCATAGTCCCTTGTTCAACTACTTTCCACTGTCTTAGTTCATTCAGGCTGCTATAATAAAATACCTTAATCTGGGTAGTTTGTTTAAAAATTATGGCTCATAGCCCAGGCACGGTGGCTCACACCTATTATCCCAGCATGTTGGGAGGCTGAGGCAGGCGAATCACTTGAGTTCAGGAATTCAAGACCAGGCTGGCCAACATGGTAAAACACTGTCTCTACTAAAAATACAAAAATTAGCTGGGCATGATGGTGGGCACCTATAATCCCAGCTACTCGGGAGGCTGAGGCAGGAGAATTGCTTGAACTCCAGAGGTGGAGGTTGCAGTGAGCTGAGATTGCGCCACTCCACTCCAGCATGGGCAACAGAGCGAGACTCCATCTCAAACAACAATGACAACAACAGTAGCAGCAGCAGCAGCAATTATGGCTGACAGTTCTAGGGGCTGGGAAGTTCAAGATCAAGCTGCTAGCAGATTTGGTGTCTGTTGAGGACCCATTCCTCATAGAGGGCATCTTCTGGATTCTCACATGGTAAAAAAGACAAACAGGCTCTGTCAAGCTTTTCTGTTTTTCCCCCAATAAGGGCACTAATCCCATTTATGAGGATAGAGCCCTCATTACCTAATCAGTTCCCAGATGCCCTCCCTACCCTGAGTGTATGGCACTGGGAATTAAGTTTTAACCTTTGAATTCTGGGAGGACACAAACATTCTGCCCCTGGCCCCTCAAATTCATGTCCTTCTCACATGCAAAATACATTTATTCCATGCCAATAGCTCCAAAATTTTAACCTCTCCTAGCATCAACTTTAAAGTCTTAGGTCTCTTCTGGATATTATCTCAACTAGACACTGATGAAATTCAAGGTGGGATTCATTTAAAGGCAATTCCCCTCCAGTTGTGAGCCTGTGAAATCAAGTCATGTGCTTTTAAAATACAATGGTGAATCAGGCAAAGGATAAACATCGCTATTCTAAAAGAGAGCAATGGGAAGGAAGAAAGGAGAAACAGGTCCTAATAAGTCCAAAACGCAACTGGGCAAACATTAAATTTTTAGGCCTCAAAATACTCTTCTTGGACCCCATGTCCCACTTTCAAGACATACTGGGGTAGGGTTTGGGCTCCTAAAACTCTGATGGCCCTGCCCCCATGGCTTTGCTGGGAGAAGCTAATGCAGCAACTGTCCTGGGTTGGAGTCACATGCCTGTGGCTCTACCAGTCTGAGGTCTCAGGGGTGACCCTGCTGCTATTACTCCACTAGACATTGCCCTAGCAGGGACTCTCTACAGTGGCCTCACCCCTGGGACAATTATATTTCTGGGCCTCAAGGCTCTTTGGGCATCCTTTGAAATCTAGGTGGAGGTAGTCATGCCCCATAGCTTATATACTCTGTACACCCATGGAGATGGCCCTGCGTGGATGCCTCCATGATTTACTGTCTGTGCCTTTCAGAGGGATGGTCTGAGTTTCAGCCACTTGAGCCATAGCTAGAATGGCCATAGAGTGCTGCACCAGAATATGGGGAGTAGAGCCCTAAAATTCTTCTGTCCCAATGGCCCTGGCCTTCTGGGTGTGTGATGGATAAGGCAACTTCAAAGGTCTCCAAGATGTTTTTGGGGTCTTTCTTTCATTATCTTGATGAAAGCACCTGGATCCCTTCTATCCATACAAGTCTTATCAAACATATACTCAGCCTTGGCATTCTCTCCCATGCTTTTTTCATTCTTTATAACAGGGCCAGGCTGAGAAATTTCCAAATCTTTGAGTTGTGCTTCCTTTTCAATGATGGATTCCATCTTTAAATCACTTCCGTCTTCTCACATTTTACTACAAGCACTCATGAGAATCTATGCCACTCCTTCAACACTATGCTTAGAGATTTCTTCTGTCAAATGTCCTATTTCATCACTCACAAGTGCTACCTTACACAAAATTACCAGAACACGAACACAGTCCAGCCATGTTCTTTGCCACTTTATAACAAGATAGCCTTTCCTTCAGTATCCAGCAGCATGTTCTTTATTTCTTTCTGAGACCTAATCAGAATGGTCTTTCCCATTCATATTTCTGTAAACATTCTAATTATAACCACTTAGGTAATCTCTAAGAAGACTGAGGCTTTCTCTACCACTCTTCTCATCTTCTAAGCCCTAACCAGAATTCATCCTTAAGGCTACTTTCATGACAAAGTACTTCAGAACTCTTCTAGTCTCTACCCATTACCCAATTCCAAAGCTGCTTCCACATTTTAAGGTATTTGTTATAGCAACACCCACTTCTGGTACTAACTTGTGTCTTAGTCTCTTTGGGCTGCTATAACAAAAAACTTTAGACTAGACAATTGATAAACAACAGAAATTTATTACTCATGGTTCCAGAAACTGGGAAGTCCAAGATCAAGTTGCCAGCAGATCCAGTGAGTGGTGAGATCCTGTTTCTCATAGGTGGCACCCTCCTATGTATCTTCATATGGCAGAGGGTACAAGGGGCCTCAAAGAGTACACTTCTTAATACTATCACAGTGAGTATTAGGTGCCAATATATAAGTTGAGGGGTATACATATATTCAGACCATAGCACCCAGGATCCATATCTGCCCCATAAAAAACATGCATCTTTGCCTTCTGCCATCAGGGAAGAGTACAGCTTGCTGTCTCTGTCATTAGGGTCAGCTCTCAGGTCTGACTCCTATCTCCTGATCTCATTTTGTCCTGTTTTCTTACAAGCACACTATACCTGAGCCATGTTCAGTTTATTTTGTCTTTGCTGGTTGTATCTTTGCCCACTCTCCCCTCATGCTTCCCCCCACATTCCTGTAGCTGGCTTCTTCATTCTGAACTGAGCTTAAAGGTTGCCTCTCATAGGGGATTTTCCTGAACATCCATCCTAAGGTAGCAATACATTCACCTTCACTTCACATCTACATGAGGACAGCATTTACCTTCATCTAGTATTCTAATTTCTGTAATTGGTCTGATTGAGGGCTCTTAAACAGAATAGTGTAACAACACTGTTATAGTTGTTTTTCAAAAGCTGCTATTTCTATTCTCTGTCAAACCTCTCTTTTCACTCTGGTTACAGCCTTCTTCATGATGTAATATTTCCATAATATTCCAGTCATTTGGTTTTTAAAAGTGCCTTTTCTGTTACTAAGATTCACTTCTGTTCGTTTAAAAAATTCAGTCTCATATTTGATTCAAACCTCTTTCCTCAGCACAGGCTAAACTTGTGGCTCTGGGTGAAGGGGCTGGGGAAGCCCATGTCCTCATGCCCTGCTCTCTTACACTGCCAGGTTCTTATCCCCTTGGTGTTGGGGAGGAGAGGAAGGAAACAGGTTAAAGATTATGTAAGCATACACACATTGCTGGAAGGATGGTTGCTGTTCTTTTGGATGCTATTTCTTCCTAACACTAGCCATAAGTTCTGAAAGTGGGGCAGGTATCCAAATGATGGGTCTTTCCTAGAGACTATTTTTTGGATCAATCTCTGGATGGCTCTTCAGGATTTTTCTCTATACATGATTATTCTTTCTACAATTTTTGTTTTACTTGGATTAATAATTTTTTTTCTCATTTTAGTTTTCTATGTATTCATTGCTATTTCTTTCCAAATACTGCAAAATATTTATCAAATGCCTACTAAGTTTTACCAACACTTCAATGCATATGATCATCTGTGAGTTCATTTTTTCAACTTGGTGCTTTGCTTTCTCACCTTCCATCCTCCTTCTAAAATCTGGATGAATTGCTGTCTAGGCAAGAGATACAGTTGTCGTCCTGAAGGTTCCCTCACTTGCTTTCTTAGTTTGAGCCCCTTGGTTGGATTCCATGTATTCTTTATCATATTAACTAATTCTGCTGAAGCTCTTGGTACATGAGAAGTGAGCTTTTGTATTTCTGAAATGTTTTTCCCTCATACTCAGAAGCAGTTGGTGGTTTGGCTGGTGTGCTGGATATTTTTGTTTTGCCTGTCTAGAACCACTTTCTGCCCTTCTCCACTCTGGTTTCTGCTCCCAGGAGGCTGAGCTTTAGCAACTCTGTTATCTGGTTATCTTGCCTCTGGCTGCTGCTTGAGTTCAGCCAATCTCTGTGGCAGAGGGAGAGTGAGGACAGGATAATTATTCCATCAGTCACTCCCTTAGGGCCTCCTTGGCTGACCATAGCTCTCTATTGAAAGTCACTCCTCCACTCAAGACAGTCTTCTTTCATGATCTGTTCCTTCTGAATCCTGGGAGATGCTACTTCCCATCTTTTCTTGGGCCTAGTGATGGTAACAGCTCTGCTCTGGCTAGCCTTTGAGTTCGGCAGTATTTTATTCCCACTTTTTGGGATAGCCCTTTATCAAATCCTCCTCAGATTATCCTAATTTGAGTGAGTGTATCGTCTCTTCCCTGGATATTAAATTCTAGAGCGGAAATCATTTTCCCTTGGAATTGTTAAAGGTATTGCTCTTCCTGCTTAGCTTGCCATATGCTATTAAGAAATCTGATGCCAGAAATCTTACTCCAGTTCTTTTTGTTGTTGTTGTTGTTGTTTGTTTTTTTAAAGACAAGCTCTCACTTTGTTGCCCAGGCTGGAGTGCAGTGGTGCAATCATGGCTCACTGCAGCCTTGACCTCCCCAGGCTCAAGCAATCCTCCCACCTCAGCCTCCTGAGTAGCTGGGACTACAGGTGCACACCACCAGAACTGGTTAATTATTCTAATTTTTGTAGAGATGCAGTTTCACCATGTTGTCCAGGCTGGTCTCGAACTCCTGGGCTCACACAATCTGCCTTCCTCCACCCCGCAAAGTGCTGGGATTACAGGCATGAGCCACCATGCCCAGCCCAGTGCTTTTGTAAATTGCCTTTTTTTCTTCTCTCTGGAAGCTTTTGACATCTTCTCCTTATTTCTAGTATTCTGAAATGTCTCTGATGAGACTTGGTGTGGATCTGGTTTTATTCATTGTGCTAGATATTTGATGGACCATTGGAATCTGAAGATTCATATATTTCAGTTCAAGAAATTTTTTTCTATTATTTACTTGTTAACTTCCATGTTACTGCTCTCTCTTTCTAGAGCTCTTATTGGTTTGGATTTTGGACCACTGGATTTGATTCTCTGATTTTCTTATCTTTTCTATTGTTGAACTCTTTTGTTCTTATTCTGAGAGATTTTCTTTAACTTTCTCTACTAATCTCCCTGTTTATTTAAACATTATAGTTATTTTTTAAAGTCATATAATTTTTATTGATAAGAACTAACAGTGTTAAACTGAGCAAAGAAAATACTTAAAATTTCTTTATAGCCATAAAATATTTTAAAAAATGCTTATCTAATTTTAAAGAAAGAAAATTTATCTTGGAATAGGCAATTAACAGAATCTCAAAACTTAAATACTTTATAAATACATCTTAAAAGATACTACTGTATGTCCTGAAATTCCTTTCTTTTTGTAAAAATGCAAATATTTTAAATTATTAACAAATTTTTAGTTTAAAATTATTAAAATAGTTTTTCTACTTGATTTAAATTGTATAAGAGATGATAGAAAGACACTTATACAAATAAAGCAGTTTTGGCTACATATCTTCACATTAGATTTATTAGTATGTCAACAACTATATAATAAAAACTTTCCCAAGTCTGTCTATGCAAAATGAGGAAAATGCTCAAACATTCTAACTCTCTGAGATATTTTATATAGCAGGTACAACATGCCAGTAAATTTCTACCAAATCAAATCAAATTTTAAGTAAAATATTTGCATTTTTATGTAGCAACATATACTAGAAAATATATATATTGATAGAATTACAATAGTTGATATAATTTAAGGGAAAATTATTTCAACAAAATTGATGATATGGAAAAACTTAAAAAGAAATTATTTTTCTTCTTTGTCTCTGCACATTGCATGATTTTTTAAAACAAAAACATGAGTTAACATTTCTGTCCATTAATTAGAAGCACTATTTATAAGACACTTCAAATAAAGGTCCATTTATACAAGTACAATCAAATATAATATAAAATGATAGAACTTTGATGTGAATAAAGTAAAATTTCTTCAGCAAAGAATTTTTAAGGGCAAGAATTGTTAAAAAATATTTAATTTTAAAATAGTAAATGAAAATATAAACTGCCAAGGCAAATAAAGGATTGTGCATTAGTACACTGATATTAAAAAACATAAAATCCATATCATATTTTTAAAATCCTGAGAAAAACAATACTTCATTGCTCCTCAGAGGTATAGTCATAAATGCAACACTTTACATCCACATAAAGAGAGAGGATGGGAGGGAGCAAAGAAAAAAGAAAAGGAAATGAAAAAAGAAGAAGCATTTAAAAAATCTCTTTGCTGAAAATTTGTTCCTAAAGATGAACGTGCAGGTACGGAAGTTTATATGCTAAGTAAGAAAGTCATCACAGTTTAAATTTACAAGATCTTTTGCTTGTGGATTGTGTCTTTTCCATAGCATCCTGTCTGATTTCACATACACGGTGTATTCTCTCGCTGGGTTTAGCATTTACTTATGCTTTCTGCTTGGGCAAAGTGTCTTATGTTTTGTTTGTTTTGGTCTCTCCCTTCCATGTTGGACGTGCTTTTCCTCAAACATCTGGTTATACTTGGCAATCCATTTGGATTTGAGCTCTATGGACTAAATCGAAAGGTTAATTAGAATCTCTGTGTGAGTCTCTGTTGGGTAGTCTGCTTTTTTGTAGGGTGATCGGGCAAGAACCTGACTTTGCGATGGCGACCCCTAACTACCAGCATGAGGCCTCTGTCCGTCTTCATGGCGGATTAGAGCATATATTCGCTAGCAGTGGGAAGGAACAGGAAGACGAAGACAGCAGAGAGATTCCCAGCGCAATATAGGGACTTTCGTTTAATCACCCTGTTTTCAGTCTTGAATCTCATCTCCACCCATCTCTATACCTGGTGTATTTCATTTCAGAACCTCTCTAGTTTAATTTCTCCAGAGAATACATTTGGAGAACATAGGGAGGAGGCAGTTACTGGACTTTTTTATTAGTTGGCTTCAGCCAATGGGAGGTGGGAGTGGGAGGAAGGGAGATGTCATGATATTCCCCACCTTGTTCCTTTCTCTGACATAGGTTGCATTTCTTCGGTGGTTCCAGCTCACCCTACCCTGACTAGACCCACTGTGGTTCCAGCTTCCTATGGGTGACCTTGGCTCCTGGGTTCTAATCATTCTGTCTCTTCCTAGGAATGGTGGTTACTTATTACTGTTCATCTGTCTTTGGGGTCTCAGCTCTTCCATTACTTGCTAATTCTCTGTGTTAAATTCCATGTTTTAAATTAATAGAGTAGTTTCGGTTTTTCTTGTGGGATTCTGACTGATATGGGACAAATCCTGTATATATCGATAATACTTCATATTTTGCCAAAAGTATCAAAGTTTTCAATGATAGGTCAATTCCCAAACTCAAATGGATAGTGGCTCTAAAGACCTAACTAACTCTTCAGGCTATAAACAAGCGTGAAGCTAGCCTGTACTCCCTGGCTGGTATCACCCTTGGGTTGGAAATTTTTTTTTAAATAATGTTTTGCTTTTGTTTTAGATTTTTGTTTCTTGTTTGTTTGTTTTAGATATGCTAGTGCAGTGGTGACATCATGGCTCACTGCAGCCTTGACCTCCTGGGCTCAAATGATCCTCCCACTTCAGCCTCTGGGGTAGCTGGGACTACAGGTGCATGCCACCACACCTGGCTAATTTTTTGTATTTTTTTGTAGAGAGAGAGTTTCACCATGTTGCCAGGCTGGTCTCGAACTCCTGGGTTCAAGTAAACTGCCCGCCTCAGCCTCTCGAAGTGTTGGGATTACAGGCGTGAGCCACCACGCCCAGTCAGATGTTGCTTTTTTAAATCCAGTCTTGATTTCTGGTAATATGTCAGATCCCTGAACATTAACGTGATACTTTGCCCACCCAACATATCTTCCGACCTTAGAGTGTTCTGTTAAGCCTGTTGTTCAAGGATGTTAGTCATCCTGATTTACCCTGGAAAACTGTCATTGCCTAATGTCTGGGGTGAACACTTTCTAACTTGTTTTGTTTTTACTGAAGTAAAGGGAGAAAACCATGGTTTCTTTCTGTTTTTAAATAGCTGCCATTTATTAAGGGCTTATTACATACCAGCCACTGTGGTAAGTGCTTTGCATACATTATTTCTTTTAATCCTTGTAGCAATTCCACTGCCTGTCACAGTCACATAGTAGAAGCTCCATAAATGTATTTTTTAACATTTTAGTTTGAAAAAAATTAATCATATTTCTAAGAATAGTATAATGAACTCCCCTGTATCCCCCACCTAGATTCACTGTTGGGAGACAATTCTTCATGGATATCTCATTTTTCTATACATCTCAGTTTTTGTACAAGTGGAGGCACTGTCAGCCTTTCCAAGACTTTTCTGGACTATCTTTTCAAGGTTATCCCACTAGTAAACAGCCTTAGAAAACAGCGTCTCCGTTTGGAATGAGGGACAGGTTTGTTTACTGTTCAGCATAAGTATAACGTCTTAGCTGGGCCCGGCGACTTACATCTGTAATCCTGGCATTTTGGGAGGCTGAGGCAGGAGGATCACTTGAACCCAGGAGTTCAAGACCAGCCTGGGCAACATGGCAAAACCCTGTCTCTACAAAAAAATACAAAAATTAGCCGAATGTGGTGGCACATGCCTGTGGTCCAAGCTACTCAGGAGGCTGAGGTAGGAGGATGGCTTGAGCTGAGATCATGCCACTGCACTCCAGCCTGGGCAACAGAGTGAGGCCGTGTCTAAGATAATAATAAGTATAATGTCTGTTTCTGGTTCAAAGGTGTTCAGGGTTGCTCGAAACTCATTATAAAAGACTGAGGGTCTTGGTCAGGCATGGTGGCACACCATGTAATTCCAGCACTTTGGGAGGTCAAGGCAGGAGGATTGCTTGAGCCCAGGAGTTCAAGACCAGTCTGAGCTACATGGCAAAACCTCATTTCTATAAAAAATACCAAAAAAAATTAGCCCAGAGTGGTGACATGCACCTGTAGTCCCAGCTACTTGAGTGACTGAGGTAGGAGGATTGCTTGAGCCCAGGATGTCGAGGCTGCATTAGCCAAGATCACACCACTGCACTCCAGTCTGGGCAACAGAATGAGAGCCTGTATTAAAATAAATAAATAAATAAATACATACATACATAAAAATAAATAAATAAATAAATAAATTAGGGTTTCCTAGGCTCATGATTTCTCATTTGTGACCTAACTACACAGAATGCACAGTATTTAGTTGGGCCATTTTCCATCACTCTGATGTGACATGAGAAGCGAGAGCAACTGACATGAACAGAAGCTCATGCTTCTTGCAGTGCCATGAATAATAAAGTCTTTAATCACTGACCCAGGAGTCTCACGTCTTCTGCCAGCATTCAAAAAACTATGGCAGGGCTGGGCACAGTGGCTCACGCCTGTAATCCTAGCACTTTGAGAGATTGAGGTGGGTGGATCACTTGAGGTCAGAAGTTCAAGAACAGCCTGGCCAGCATGGTGAAACCCTGTCTCTAGTAAAAATACAAAAATTAGCCAGGTGTGGTGGCATGTACCTATAATCCCAGCTATTTGGGAGGCTGAGGCACGAGAATTGCTTGAAACTGGGAGGCGTAAGGCAGAGATTGCAGTGAGCGAAGATTGTGCTACTGCACTCCAGCTTGGGTGACAGAGCAAGACTCTGTCTCAAAACAAAACAAAACAAAAAACAATGGCAGGCTGACTTTTTTTTTTTTTTTTAATTTTTAATTATTTTTAGACAGGGTCTCACTCTGTCTCCCAGGCTGGAGTGCAGTGGTGCAATCTTGGCTCACCGCAACCTCAGTCTCCTGGGCTCAAGCTGTCCTTCCACCTCAGTTTCTGGAGTAGCTGGGACTACAGGTGCGTACCACCACACTCAGCTAATTTTTGGTATTTTTTGTAGAGATGGGTTTCCCCATGTTCCCCAGTCTGGTCTCAAACTCCTGGGATTACAGGCGTCAGCCAACATGCCAGCCAGCTGGCTAAAGTTGTTAGCTTGAAGGTATCACACAATCTCAGACCCTTTACATTTCTTGATAGTTACCAGTTGTTAGCACCTGGCCATATTTGCACTCTCGCTTTCTCTCAGCTCCCACCTCCGTCTTCTTTAAGCCTGCACAGTTCCATTTTAATTGGCCTTCCTTCACGTTGACCTTAAAAAATAGTACAAACCAGTTCTTCTTTTTTGTAGAATGTCCCTCAATTTGAGTTTTTTGGGGATGTTTCTTCATGATTAGATTCCGATTAAATACTGTGTTTAGAAAGTAAGAATACTATACAAATATGTTCTTCTCAATGCATCAGATTAGGAGACATGTGATGTTAATTTGCCACATTGTTGATTGATGACAAGGAAGTATTTGATGAATGATTGAATAAAACTCTATGAGTAAGCATTATCTGCCCTATTTTAGAAACGAAGGCTCTAAGGCATGGAAAAATGAACTTGCTCAGGTTGACAGAGCTAGTGGATGGCAGAGCCAGGACTCCAGTATAAGTGAGGCTGGAACCCAAACTGCTCTAAGCCACATGGTGTTCTGCTTCTTTCTCTTTTTGTTATTTATTTATTTATTTATTTATTTTTCTTTCTTTTTTTGAGGGAGAGTCTCACTCTTGTTGCCCAGGTCAAAGTGCAGTGGCGCCATCTCGGCTCACTGCAACCTCCACCTCCCAGGGTTAAGTGAATCTCCTGTCTCAGCCTCCTAAGTAGCTGGGACTACAGGTGCCTGCCACCACACCTGGCTAATTTTTGTATCTTTAGTAGAGACGGGGTTTCACCATGTTGGCCAGGATGGTCTCGAACTCCTGATCTCAGATGATCCACCCACCCTGGCCTCCCAAATTGCTGGGATTACAGGCGTGAACCACTGCACTCAGCCTCTCTTTTTACTTTTTAACATTTTTGTTTTTGTTGTACTTTTTTAAAATTGGGAGAATATGTATAATGTGGCCAGGCATGGTGGCTCACCTCTGTAAGCACTTTGGGAGGCCGAGGCAGGTGGATCACCTGAGGTCAGAGTTTGAGACTACCTTGGCCAACATGGTGAAATCCCATCTGTACTAAAAAAAAAACAAAAAAAAAAACGGATGGGCGTGGTGGCAGGTGCCTGTAATCCCAGCTACTCAGGAGACTGAGGCAGGAGATTCACTTAAACCTGGGAGGCGGAAGTTGCAGTGAGCCGAGATCGCGCCACTGCACTCTGGACTGGACAACAAGAGTGAGACTCCGTCTCAAAAAAATAAAAATAAAAAAGAATATACGTAATGTAAAATTTAGCATTTTAATCATTTTGTGCATTGCTATGAGAATGTAAAATGGTGCAGCCAATATGGAAAACAGTATGGTGGGTTTTCCTGAGACGAGTCTCATTCTGTTGCCCCAGCTGGAGTGCAGTGGTGTCATTTCAGCTCGCTGCAACCTCTGCTTCCCTGGTTCAAGCAATTCTCCTGGCTCAGCCTCCCCAGTAGCTGGGATTACAGGTGTGCACCACCACATTCAGCTAATTTTTGTATTTTTAGTAGAGACAGGGTTTCACCATGGTGGTTTTTAAAAATTTTTTTATGGTGGTTAATACCAGTAGTATTAACTGTATTCATAGTGTTGTGCAACCATTACCACCAACCATCTCAAGAATTTTCATCTTCCCAAACTGAAACTCTGTACCCATTAAACAGTAACTCCCCATTTCCCTCTCTCCTTAGCACCTGACAACCACTACTCTCTTTTCCATCTGTGTGAATATGCCTATTGTAGGTGCCTAATATAAGTGGAATCATAAAATATTTGTATTTTTGTGCCTGGCTTCTTTCAGTTAGCATGTTTTCAAGGTTCATCCATGTTGTAGCTTGTATTAGAATTTCCTGCCTTTTTAGGGTCAAGTAATATTCCACTGTGTACATATGCCACATTTTGTTTTTCTGCTCACCTTTCGGCTGTTGTAAATAATGCTGCTGTTGGTGTACAAATATCTGTTTGAGTGTTTGCTTTCTATTCTTTTAGATGTATATCCAGAAATGGAATGGCTAGGTTATATTTATTGAGGACTCACATACAGAGGCTGTCCAGTGGCAGTAAGCTGGACAGGAGAACCACTACTGTTTGTAAAAAGCATGCACTTTACATTGCATTTTCTCTTGGTACCCTCCACCTAGCAACCTCCATCTAACCCAAGACAAAGGGCTTCGATCCCCTGTATGGCGTGACTTCCAAGGCCTGCGCCGGGGTTCAGATGAATTGTATTTGATTCTATGTTTAATTTTTTGAGAAACTACCATCCCGTTTTCCATATCAGTTGCCCCATTCTACATTCCCACAGCAGAGCACAAGGGTTCCAGTTTCTCCACATCCTCACCAACACTTGTTATTTTGTTTTATGATAGCTACTCTAATGAGTATGAAGTAGTATCTCATCATGGTTTTGATTTGTATTTCCCTAAAGACTAGTGATGCTGAGCATCTTTTCATGTGTTTAGTGGCCCTGTCTCTGTTTTGTGCTCAGGTGTTCTTGTGATGGTTGTACAAGCCTGGGATAAAATTTTTTTCAATCTTGAATGCTGGACACAGCGATGTGCACCTGTAGTCTCAGTTACATGGGAAACTAAAGTAGGAATATTGCTTGAGATCAGGAGTTCCAGACTAGCCTAGGCCTCATAGTGAGATCCCATCCCCCTGTCCCCCCACAAAAAGAAGAAAGTAAAAGGCAAAAGAAAAAAAGAAAAGGCTCCTAGCAGGCTAATTTCAAGATTTTCTCCCAGTAGGTATACTTTAGAGGAAAGAAGAATGATTAGATAGATATTGTTAGTCTAGAAACAACAAGAATAACAGAAAAAGAAAGTCTGGTTAAAACATCCTTTGTTCTCAGTCAGCTGATATTCAACATGGTGAATTGACAATGCTTCCTAGAACAAGTCTTAGTGCTATTATATTTTATCAGAAAATTGTTAAAGTATTTTATCCAGAATGTAATGTCTCTATGAATTAAAGTATAAGCAAAAACTCTGACTCAGACCTAGTTTGGGACAATTAAAAAAATCTCTCCTATATATATATATTTTACTCTCCTGTATATTTAGACCAGTGGTTCTCAAACTTCAGCTTGCCTCACAATCACCTTGTTAGATCCAGATTCCTGGCTGTAGCCCCAGAGTTTCTAATCCGATAGGTCTGGTGTGGAGCCTAAATAATTTGCATTCTAACAAGTTCCCAGGTGAAGCAGATACTACTTGTTCAGAGGCTACACTTTTGAGAACCGTTGATGTAGACAATCTTTAAAGACCTGTCTTGGCAAAAAGGTAAGTCTATTGTGTTTTTATGCTACAGTCACCCAGTCAATCACTTTTTATATTTCTGGTTCAAATCAGGTTCAGGCTTAGTTTACACAATACATGCATATATGGCAGATACACCTGGCCACAAGAACTTAAGCATACCTTGAGAATGATCCTACGGTCTAAGGAGAATGTTGATTTGGAGTCCCAAGCCAAGGAATCTGGTAGTAGCCATCCCCTAGATTCACTTCTTATCTGTGAAGGACATCTGAACCCCCGGCCCAGGCCTTGGAAGTCAGGCCATACAGGGGATCGAAGCCCTTTGTTTTGGGCTAAATGGAGGTTGCTAGATGGAGGGTACCAAGTGAAAATGCTATATAAATTGCATGTTTTTTATAAACAGTAGCAATTCTCCTGTCCAGCTTACTGCCACTTGACAGCCTCTGTATGTAAGACCTCAATAAATCCTATGTCTCGTTCACTGGCTTCAGGTCTCTTCTTCCACCTCATGGACACGGGGCCATGTCTATTGGAGTCACTTAGTCAGGGTCTGGCATGACAATACACAATCATGATAGCAATATGTGTATGTGTATACCTATTGATATTTTTTATTTAAACATGTTTTCCGCTTTAGAGAAGAAATCTCCACATAAAATCTCACTAGTGGCTTAGTTTCAGTGGTAACTCTTCATGTAGTTTGTAAATATAGGCTTTTAAACTGTGTATGTTCTGTGTGGCATGTTTTATTCATAAAGATGTTAACAGAAGGCGTTAACACACAAAGATGTCCTTGCTCTATGGTCAACTATATTAGTGCTTTGTTAGTCAGGGTTCTCCAGAGAAACAGATCCAGTAGGACACACACACACACACACACACAGATTATCTATCTATACACCAAATATATATATTTATTATCAAGAAGTGGCTCACATGATTATGGAGCTGAGATGTCTCATGATCTGCCATCTGCAGGCTAAAGACCCAGGAAAGGTGGGAATGCAGTACTAGTCTGAGTCCAAAGGCCTGAGAACCAGGAGACCTAACTGTGTTAATTGCAGTCAAGGGCAGGAGAAAACTGATGTCCTAGCTCAAGAAGGCAGGCAGGAAGCAAAGAGGGGCAAATTCCTTGTTCGTCCACCTTTTGTTCTGTGAAGGCGCTGGATGTACTGGGTCATGCCCACCCACATTAGGAAGAGAAATCTACTTTACTGAAATCTTCTTTAAAGAAATCTAGTTTACTGAGTCTATGGATCTAAATGTTAAACCCATTGGAAACATTCTTACCAACACACCTAGAAATAATGTTTAATCTGGGTACCCCTTCTCCCAGCCAAACTGACATATGGAATTAACCATCACAACAGTCATAAGATTACCAAAGCTAAAGTATTAACTTCTATCTGGAGATTACCTAAAAGATGCCAAGGCTGTTCTAATTCTTTTTTTTCTCTCTCTCTCTTTCTACCTGCCCTTGTCATCTCCTTTAAGTCCAGAATTGGTAACACTTTTTCAGTTTGATCTGCAGTGTTTCTTAGTATGGGAGCACCTTTCTTTCTCTGGAATCCCCAAAGTTTGCCAATGTTGCCAGTGTTCCTGGCCCACCTGGAAGCAATATCCTTGACTGCTTGTAAACTCCTAAGACTAGAGCAGATTCCAGATTAGTTCTCAATGAGAGATATAAAGTGGATTCTTTGTTCTTTAATAGTGGCCTTGTGCCAAATTTAATGTTTTGGTAGTCAGATTTTTGTTGCCCCATTGAAAATGACATAGACATGCTCAATGATCAGAACCTAAAAATAGTTTTATTGAGACATAATTCACATGTCATAGAATATACCTAAAATGTGTATACCAAAAGCAATTCAATGACTTTTAGTATATTCACATAATTGTGCAGCCATCATCGTAGTCAGTTTTATTTTATTTTATTAAATTTTATTTTATTTATTTATTTTTTGAGATGGAGTCTTGCTCTGTCGCCCAGGCTGAAGTGTAGTGGTGCAATCTCTGCTCACTGCAAGCTCCGCCTCCTGGGCTCAAGCGATTCTCCTGCCTCCGCCTCCCAAGTAGCTGGGACTACAGGCGCCCACGACAATGCCCGGCTAATTTTTTGTATTTTTAGTAGAGACGGGGTTTCACCGTGTTAGCTAGGATGGTCTCAATCTCCTGACCTCGTGATCCACCCTCCTTGGCCTCCCAAAGTGCTGGGATTACAGGCATGAGCCACTGCGCCTGGCCAATTTTATTTTATTTTATTTTCAGATCTTCCAGAAAAGAGGCTTTTTTTTTTTTTTTTTAGACAGGCTGAAATACAATGATGTGATCACAGCTCACTGCAACTTCAACCTCCCTGGCTCAAGGGATCCTCCCACCTAAGTTTGCCAACTAATTGGGACTGTAGGAACATGCTACCATACCTAGCTAATTTTTTTGTATTTTTTGTAGAGACAAGTTGTCACCATGTTGCTCAGTCTGGTCTCAAATTCCTGAGCTCAAGTGATCCTCCCTCCTTGGCCTCCAAAGTGCTGAGATTACAGGTGTGAACCACGGTGCCTGGCCTCACAGTCAATTTTAGAACATTTTCATTATCCCAAAAAGAAATTCCCTACTTTTAGCAGTCACCCCCTGTTTTCCTTCTGCCCCCAGCCTTAGGCAAACACTAATCTACTTTCTATCTTTATAAATTTGCCTATTCTGTACATCGTAATATATAGAGAGAAAATCACTTAAGTATATATAAATCACTTAAGACCATATAAATGGTCTTAGTGACTGGTTTCTTTCCCTGCTTTCAAGTTTCATTCATGTTGTAACATGTATCAGTGTGGTACTTCATTCCTTTTTTTTTTTTTTTCTTTTGAGATAGAGTCTCACTCAGTCACCCAGGCTAGAGTGCAGTGGTGTGATCTTGGCTCATGGCAACCTCTGCCTCCTGGGTTCAAGCAATTCTCCTGCCTCAACCTCCTGAGTAGCTGGGATTACAGGCACCCGCCACCATGCCTGGCTATGTTTTGTATTTTTAGTAGAGACAGAGTTTCACCATGTTGGCCAGGCTGGTCTTGAACTCCTGGCCTGAGGTAATCCACCTGCCTTGGCTTCCAAAAGTGCTGGGATAACAGGTGTGAGCCCCTACGCCCAGTCTATACTTCATTCCTTTTTATTGCTAAATAATATTCCATTGTATGGCTATACCACCTATTATTTATCCATTCATTAGTTGGTGGGTTGTTTTTATTTCTTGGCTATTATGAATAATGCTGCTACAGACATTCATGTTCAAGTTTTTGTGTAGACACATGTTCTCATGACTCTTGGGTGCAAATTTGCTGGGTTATATGCTGCTATGGTTTAGATATGGTTTGTTTGTTCCCACCAAAATTAGTGTTGAAATTTGATCTCCAATATGTCAGTGTTGGGAGGTGGAACCTAGTGGGAGGTGTTTGGCTTATGGAATGTATCCCTTGTGAATAGATCAGTGTCCTCTAATGCCTCCCACTGGGGTGAGTGAGTTCCTATAGGAGTGGATTATTTCCCAAGAGAACTGTGTGTTCAGTGGAATCCGGCCTCCTCATTTCACTCTCTTGCATCTTCTCCCACCATGTGATCTCTTTGCACATGCCTGCTCCCCTTCTGCTGTCTGACAGGAGTTAAAACAACCTGAGACCCTCACCAGGTGCAGCCACCTAATCTTGGACTTTCCAACCACCAGAATTGTGAGCCAAATACACCTCTTTTTAAAATAAATTACTCAGTCTCAGATATTCTGTTACACAAAACAGACTAGCACATATGATAACTCTATGTTTAACATTTTGGGGAACTGCCAGACTGTTTTTCAAAACAGCATACCATTTTATATTTACATAATCAATGTATGATATTCCAATTTTTCCACATTCTTGATGACACTTGTTATTGTGTATCTTTTTGACTATAACAACCCTAGTGGGTTGTGAAGTAGTATCTCATTATAGTTTTGACTTGCATTTCCTTGATGGCTAATGATTTTGAGCATCTGCTTATGTGTTTATTGTCCATTTATGTCTTCTTTGAAAATATTTGTATTCATATCATTTTTCCATTTTAAATTTTTTTTTTTTTTTTGAGACGGAGTCTCGCTCTGCCGCCCAGGCTGGAGTGCAGTGGCCGGATCTCAGCTCACTGCAAGCTCCGCCTCCCGGGTTCACGCCATTCTCCTGCCTCAGCCTCCCAAGTAGCTGGGACTACAGGCGCCCGCCATGTCGTCCGGCTAGTTTTTTGTATTTTTAGTAGAGACGGGGTTTCACCATGTTAGCCAGGATGGTCTCGATCTCCTGACCTCGTGATCCGCCCGTCTCGGCCTCCCAAAGTGCTGGGATTACAGGCTTGAGCCACCGCGCCCGGCCCATTTTAAATTGTTTTATATGTATTTTTATTATTGAGTTGTAATGTTTCCATATATGTGTTAGGTAAAAGTCCTTTATCAGGTATGTGATCTGCAAATCGTTTCACTTTTTTGATGGTGTCCTTTGATGCACAAATATTGTTAATTTTGATGAAGTCAAAGAGTTTTATAATCTTAGCTATTACATTTAGGTCTGTTATCATTTGAAATTCATTTTTGTGTATAATATAGAGAAGAAGTTCAAATTCATTCTTATTCACATGGATATTTAGTTGTCTCAGCTCCATTTATAGAAAAGACTATTCTTTCATCCATTAACTTGTCTTGGCATTGTTGTCAAAATTCAGTTGACAATAATGTGGGGGTATATTTCTGGACCCTCAATTCTATACCACTCATCTGTGTATCTGTCTTTATGCCAATGCCACATTATTTTGATTACTATAGCTTTGTAGTAAGATTCAAAATTGGTAACGTAGAGCTGGGTGTGGTGGATCATGCCTGTACTTCCAGCAACTCGAAAGGCTGAGGCAGAAGGATTGAGTGAGGTCAGGAATTTGAGATCAGCCTGTGCAACACAGTGAAACCCCATTTCTAAAAAATTTTTAGAAATTAGCTGGGTATGTTGGCATGTACCTATAGACTTAGCTACTTGGGAGGCTGAGATGGGAAGATGGATTGAGCCCAGGACTTTGAGGCTGCAGTGAACTATGATTATACCACTATACTCCAGTCTGGGTGACAGAGTGAGACCCTATCTCTAAAAAAAAATTGAAACAAAATAAAACAAAATTGGCATTGTGAGTTCTTCATTGATCAGACTTTGAAGCTATTGCCTTCAAACTTTGTCCATTGACTGTTTCACTTAACTTTGAGTAAGTTGCTGGATTTTTCAGTTCATCAGTGTTCTTATCAATAAATATATGTTAAAATTTTAGTAAAATAGCTTGCCATTTGTATTAGTCTGTTCTCACACTGCTACAAAGAACTGCCCAAGGCTGGGTAATTTATAAGGAAAAGAGGCTTAATTGACTCACAGTTCTCATGGCTAGGGAGGCCTTAGGAAACTTATAATTATGGTGTAAGGAGAAGGGGAAGCAAGCACCTTCTTCACACGCAGCAGGAAAGAGAAAAGCCAGCCAGCAAGGAAGCGCCACACCTTTAAAACCATCAGATCTCATGAGAGCTCCCTCACTATCACAAGCACAGCATGGGGGAAACTGCCCCCATGATCCCATCACCTCTCACCAGGTCTCTCGCTCAATACCTGGGGATTACAATTTAAGATGAGATTTGGGTGGGGACACAAAGCCTAACCATATCATTCTGCCCCTGGCCCCTCCCAAATCTCATGTCCCTTTCACATTTCAAAACCAATCATGCCTTCCCAAGAGGCTCCCAAAGTCTTAATTCATTCCAGCATTAACCCAAAAGTCCAAGTCCAATGTCTCATCTGAGACAAGGCAAGTCCCTTCCACCTATAAGCCTGCAAAATAAAAAACAAGTTAGTCACTGCCAAGTTACAATGGGGGTACAGGCATTGAGTAAATGCTCTCATTCCAAAAGGGAGAAATTGGCCAAAACAAAGGGGCCACATGTTCCACACAAGCCCAGAATCCAACAGGGCAGTCATTAAATCTTAAAGCTCCAAAATAGTCTCCTTTGACTCCATGTCTCACATCCAAGTCAGGATGATGCAAAGGGTGGGCTCCCATGGTCTTGGGCAGCTCCACCCCTGTGGCCTTGCAGGGTACAGCCCCCTCCCGGCTGTTTTCATGGGCTGGTGCTGAGTGTTTGTGGCTTTTCCAGGTACACAGTGCAAGCTGTGGATGGGTTTACCATTCTGGGGTCTGGAGGACAGTGGTCCTCATCTCACATCTCCACTAGGTAATGTCCCAGTGGAGACTCTGTGTGGTGGCTCCCACCCCACATTTCCCTTCTGCACTGCTGTAGCAGAGGTTCTCCATAAGGGCTCCGCCCCTGCTGTAGCAGAGGTTCTCCATAAGGGCTCCGCCCCTGCAGCAAACGTCTGCCTGGACATCCAGGCATTTCCATATATCCTCTGAAATCTAGGCAGACGTTCCCAAACCTCAGTTCTTGACTTCCATGCACCTGCAGGCTTAACACCATGTGGAAGCTGCCAAGGCTTGGGGCTTGCATCCTCTAAGGCAATGTCCTGAGCTGTACATTGGCCACTTTTAGCCACAACTGGGATGCAGGGCACCAAGTTCTGAGACTGCACAAAGCAGCAAGGCCCTTGGCCTGATCCACAAAACCATGTTTTTCCTCTTAGGCCTCTGGATCTATGATGAGAGTGGTTGCCATGAAGACCTCTGACATGCCCTGTAGACTTTTTTCCCCATTGTCTTGGCAATTAACATTTGGCTCCTGATTACTTACACAAATTTTTGTAGCCAGCTTGAATTTCTCCCCAGAAGATGAGATTTTCTTTTCTATTGCATCATCAGGCTGCAAATTTTCCAAACTTCTATGTTCTGCTTCCCCCCCTTTTTTTTTTTTTTTGGAGACAGAGTCTCACTCTGTCACCCAGGCTGGAGTGTAGTGGCTGGATCTCAGCTCACTGCAAGCTCCACCTCCCGGGTTTACAGCATTCTCCTGCCTCAGCCTCCCGAGAAGCTGGGACTACAGGCGTCCGCCACCTCGCCCGGCTAGTTTTTTATATTTTTTAGTAGAGACGGGGTTTCACCATGTTAGCCAGGATGGTCTCGATCTCCTGACCTCGTGATCCACCCGTCTTGGCCTCCCAAAGTGCTGGGATTACAGGCTTGAGCCACTGTGCCTGGCCCCTCTGCTTCCCTTTTAAACGTAAGTTCCAATTTCAGATCATTTCTCTCAATTTCAAAGTTTCACATATTTCTAGGGCAGGGGCAAAATTCCACCAGTCTGTTTGCTAAAGCATAGCAAGAGTGACCTTTGCTCCAGCTCCCAATAAGTTCCTCATCTCCATCTGAGACCACTTCAGCCTAGACTTCATTGTCCATATCACTATCAGCATTTTGGTCAAAACCATTTAACAACTCTCTAGGAAGTTCCAAGCTTTCCCCCATTTTCCTGTCTTGTTCTGAGCCCTCCAAACTGTTCCAACCTCTGCCTGTTACCCAGTTCCAAAGTTGCTTCCACATTTTCAGTTATCTTTATAGCAGTACTCCACTCTCTGTTGTACCAATTTACTATATTAGTCTGTTCTCACACTGCCGTAAATAACTGCCCAAGACTGTGTAATTTATAAAGGATAGAGGTTTAATTGACTCACAGTTCTGCGAGGCTGGGGAGGCCTCAGGGAATTTACAGTTATGGCAGAAGACAAAGGGGAAGCAAGGCACCTTCTTTGCAGGCAGCTGGAGAGAGAAAAGCCAGTGAGCGAGGAAGTGCCACACTTTTAAAACCATCAGATCTCATGAGAACTCCCTCACTATCACAAGAACAGCATGAGGGAAACTGACCCCATGATCCAGTCACCTCTCACCAGGTCTCTCCCTCAATACCTGGGGATTATAATTCAAGATGAGATTTGGGTGGGAACACAAAGCCTAACTATAGCATCGTTCAAATAATTCGTTATGAGTACTATTTATGTTTGAGTTATAGATTGGACTATAAAACCACATTTATTGAAAATCAAAAAGGGGAGGCAAGTTGAATTTTAGTTCTCTGAGTTTGAATTATGATCATACTACAGAAAAGGGTTGAAGTCTATAAATGAGGCATTCTTTTGAATAAGATTAATGTTCTCCATGTAAGAAACTTGAACTTCCTCTGGGCATTTGCTCCGGGGTAATAGCAATTTTATCACTTGTTTAAACATTATTTGTGTACTTAAAAAAGAAATAGTTGATAACCTCAGAGTGCCCTCCAGATTAAGACTGGATTGAAGCCAAATTATAGTCATGCATCACTTAACAATAGAGATACATTCTGAGAAACGTGTTATTAGGTGATTCCATTGTTGTGTTAACATCATAGATTGTACTTATTCAAACCTAGAAGATATAGCCTACTACACACCTAGGCTATATTGTATAGCCTATTGCTCCTAGGCTATTAATCTGGATAGCCTGTTACTGTCCTGAATACTATAGGCAATTGTAACACTGTGGTAAGAATTTACATATCTAAACATATCCAAACATAGAAAAAGTACAGTAAAAATACAGTATAAAAGATAAAAAATGGTACACTTGTATAGGACACTCATCATGAATGGGGCTTGCGGGACTGGAAATTGCTTTGGGTGAGTCAGTGAGTGAGTGGTGGGTGAATGTGAAGGCCTAGGACATTTCTACACACTACTGTAGACTTTATAAATATTATACGCTTTAGCTACACTAAATTTATTAAAACATTTTTTCTTCAGTAATAAATTAAACTTAGCTTACTGTAATGTTTTTACTTTATAAACTTAAAAAGTTTTTTTTTTTAAGTTTTGACTCTTTTGTAATAACATTTAGCTTAAAATACAAAAACACAAAACATTGTACAGCTATACAAAAATATTTCTTTTCTTTATATATCTTAGTCAATAAGGTTTTTTTTTTTTTTTTTTTTTTTGAGACAAAGTCTTGCTCTGTTGCCAAGGCTGGAGTGCAATGGTGCAATCATGGCTCACTGTAGCCTTGAACTCCCAGGCTCAAGTGATCCTCCTACTTCAGCCTCCTGAGTAGCTGGGACCACAGGTGTGGCCACCATGCCCAGCTAATTTTTAATTTTTTTGTAGAGATGAGGTCTTGCCCTGTTGCCCAGGCTGGTCTCAAACTCCTGGGCTCAAGTGATCCTCCTGTCTCAGTCTCCTAAAGTTCTGGGATTATAGGCATGAACCATTGCAGCAGTTTTTTTTTTTTTTTTCTATTATAAACTTTTTTTTTTTCCTTTAAAAACTTTTTTGTTAAAAACTAAGACACAAACACACACATTAGCCTCGGCCTACCCAGAGTCAGGATCATCAATATCACTGCCTTCTACCTCCACAGCTTGTCCAATAGAAGGTCTTCAGGGGCAAGAACATGTACAGAGCTGTCACCTCCTATGATAACACTACCTTCTTCTAGAATACATCCTGAAGGACCTGCCTGAGGCTTTTACAGTTAATTATTTTTATAAGTAGAAGGAGTAAACTCTAAAATAACAATAAAACATATAGTATAGTAAACATATAAACCAGTAATACAGTCATTTGTTATCATTAACAAGTCTTATGTACTGTACATAATCTTGTGTGCTACACTTTTATACAACTGGCAGCACAGCAGGTTTGTTTCCATCAGCATCACCACAAACATGTGAGTTAACATATAGTAGCTATGTAGACAGCTGTGATGTCATCAGGTGAGAGGAATATTTCAGCCCCATTATAATCTTATGGGATCACTATTGTATACTCGGTCTGTCATTAACTGAATTACACAGTGCATAACTGTATCTGCATGCTTTCTTTCCTTAAAATAATTATAAAAAAATATTTTTTGGAGCTAGGTGGAAGTGACTCACACCTATAATCCCAGTGCTTTGGGAGGCTGAGGTGGGAGGGTCACTTGAGCACAGGAGTTCAAGTTTAAGGATGCAGTGAACTAGGTTCACACCACTATACTACAGCGTGGGTGACAGAGGGAGAGCAAAACGCTGTCTGCGAAAAAAAAAAAAAAGGATAAAAATTTTTTTTTTTAACTATGGAACATATGGTAAATATAGAGACATAAAAATAGGGGAAAATTTTCATTGCACCATTTAATCACATTAACAATTTAATATACATGAGTTTCCTTTCAATCTATTTCCATGTATTTAAAAAAGATATTGTATAGGGTATGTATCCAATTTCATATTATGAGTAACATAATATAAACATTCAGGATTAAAAAACATATAATTGTAGTTAGTCTAATAGTATTTTTGAGTGTACATAACATGATTTACTTAGTAATTCCCTTTTTGTTTGGTATTTTGATGATTCAAACTATTGCTAGAGATATTTTTGTATGCTTTTTTTAATATATAGAAAATATCTATTTTCTATGCTTAGGGTTATTTTGAAGATGCTTATTATACGGAACTAGACTCCCAGCTACTAGGGACAAGGGAGGCTTGCCAACATTAAATACTTCCATTTATTTAAAGTATTGCCTAATTTAATTGATCCAAATGGCTGTCTTTATTTTTCAGTTTGCTTTTCTTTGATTACTAGAGGAGTGTTGACCATTTTTTTCCAAGATTTTTAATGTTTTTTTCATGCTTTTTAATCAATTACAATGTAAATAGTGTGATACTGTCCTTTGTCCATTCATAAACTGGGGTTTAATGGAACTGATTTTAGTGAGCTTTCAATGGACTTAACACTTTGTCTTTGTCTTTTTTTGCTGGTGATATTTCCGTTTCCCGTTTTTTTTTGAGACAGAGTCTCTCTCTGTCACCAAGCTGGAGTGCAGTGGCGCAATCTCAGCTCACTGGAACCTCCGCCTCCTGGGTTCAAGTGATTCTCTTGCCTCAGCCCCCAACTAGCTGAGACTACAGGCACGCGCCACCATGTCAGGCTAATTTTTGTATTTTTAGTAGAGATGGGATTTCACCATGTTGGTCAGTCTGGTCTGAAACTCCTGACCTCAAGTGATCTGCCCGCCTTGGCCTCCCAAAATGCTGGGATTACAGGCATGAGCTACCGTACCCGGCCTCTGCTTCCTTTCCTTTTTTATTTTGGTGTTTTATGTTTATAATTTTTATGCATAGTTGAATCTGTTTGTTGGGTATTCATTATTTTTAATTGTTTTGGGGGGGTGTAATTTACCAATTTTTAGTTCAGAAAGTATGCCCATGCTCGGAACTCTTCTGTGGTCTGTCCTTTTCTGGCTAGCCTTGGATTCACCTAAGTATAAGCTATCACTAGAGAATTTACATTAATAATGTACCTCAACAAAGGTCTAACACTGTTACAAATATTTTTCTCAATAATTTGGGGTGACTCCTTTAAAAAGTATACAATTCTTACATGGAATGGGTCTTTTTCTGGAATAATTATCTTAATATGTGGATAACTTTATCGATTCTTGTAACTCATCTGTACTTATAACGATTACAACTTTACAGAATGTGTTTCAAATCTGGTAAGGTTAGTTTCTTTTCACCTTTCCTTATTTTTAAATATTTGTTTGGTAATTTTCATTATTTATTCTTAAGGTGATCTTTAGAATAATTTTGTTTCAAATTTCTTAGGGATTTTGATTGCAACCATGGTAATACAGATTAATTTGAGAGAAAAATGACATCTTTATAAACTTCAACCATGGAAAATCTTTTATTTAGGCCCTTTATTTTTCTCAATGAGGTAGCAAAATGTTTTTCACATTGATAGCACACATGCCTGTTGAAGCTTCTGGCTGTTCATTTTAATCAAGCTCTTAAGATTGCCAGGAATAAAGATTCACTTGGGTAACTTTTAGTCCTGGGATTAACTATGAGATTACTCATCATAGTAAAGAGACTGAACCTAGGGGTGGCTGTACAGCCAAGCCTCATAGGAATTTGAATGTGGGGGCGGGTGCGGTGGCTCATATCTGCAATCCCAGCACTTTGTGAGGCCAAGGCAGGTGGATCACCTGAGGTCAGGAGTTCGAGACCAGCATGCCCAACATGGTAAAACCCTGTTTCTACTAAACATACAAAAAATTAGCCGGGTGTGGTGGCGGGCGCCTATAATCCCAGCTACTCGGGAGGCTGTGGCGGCAGAAGAATAGCTAGAACCCAGGAGACACAGATTGCAGTGAGCCGAGATCGTGCCACTGCACTCCAGCCTGGGTGACAAGAGCAAAACTCCATCTCAAAAAAAGAAAAGAAAAGAAAAGAAATTCGAATGTTTCAAATGTGGCCTGGGAACTGGAAGCATCCAGCTGTAGTTGCAGACTCGGTTTTCTCATTTTCGCTTCAGATGCAAAAGTTTGTTGATCACTTGTCATTAGAGTAATAAATCATTTCCCTGTCTAGTTCCACCATTCCTGCAGACAAATCACCTCACCCTCTACTGCCTTTAATAGTTTCTTCATCTCATTGCTTTGCGTTTACTCAAAACCAACCTGCTTTCCCCTCACTCACAGTCTATTTTAGTACTCCCGCCTCATTGCCTCTCTTGGAATATAAATTCTCTTTAATACTTTTAGGCCTGGGGTGGTAATAGCTTCTGGCTATTGGGGCCACAGTGTACCTCCCCTTATTAGTTTCCTCCCACCTTGCCCACATCCATGCAAACAGTTCAGTGCATTGCAATGTGTTGCATGACTGGGCTGGCACCTGCCTCAAGCCTATCCTGCCTAGGATGCAGCCAGTCTTCCACAGGTAAGACTCCTTATAATGCTGGAAGTGAGCAGTGCAATCTCATCACTGTTTTTCTGGCCTGTGGGTCTGCCTCTCTGAGAAACAGAAATGGAATTGGTCTAATTGAATTAGAGGAAAACGGTTCTTCTTTTAAAATCATAACATTTTTACTTTAAAAAGTTACAAATGTTCCTAATAATAGAAGTATATAAAACTTTAATGGCCAGGCACAGTGGCTTACACATGTAATCCCAGCACTTTGGGAGGCTGAGGCAGGAGGACTGCTTGAGCCCAGGAGTTTGAGACCTGGGTAACATAGCAAGATCCCATATTTACAGAACATTAAAAGATTAGCTGGGTGTGGTGGTGTGTGCCTGTAGTCCCAGCTACTTGGGAGGCTGAGGTAGGAGGATCACTTGAGCCTGAGAGATGGAGGCTGCAGTGAGCCATGATAGCACCACTGCACTCCAGCCTGGGTGACAGAGTGAGACCCTGTTTCGGAAAAAAAAAAGAAAATTAAAAGTCTACAATTTAAAGATTAATCACAAGAGTGTAAAATTTAAAGATTAATGGCTGAGCACAGTGGTTCACACCTATAATCCCAGCACTTTGGGAGGCCGAGGCAGAGGGATCACAAGGTCAGGCGTTTGGGACCAGCCTGACCAACATAGTGAAACCCCATCTCTACTAAAAATACAAAAAATTAGCTGGGCGTGGTGGTGGGTGCCTGTAATCCCAGCTACTCGGGAGGCTGAGGTGGGAGAATTGCTTGAACTGAGGAGGCGGAGGTTGCAGTGAGCCGAGATGTCAGCACTGCAGTCCAGCCCAGGTGACAGTGGGAGACGCCATCTCAAAAAAAAAAAAAAAAAAAGAATAAAAAAAATTTTTAAGAGTAACAAAGATAAAACATACACCCATGCATCATTATCCAACCTAATTACTATACATAGAAGCACTGAGAAGGGTTCTCAGCATCAACTGAATGGCACCTCCATACACTAGGACATGATGTTTTACAAATGCAGAAGTTTGCTCTTTTTTTTGTTTTCTGAGCCAGTTGAGGTACTAGACTCCCAAAGTCAAGTTCTATGATGCTTCAGGGTCTAAAGAGGTTGGCCTAAATTGACATGAACAGGAGATGTAAGTGGCAACCAGGCAGTGACATCAAACATATTTGCAATAGTCTGAATGTTTATGTTCCTGCCCAAATTCTTATGTTGAAATCCTAAACGCCTGAAGTGATGGTATTAGGAGGTGGGGACTTTGGGAAGTGATTAGGTCTTGAGGGTGGTGCCCTTCTGACTGGGGTTAGTGTACTTATGAAATAGGTTCAAGGGAGTTCATTTGCCCTTTCTACCACGTGAGGACACAGCTAGAAGACTTTATTTATAAATCAGAAATTGGGCTCTCACCAGATACTGAATTTGCCAGCTCCTTGATCTTGGACTTCCCACCTTCCAGAACTATGAGATATATAGCAGCCTAAACAGACTAAGGAAAGATTGAACCTTTGACTATTATTGATTCTGAATAGCTTCCCATCTTTTTTTTTTAAGACTGGTCTCACACTGTCACCCAGGGTGGAGTGCAGTGGCACAATCTTGGCTCACTGCAACTTCAACCTCTTGGGCTCAAGTGATCCTCCCACTTTAGCCTCCTGAGTAGCTGCGACTACAGGTGTGCACGCACCACTATGCCTGGCTGATTTTTGTATTTTTAATAGAGACGGGGTTTTCACCCCATGTTGCTCAGTTGGTTTGAACTCCTGGGCCCAAGCGATCCGCTTGCCTTGGCCTTCCAAAGTGCAGGGACTACAGGTGTGAGCCACCATGGCCACATTCTTTTTAGGAAGGCAAGCAAGTGCCTGTCGGGGAAGTGGGCTGCTTCTGCTTAAGTGTGGTTTTGATCTACTCATAACTTCTATTATTTAGAGTTTCAGCTTAGTCTGGGATTGCGCATACTCCTGGGCTCTGTTGACTGCTTTCTCTTTGAGTATCTCTTCACCAGTTGCCTTGCTCAGTTACTGAGTGTCCTTGTATGTCTCACATTCAAACTCCCCAAGAGAAAACAGATCTGTGTGTTCTGCTCAGGGGTGCGTATGGCAGATGCATCTGCTGAGGCAGAGCATCACAGAGGTGGCCTCCATCACTGCTGCTGTGTCCTTGCTCCTGGGGAGCTGGTGGCTTGATTGGCAGGTCCAGACACAGCCTGGGTCCAATCAGCTGTCACAGGATGGTTGCACGTTTTCCTCAGAAGACGCTATGAGTTTGGCAAGCCTTCATAACCTAATGAAATTTTCTTCAAGTTAGTGAATGTCTGAACATGACCTTGGATTTCTTTCTGAGGGTGGATAAATGTCTTTCTCCTAAATATACATTTTTTTCACTTGGGCTCTGAATCTCACCTCCTCCCTTTTTATCTTTGCTTTTGCATTGAAGTTTTCTTTCGTCAAACATATTGAGTCTGTTGTCTTCTTGGCAGGGATTACTGTCACTTTTATTTATCTGAGCTAAGCACCTTCATACCTCATTGAATCCTTAAAACAACTTTATGAGGTAGGTGTTATTATCTTCCACATTTTTCAGAGCATGAAACAGACTTTGAGAGTCAGAGTTACTTCCCCAAGGTCATTCTAGAGTTATGAGTAGAGCAGTGACTTTTGACTCCAGTGGTGCCCTTTTAACCCTCGGCAATGCTTCCCCACAGCTGGTTTGAGTGTCGATGTCTAGTTCATCCTTAATAAGGAACTGGTGGTGATGACTCAACCCATGTGGCTAGGGGAGCAGTTTAGGTGGTAGCTTGATTCTTCTATTTGCAGCTCCTGGGGATCTGCTAGAAGGTCCTACATTGTAGACTCATTTCCCATTTACTAGGCTGGCATTCAGAAGCTTTTATTATTCATAGAGTTTTTTGGTTTTGATTATGTTTGTGTTCAAAGTTAAAATTCAGAGTCTTTATGGATCAATGTTTCTGGAAAGCTTGGCATCCACCTTAGGTGCTCTGCAAGCTGCTGGCTGCCAGCTTAATTTAAGCCCATGCTGTGGTTTGAATGTGTCCCCCCCAAAATTCATGTTGAAACTTAATCCTCATTGTGGTGGTATTAGGAGCTGGGGCCTTTTGGGAAGTGATTAAGTTATGAGGACTCTGCCTTTACAAATGGATTCATGTTTTATGAAAGGGCTGGAGGGAACTAGCTTGGGCTCTTTTTGCCCTTCCTTTCTTTCCATCAGGTGAGGACAGAGTGTTTCTTCCCTTCAGGGGATGCAGCAATAAGGCGCCATCTTGGAAGGAGACAGCAGCCCTCACCAGACAGCAATCCTGCTGGTGCCTGAATCTTAGACTTATCAGCTTCGACAATTGTGAGAAATAAATGTATGTTGTTTATAAATTATTCAGTGTAGCAGCACAAAGGGACTAAGACAGCCCAGAAATTGCTGCATGATGCTGTAACGTCGAGTTTGCTAAGGTGGGTCTAGGTTCCTATGTGGGTTCAACACTCTCTGAGTTCTGTGGCCCCTGAAAGCTGTCCCTGGGCCTGAGATAATATTGCAACCATAACGATGTGCCACTGGAAAGAGGCACAACACATGCTAGTCACTCAGAGGCTCTCAGGTTCTGGGTCACTGGCATTCCAGAGTCTTTTAAAAGGCTATTTGCAAAGGCTGCAATCCCGTCCTAGCTCCTCTACTTCTGAGTGTGTCCTTATGGTCTACCTCCATAGAATGATAAAACCTGGGCATGACTCTTTTCCTTGCATCCCCAGTGAACCTGACTAACCCACTCACACATCAAATGGTAAAATCTTCAATAAAGGAAATTAGAGGGCAGTATGTCCCATAGAATCATTCGGTTTCTTTCAAAGATTTTAAAACTTCTTTCATTCAACAAAGAGGACATTCAGTTTACAATTTCAGGAAATCAAATGTGCAAAACTACCAAAAATAAGATTGAGTACTCCCTGGTACTTAAAAGGTGGCTAAATCATTTCTTGAACTAATTACTGGTGTTTTCCCCTTGTGTTCCTCTCTCCTCCACACTTTGACGGTGATCAATCCCTTTAGGCTTCCTTGCCTTGAGAATTTTTGCAGGAAGAACAGAAAGAAGAAGCCATCTGATCAAGAGCTCTTCTTGCCTCTTGTGAAAGCTCTCATTGCACTGAAGAGAATTTCCTAGGTGTCCCAGAGCAGGAGGATGGTGAGTGAAGGCTTTTGGGGGTTCAGGAGAGAGGAGAGAGCAGCTAATTTCCTAAACTGGGAAGGGATCAGAGAGAGATCTGTGAGTCCACAGGCAGTAAGGACCTGTCTCCTGTTCTATAGGCTGTGGGGAGGCAGTGGCATCAAAGAAAGGATGCCAAAGAAAGGCACCCTGGGGTGCCTGGATGTACCAGAGTTCCCAACCTTGGCAAAGATTCTAATATTTGCCCATTCTGCTACAGTAATCACATACATTTCCAGGACACTAGTATGACTCTCAGGAGGGAGGCCACCAGTAGTGCCTGAGACAGAATTTTTCACTAATCCACTGGAAAGGGAATGGGAGTTGGAATAAAGCTACTTAAACATAATAAAGAATATAGCACCTTTGCCATAACCCAGCAGTTTCACTCCTACATATCTGCCCAAGAGAAAAGAAAACACATATTCAGAAAAAAGACATGTATAAGAATGTATGTTACCGATTTGTCCATAATAGCTCCAGATTAAAAATAGCCCAGATGTCCATAAATAGGAGAACAGATAAATTGTGATATATTCATACAGTGGAATGTTACAGAGCAATGAAAAAAAGCCCTATGAAAACAACAAGAAGGGTGAATCTCAGAAATATGCTGAAAGAAGCCAGACAAGAGTACATACTATATAATTTCAATGATATGATGCTCTAGAAAAGACCAATCTAATCTATAATGCCAGAAAGCAGATGAGTGGTTGCCTTGGGCTGTGGGTTAGGAAGCACCGTGGTGGAAATTTTTGGAGTATTGTAAAGGTTGAACATTTTGATTGTGGGCGGGTGAGTGTATAATTTTCCATACACTCATGGACTGTGCCCTTAAAATGGGTAAATTTTATTTTCCATGAACTATACCTTAATACAGTTGATTTTTAAAAAGTGAATCAACTGCTGATACGTGCAGCAATATGGATGAATATTGAAGAGAAAACCCCAAAAGATTATGCTGAGCCAAAACAAGGCAGACACAACAAGACGTATCATATGATTCCATTTAGTGAAGCCGAAAGACCCGTAAAACTCATCTACGGTGCTAGAAAGCAGAATAGTTGTTGCCTAGGGGGTGGGTCATGAGGAAACTTTGTGGGGTGACGGAAATGTTCTCTGTCTTTAGGAGGGAGGTTACATAGATGTATATGTGTATTGAAACTCCTTGAATTATACACTTAAGATCTGTGCATTTCACCATCTTTAAACTATGTGGCTTATGAAAGACACATAAAAAAATAGGAACAATAGGCCTGGCATGGTGGCTCACTCCTGTTATCCCAGCACTTCAGGAGGCTGAGGTGGGTGGATCACCTGAGGTCAGGAGTTCGAGACCAGCCTGGCCAACATGGTGAAACCCCATCTCTACTAAAAATACAAAAAAAATTAGCTGGGCCTGATGGCACGTGCCTGTAATCCCAGCTACTCAGGAGGCTGACGCAGGAGAATTGCTTGAACCTGGAAGGTAGGTTGCAGTGAGCCAAGATCAGGCCACCGTACTCCAGCCTGGGGGACAGAGTGAGACTCTGTCTCAAAAAATAAACAAACAAATAAATTAGCCAGGCACCTGAAATCCCAGCTACTCAGGAGGCTGCGGCAGGAGAATTACTTGAACCTGGGAGGCAGAGGTTGCAGTGATCGTGCCACTGCACTCCAGTCTGGGGAATAGAGTGAGACTGTCTCAAAAAAACAAAAACAAACAAAAAACCACCAATAAAGCGACTTTTTTTGCACCTATGAAATTGTTGACTAAGTCATTTCTGTACATTAACTGCCTTCATCATGGTTGTGTAACAGGCACTCCCAGTGCAAAGGGCAGAGTGGATGACACAGCCACCAATATTGAGAAACCACATCCTGCTGGACAGCCTGAAGCTCTACTTGCACACTGCCGTAACCCAAGGTTTTGGAAATGTACATAGTGAGCAGAAAAAAACATGAACACATTGTCAGCTCTGCCACAGACAGAAAACAACTGAGAATCACACATTGTTCTGGAGGGGCAGAGCTACCTTTTCTCGAAACCTTGGGCCTGGGAAGGGCTTCTCTTCTGAGCATGTGGCATAGGGGGCATGAAACCTTGAACAAACTCTGACCTCTGCCAACAAGAAAGAAGTGGGGGTGGGTTTGAAGGCAACCAATACTTTCAGTTACACATCCCATTTTCCCCAGCTTCATAACTATTCTTTCCAAGTCTTATGTCCAAGTCACGTCTAGATCCATAGCCCACCCATAACCACTGCTAATTACCAGACGAAATCGCTACTTTCCCATATACGCAAACCTCTTCTGGAAGACTGGAGACTGCTGACCCACAGTCTTCTGTGCCCAGGGTTCTTTCCTCTTGGAAGTGCCTCATTAGTCAAGGCAAGGGCCCAGATCCTCCGAAAGCATAGTGGATTGCATATGGCATTTGTAACTGGGATGAGATGTTCTCCTATTATTCTCCCTTTGTGGGAGTCCTCACGTTAGTTGATTGAGGGTAAATTTACACTAGTGCAGAGCTTTCCCTTTTATGTTAACCATGTCTCTAAGCATCTTACGCCCCCACCTGCCCTGCCCTTGGTGCTGGAGGAGTGCTGGGCAGAGTGCCAAGCCTCACTCCCACCTGGATGATCAGTGGTGAAGTATGGCTTGCTTTCAATTGGCAGAAACCCTGAGCTGAGCTGCCAAGCAACTCCCTGGAGTTTGGCAAGGTGATGCTTGTTTCCTTAGAGCCTTGCAAGTTTCTTGAGGTCACGTTCTCCTAACTGCTCAGCACCTCCCTCTTCCCTTCCTCAATACCAGCTTTATCTAGTTGGCCGGGGGTGCGGGGTGGGGCTGGAAAATTTCTCAGGTGTGTATATGAACTTTTTCTTAGACTAGATGCTTTGTATTTGCGGGCTTGGTTTTCCAGGGCTCCAAGCAGCTGACTTGTGTCTAGCTGTCCAGACTGGGGACATGGCTAGCGGGGGCAGCGATGGTAAATTGATGGAAAGAATTTGAACAAAGGAATTCGAGGGAAGGAGGAGGGGAGAGAGCGAGAACAAGCATATAAATTAATCCTTCTTTGAAATATCCAGCCCATTCATACATACAGTCAAAGCAGGAACTTAATTCAGCATTTACTGCAAAAGTACTCCCATGGGCTAAAAGAATTAATGCAAATTCCAAAGAATACTAGGAATTGTTTGAACACAGAGGGTATAGATTTCTCACTGTCCATAACGGTCCACCGAAATGTCAAATAAACTCATTATTTTCCTCACTACTTTGTCCATGGTTGGTTGATCCAATTAGCTCTTTATCCTCATTCAAAAGGGTGTATTCTCTAACAGATTATAGCTGCTTAATATTGTCCAAAGTACTGCTGTCCAATAGAACTTTCTATGTTGGAGGTATCCTATAGCTGTGCTGTCTAATACAGTAGCCACATGAGGCTATTGAATACTGGAAATATGAGCACTGGAAATATGACTAGTCTAGCTGAGGAAGTGAATTTTTAATTTTACTTATTAATTTGTTTTTATTTTTTAATTAAAAAAATTTTTTTGAAGACAAGGTCTCACTCTGTCACCCATGCTGGGGTGCAGTGGCGCAACCATGGCTCACTGAAGCCTCCAACCTCATGGGCTCAAGCGATCCTCCTGCCTCGGCTTCCTAAAGTGTTGGAATTGCAGGTGTGCATTACCTTGCCCAGCTTAAATTAATTTAAATTTAAATAGTCACATGACTATTTTATATCTAATATAGTGGCTCCTGTATTAGACAGCACAAGTCTAAAGTTGACCTGTGTGCTCTAGTAATATGTGAAGGGGGCTTCATCCCACTGCAGCTTATATGACTGTGAATCAGTCAGCACTCCACCTGCATAGAACAGGTGCTCAATAAACCTTTGTTGAAATACCTAAAATGCTACCCTTGAAGAAAGCTGGTGGGGGAACCTGGGTTTTATGTAACCGCAGTAGTAGGGGTTGAGGCAGGCAAAATTCCTCTTACAAATCTCCTCTTCCTCCTCAGGTGAAATAGGGGTAGCCCCTTCTAATTAAGGGTGGGTGCCTGGGAGATAGCTTCATTCTATGAGGTAAGGTGCTAGCCTAGTCACCAGACAGGGAAAATACATATTTCAAGTGAAGCTGGAGAAAAGCTTGTTGCCAAAAGGTAGGATTTCTTGGTATCTGGTGATGCAACATAATTTCCCAAGTTGTAGATGGGATTCATCTGGAAAAAGGGGGTTAGATCTCATGTTTTGGCTTGAGTAGTTCCTTGCAAACTCTCTTTCCCCTGAGCCCAGGAAGCTGCATCTGCCTTTCATTAGATTGTGAGTTCTCCTGCATGAATATTGCCTAATGCTGTGTTCTGCCGTGCCCCAGTGGCCTGAAGTACTGAATCAAATCATATTTGCTTCCTTCCTCTCTTTCACCAGGGCATCCAGTTAATCACGTTCAGCTGAGCTTGTCTCCCAACTACTATAAAACATGTTTACCCCTTTCCTTCCCAGCTTCCACTGCTCTAGTTCAGATCCATAGCAACTTTTGCTTGGACCATTGCTGTGGGCCCCTGTTTCCAATATAACACTCCCTAATCAGGGTCATTGGGCACAGTTGGGCAGTTTGTGTATTGCACATGGGTGCCTGGCCAAGGAGGTTTGGTGGGGCTGAAGTATAGATTGCATTCCTACACTCTGGTGTGGGCCTCTGTCCATCTGGAGAAAGTAACTTTACAAAAAATTTTATTGGATTTTATTTTATTTTATTTTTTTAAAAAAGAAATAGAGATGAGATCTCATTACATTGCCCAGGGTGGTCTCGAACTCCTAAGCTCAAGTAATCCTCCTGCCTTGGCCTCCCAAAGTGGTAGGATTATAGGCATGAGCCACTGTGCCTGGCCAAAAGTAACTTGATAATTTGCACATAGGTGCCACATAATCCTGGTAGTACAGGCCTGTACTGTCCAATACACTAGTCACATTTTACTTAAAGTGATGTGAAATTTAAAGTTCGGTTCCTCAGTCATGCTAGACAATTCACAAGTGCACAATGGCCACATGTGGCTAGTGGCTACTGTATTGGGCAATGTAGGTATAGAAAATTTTCACCATCACAGAAAACTCTATCGCACAGCACTGGACAGACCCTACTTCTAAACTATTCTATGCAATTTGCTAGGTGAACGATCTTTAATGCAAATCTAAACATAGTCTTCTTTTGCTCAAAAGCCTTCAATGATTTTCACTTCCATCAGCAGCAGTTAATAGAGTTGTTTTTTCTTTTAAAAATGGTTGTAATGGAAAATTAATCAATTTTGAATCAATTTTGTGTGTTACAACCAGTATTAAAAACAAAAAAGTAGCAAAAGAGAGTAGAAGGGAAAGTACTTATGGATCATTAGTACAGTTTTGTGAAATTTTTGTTTTGGTTATATCTAGATTTCTTTGCCTCTATATCTAGATTTCCATCTCTTCATAACTTGCTGTCTGTATGATATTCCACTGGGTTGCAATGAAAAAAATCTTTCTGGTTGTGTATGGTAAGCAAAAAACTTGGAAAAATTTGGGCTTATGGGATAAGAAGTCTGAGCTCCATAATGAAGCATATAAGGCCCTCTATGATCTGATCCCTTGCTAATTCATTTCTAACTCACACCACTGTCTTGCACTTATGTTCCATTAATACAGAATTGCTGCTGGTTTCACCTGAGACATGAAGCTTTATTTTTCTTTTCTTTTTTCCATCTCTGTGCATTTCCTCATTCTGCACCGTTTCCTTGGACTGCCAGTTCTACCTTCGTTTTGCCTGGAGAACTTCTGCTCATCATCTAAGGCCAACTTAGGAAACACCTACAGCAGGAATCCTGCCTAAATGCTCCAGGGCGGGCTGGCTGTCCTTCTTCGACCTTTCAGAACATCCCACACACATCCGTTTACGGGGCTATAATAAAGTAATTATTTAGGTGTTCATTTCCGGCACTATACTAAGTTCTTTCAGTGCAGGTACTATCTTATTCATCTTTGTATCTGAAGCGAGAAACGCGGTACCTGTAACAAACTAGGCACTCATTCAATAAATATTTGTTGAAAGAATAAACGCGAGAAGGAAGGAAAAATAATCAACTGTGCGGACAATGTCAGTGCAACGCAGACTCCGGCCATCAGAGGGCGCCGGGGCGGCTGGGCTGGTGCGCAGGCGCGCTGAGAGGGCTGGCGCCGAGGCGGTATCGGCGGCGGTCGTGGCTGTGGCCGGGGGAAGTGAATGGTTTTACCCAGAGGGCCCTGCGCCGCCTTTCTCCGCTGGCACCGGCGCCGCTCCCTGCTCCTCCTCCCTAACCATGGCGTTCACGTTCGCGGCCTTCTGCTACATGCTGGCGCTGCTGCTCACTGCCGCGCTCATCTTCTTCGCCATTTGGCACGTGAGTAGCCGGGGCTGTGGCTGTGGGAGGGAAGGCGAGGCGGCAGCGCAGCCTCTTTTCGCCCGGGGCCCGCGGTCGGGGCCACCACGGCGGCCGGTGGTTTGCGCGCTTGGGTTGCGGTCCGGCTGGTGCGGGCCGCGCGGCTTGGGGTCTGCGCGCCATCCGTCCGCGGTCTGGGGGTCGCGGGTACTGGAGGAGCCGGGGCGCGCGGTCGCCGGGTGGATGCGCCCGCGGTGTCTTGGCACAGGCCGCGCGCACCGCTACTCCTCCCGGGCTGGGTGGGGCGGCCGCGGTCCAGGCGGGCCCCTGCGGTTCCGCGCTGCTCTCGCACCGACCTCTGCTGGCCCGCGGCCCCGCATCCTCGTATCCCCGCATCCCCGTATCCCCGCTTCCCCGGGGAGGATGTCAACGGCGCGGTGGTACGGGCGTAGTGTGAATGAAGTTTTCCGAATTTTTGTTAATATAGATTGGCTTTCTTTTAGGGTTTCCACAGAACTGTGGCCAAAATGTAACCTACTTAGGGTGAATTTTCAACTCTACTTCTCAGCACTTGTTGGATGCTCTTCAAAAATTACTTTTTTTTTTTCTTTTTCCAGATTGTTGTTTCCTGGTGAACTTTGATGCAAGTTCGATTGATTACTTTGTTGTTTGCGTGTCCGCGTTTCCCCCCCAAATCATACTTTGACCGCTGGAGTTTCAACCGGCAGCCTTCCAAGCCACCCTTATATTCAGGATTGCTTGATTTAGTAGAGGGAGTTTTCATTTGATTTTGAGGTGCTGAGAAACCTTAAGCTTTTCGAGGGCAGTATTTATTTCTGTTACACACATCATCATCACTGTTGCAGGGTGGAAGCACAGCATTACTGGTCCCTCTAAGGAAAAAGTTGTAAGTTCCCAGCGACATAGTTCTACAGAGATTTTTAAGAATTTCTGTTGCTTTAGCACAAAATTAAAAGCATTGAGAGCCCTCTGGAAATCATTCATTAAAAATTTATCTCATACTTGCTTCTCTTTTCCCTATATTCTAGTACCTTCTCCTATATTGCTTTTAATTTGAATGAACACGTTCACTCTTATGTAGATTTTAAGTCAGGTTGCATCATGCCCGTAACAAGGATTTCTATGAAACATAAGGAGGGGCAGAATGATTCAATAGCAGCAGCGTCTTATGCAAAAAAAATCTCGAAAGTGGAAGCATATCACAATCCATTCTTTTTGCTAAGCAGTATGGTTATGTTTATAATTATTTTAGGACCTGACTGCTTATTGTAATCAGGAATACTTATGTAGGCTATTAACTGTATCATAAATAACTGCTAACCCAGAATCAGTAAGAGCCAGTAATTTGAAGAGCATCTTCAGCTCTGCTTTGGTGGAAGAACAATACCTAAGATAATTTGGGATACAGACTAGCTCAGCCTTAGTAAGCCTGTGATGAAAATGTGTGGTTCCATGGCTGGGCGTGGTGGCTCACGCCTGTAATCCCAGCACTTTGGGAGGCTGAGGCGGGAGGATCACAAGGTCAGGGGTTGGAGACTAGCTTGGCCAACATGGTGAAACTCTGTCTCTATTAAAAATACAAAAAAATTAGCCAGGCGTGGTGGTGGGCGCCTGTAATCCCAGCTACTCGGGAGGCTAAGTTGGAGGAGAATCGCTTTGAACCCTGGAGGCAGAGGTTGCAGTGAGCCGAGATGGCGACACTGCACTCCATCCTGGGCCAAGACTCCATCTCAAAAAAAAAAAAAAAAAAAAAAAAAGACAGTGTGTGGTTCCATTCCATCTGTAGATGTAGCTTTAAGTCACTCTCTGCTTGATGGGTATTCCTTTTTTCTGGAATGAGGGGGATTCTTAGAGCTCTGGGGTAGCCTTTTCTACATTTTTACGTTTTGAACCAAGTAGTGTTTGGCTTACGGAAAACCTGAACTGCACTTTCAAAAAATGGGTAATTTAATTTCAGCTTTGAAACGAATGCGTGTCTGGGCGAAGTAAAAAATTTTAAGTCGTGTTATAGAATTAAAAATAAGTTATACCACAGATTCGTGGAGAGCTTTTATGCTTAGGGTTTTCTTCATTTGGAGACTTAGTGTCCTTTTGGAAACAATTCTAAATAAATAGGTAGTTTTAATTTTTCTATTATCCATATATCCTTATGTTTATCATCTTAGGTAGTATCTTAGTCCATTTGTGTTGCTATAAAGGAATACGGGGAGGCTGAGTAATTTACAAAGAAAAAAGATGTTTATTTACCTCCGGATTCTGCTGGCTGTAAGACTGGGCATCGGGTGAAAGCCTCAGCTTGCTTCCACTCATGGTGGAGGAGTAGTGTATAGAGATCCCATAGTGAGAGGAAGCAAAGGAAAAAGAAGGGGAGGTGCCAGGCGCTGTTTACCAGCCAGTTCTCTTGGGTACTAATAGTAGAACTCACTTATTCCGTCCAAGATGACACCAAACCATTCATGAGGAATCTGCTCCCTTAGATTCCTGCCTCCAACATTGGGGATCAGATTTCAACCTGAGATTTGGAGAAGTTAAACCAAACTCTAGCAGGTAGTTGAAGTATCTTTCAGAAGACTCATTTTACAGTTTTTAAATTACATTCCAAAAATCTTATTTACATTAATCACTGTATTAGAGAATGTTTTTTATGCTGATGATTATATCTGTCAATTTAGTCCTAATTCATGTCATTGATGCTCTGTGGAGAATAGAGTCGGGAGCATAGATTGTTTGAAAACTTAAAAGTTTAGAAGTCATTCCTTAAAGATATGTAACAAGTTGGAAGGTATCCTGAATTGTGTACGTGGGCATCATTAGGGATTTATCTGTTTGATTTTTGTTATGCTTCTGTGGGAAATTTTGTGAGTGTCTTTGCTCAGCCATATAGCTGCAAAAAGATTTGAAAATCATTAATTTAAGAGTCTTCTCAGAAGAGGTTCGAAAACCCTAACCTATAGCACTCAAAGAGAAACCCATTCAACAACATACTTAAAAGATCCCTTGTAGCTGGGCACGGAGGCTTATACCTGTAATCCCAGCACTTTGGGAGGCCAAGGCAGGCGGATCACCTGAGCTCAGGAGTTTGAGACCAGTCTGGGCAACATGGTAAAATCCCATCTCTACAAAAAATCCAAAAAATTAGCCAGGCGTGGTGGCATGCAACTGTAGTGCCAGCTACTCCGGAGGCTGAAGCAGGAGAATCATTTGAGCCGAGGAGGTGGAGGTTGCAATGATCTGAGATTATGCCACTGCACTCCAGCCTGGGTGACAGAGTAAGACCCTGTCTCACAAAAAAAAAAAAAGATTCTCTTGAAGTCACCCGAAGAAAAATCCAATTAAATGTCAGTTTTAAAGACAAGTTTTGTATTCTGTTAAGTTGAATCTTGTTATTGAGAAATACTTGTGATTATGATCCTTGTCTTGAGCTTTATTACTAAAATGCATTGGGGATATATACCACGGCTGACATCAAGTAGCTGACTAATCATGTCCTACTTAAGTAATCAGAAATTAGTATTTTCTAATTACACATTTATATTTTTAACATTTGTGTTAGGTGTCATTAGCCAAGGGAAATCCCCTCTGGTGAGTTCTGCACTTTTTTTTTTAATCCCAAGTGCTATTTTTTTCACCCCTTCCTTCCGTTTAACGTTTATTGAGCACTTACCTATGTGCCAGGCACTATTTTATATTTTAGGCCCTGGGACATAATAGTAAATATAACAATCTTTGTTCTTTCAGAGATTACATTATAATGTTTTATTATTTTCCTTCTATTGCTATTTGGTTGGAGTTTTTATTCGGGCAGGTTGGTGAATTTTATAGAACTCTAGAAATTAAACCATCTTTTTATAAAACTAAATATTAACAGGGAAATAAACAGTCATGTTAAAAGATGGAAATATGTAATTTTACTGATTACTGATAATATTGAGCAACACTTTGACATATAAAGATACTATTCCTAACTCATTAGGGGAAGGGTAGCTTAGGTTGTGTGTACCTGGGATGAGTAGTGTTAGCAACTAACATGGCTCCCCCATCAACTTGCTGCCTTTGTCTTCTTTCTTTGACACCTGAAATGATGCCACAAAGTGGTGCATAGCCCCCATTTTGACTCTTAACGTACATTTTAGGGACCCTTGAAGTTGAAGCCACATTCCTCCGGAGTGTGGACAGAAGCATCCTTAGAAATGTATGTGTTTGGGCACAAATGGGAACAAATTGAAGAGTTAAAATCCATCTCTAGTGTCCCACTGAGCACTGTGCCAAGGGAGGAGGAGCATGCACAGATAAATAAAAATGGTCCTTCTCCCTGAGAACGTAGAGGGGAGGACAGACTTGTGTGTAAATACCACTCTCATGGCAATGAGAAAAGCCATATTGATGGCATTATAGAGTCCCATGCTGTGTGGAGATGTGGACAGGGATGCAATTCCTTCTGTCCAAAGGAGTTAGGAAAACCTACAGAAAGAAATTGGCATAGGAAGGTTTTTTTTTTTTTTTTTGGATAAAGAGGAATTTGGATAAACAGTTGAAACGATTTTTCTACTCAGAAGATTATTTCAAGTAGAGATAAGTTGAAATAACTTGAGCAGAGGCATTGAAGAAATTGAAAATTGGAGGTATTTATTAGAGTGATACCAAATTTTAGTGATACTGAGATAAGAATGTTTTCACTTCTTTAAATCGGATTCTGGCTCTTCTTTTTGTCATATATGAGTTTAGCGTAAATTGGTATTTGTGATCTCAGTGTACTTTTGTTCTTGTTTTATTAACTTTAATAATTATTTGAATATGGGGCAGGTTTGTTGCTGTTTTTAATTCAAGTGAGTGTTCCTAACTGTTTCAATTTTATTTTAGATTATAGCATTTGATGAGCTGAAGACTGATTACAAGAATCCTATAGACCAGTGTAATACCCTGAATCCTGTAAGTTATAATATAGGATTTATCTTTAGATTTTAAAAAATATATTTGTTTTTAACTTGATGTAATTTGAAAATGGCCAGTATTCTGAGTAGTATAATATATTTGTACTTTTTGAAGTAGGCAGAAGTTAAAAAATCTTTTTCCTGTCGTGCTTGACTATTCTATTATTAATCTGCTGGTGGTCTTGTCAGCTGTCATACTAACATTCTTCCAATCTGCTTTTTACATTGTCGGCCAAAGACAGTTGAAAAGGTCAAAAAGATTAAAAGAGTCAAAATTGCATTAAAGGTGTGTACTGCTTTTTAGTTTAATGTTTTAATGCTATATTCATTTCATGGGGAGGGTTAGGGCATTTGTATTTGTAATGTTTTGTTCAGTGTGCTTGTTCATATGCCTGTTGAGGTTTATGATTTCATGAAATTTCATATTTTATGCAAATATATGCTTGCTAGCCCGGTCAAGTAGGGAAAGCTGTTAAATGCGTATGCGTTTTTTTATGTTATAGCCATAGGCACTTCTGTGTGATTTAGTGCAGTACTTGAAAGTTGGTTAACATAAAATGACTAATAGATGGTGAGATGATTCTCGGGTTGTGACTTATCGCGAGGTAGTATGTGAGTGAAATCTTTAGTACGGACTTATCTGCCATATCTAGTTTGCCTTTGGTTTGCATATTCTGGAATAAATGAGTCATTCTTGCAGCTGATGTTTATTCAGAGCCTGTTAGGTGGATACCTCTGTTCTGGTGGCTCTGGGATCTCACAGTAATGCCATTCTTTGGACTTAAGGTGCCATAATTTTGTAGATAACAATTTGTATACAAATGTCTACGTAGTTATTTCTAGTGTGTATTTACTTTCTATTTCTGAAACAGGCCTGAATTACACTAAGTTCTGAGCTATCATGAATTTAGTGCTAATGTAGCTCCATTGTGCTTGGGGTGTTTGAAAAAATATATATGTTTGTATTTTAAAATTTTCTTTTGAGATGGTGGGGGGGGTCTCTCTATATTGCCCAGGCTCGTATCAAACTCCTGAGTCAAGTGATCCTCCTGCCTCAACCTCCTGGGTAGCTGGGATTACAAGCACACACCAAGGTACCCAGCTTGTTTTTTGTATTTTTGAATGCATTTAGGAAGATTCTCCTTTAGTCTGTGTATTTGATTGTGCCTGATTGGTCAGGAATTGAGTGGTTGGTTGTTTATAAGAAAGCCATGGGTATGTCTTCAATAAATAAAATACAGTAATTCAGCTTTAAAAATTACTTAACGAAGGGGAGAGTTTGTGTAGATTTTAGTTGTCTAGCATACTAGGGTGCTAGCACTAGGGTGCTAGAGGGATTTTATTTGGAAAAGCATCTAGAAAGTTAGTTTGGTACTTTATTATTGTTTCCTAGATAACTGTGGATGGTGGAAGAGATTTCTAGTTTGTTTTTAGAGAACTGGTACAGTAAGAGTTGATGTAGGTACAATTAAAAGTATTAACTTATTAGCTGTTTCTTTGCTGTTATGAAACAAGACATGAGTAGATAAATTTACCTTCTGTTGGAAAGTAGTAAGTGTTAATTATAAAGCATTTTAACCTAAGTAGTTGAAGTTGTTACCAGGAAATGAAGAAACTGAAATTTCCCCTTTTGATAGCTGCTTATTAATAGTATTCTATGCTGTTTGTCTTTTCATTACTTCAAATAACCAAATGATGATGAAGGTAAAAATATCTGAAATCAGATGAGGATTTTCCTGGGTACTAGGCTCTGTGCTAAGCACTTTGCCTGAATTTTTTAATTTAATTCTTATGACACTCCTGAGGTAGGTATATTGTTATCTCATGAATAGGAGAGTAAACTGAAGCTTTGCCAGGTTAAAGCACTTTGCCGAAGGTTATACAGCTAAGATAGAGTCAGAATTTGAACTCAAGACAGCCTAATTTTTGAAGCTCAAGCTCTTGTATTTTCCTAATGTATTGTAAATTTAGGAGGGACTGGTTTCATTTTAACAGGTAATGTGCGATTCCTGGCTTTTCTTAATGGAAAGAAATTCTCACTGAGAAGAGATGTGTGCTGGGGACATCCTAATGCTGCAGGAGGTTGAAGGACATTTTTATAGCAGCACAGGTTGCCTTTTGGATAGGGTGCCGATAATTGGCTGAATAGCAGTGCATCTGACAGTTTTCCCTATTTAAATTTGTTTTGACAGTTCTGCCAAAGTATGGGGGAAGACAAATATCACTATTTTTTTAAATTGTGAACTTTAACAAGAGAATATTATGTTTTGCATGTTTAAATACTATCATTTCAGCTATATTTGCATGAGGTATTTTTTCTGGATACTAGTTTCTGTTTGAACCTTGGTTCCTAAATGAAATAATTTTTGTGTCACTTAAGGGGAAATTTTGTCATTAAAGAATGCTCGGAGAGGGTTGGTTTTTAAGAGAGATGGGTAGTAAATGTTTCTGGACTCCTTTTGAGGAGAAGGGAGGGAATAACATTTGTTTCATATTAGAACTGGTAGAGTTGTAGATTATCTTTATTAACACTTTTTATTAAAGTATATTAAGAGCGGGAAGGGGTCATTTTTTCAAAATCATTCTTTCCATACTTCAGTCTGTAAGTGTAGGGTAAAACCTTGCATGATGATTTGTTTGTTAGATATCAGTTGGCTTTTTAGGGCTGAAATAGGCTTATTATATTTTAGAGACAACATCTGTAATTTAAACAAGTATTATAAAAGCAACTGTAGTGGAATTCTTAATAAAATGTATGTTTTTCATGGTTTGTTCTGGTTATAGTCCTTGAGTTTCGGAGTCCTATAGCCATTTTCTTGTTTAGAGAACTTTGATCTTAAATAGATGCTGGCTGAAATGTTATTTGGAAGTTTATGTACATATGCAGAGTTTATCTTTTATTATAATGTTTAAGTTTGTAGAAAGTATTTGGTTAGTGGTATAGATTAGTTGTTTACCTGGATTTCATCTAAAATAGTATTCATTAAAAAGCCCCTTCTACAGCTTTAAATTGGAAAGAGTAATTTGGGAATATGAGAAAATGGGCCTGAGTATATAGTATGATTACAATCTCTACAGCCATGGTTTTCCCCTTAGGAGTGAGCTGATGATGATAAGTATTCACATGATTTCCATTTGGTATGAAGTAAACATTTGAGAAACTGGCTTTGTAGCTGTGACTTATAGGAGATACTTTGGCTGAAACTTGCAATGAGAGGTGTTGGTATTTTTATTTCACAAAGTTCTCAGGCTGAAATCTTTAGGATGAGAAAGATAATTTAAAATAAAGCATTAACTCATGGTCATTTTATAAAAAGCATTTTGCTCGAATTAATTTTTCTTCACTTAATACTACCTACTACCAAAAGGTTTATTTTGTTTTTGGGTTCTGAGCTTCTACTGGTCTTCTGTTGTATCTTACCTTTTTGCTGGCGTAAAGAAACGGAAAGGCCACCTAAGAATGAGAACTTGGGAACCTGGAAAATCCTAATTTCATGGTTAAGAACTCAGTCTTTTCCCTCGTACATTGCAGAAAGCAAATCTTTTACATTTGTGCATATTGGTGTTCTTCCCCCCACTGTGCTGAGATTATTGGCTGATTTGCTTTCCATTAAAAAATTACTTCTGTGGGAATGCGATGTGGTTTGCTAAATATTGTGTATGTAGCATTTCTGGTTTCTGTTAAAGGCTTAAAAACACCGATGTGTAAAATTCTAAAGGGGAGTTTTGTTTCTGTGGAACTTTTAATATGTTGCATGTGATCAGATATTTCATTTTTGTACTTCTATCATTGTTGAATGGTGGAAAGAAAAAGTATTCTAGTTGACCAGCAAATTGTTTAACAATCTGGGTGGTAACTTTGTATAATTTGATCTATTACTCTAAGAATTTGAGCTTTAAATTTTAAGTCATGTATCTTACTATGTTATGTTAGTGCAAGCTATATACTCTGGTCAGTTTGCCTGTAATCCTACTTTTGGTAAAAAGTTAAACATGGAAATAAAACTCAGTAGCATCTTTTATTTCTGAGTCGAAGAAAACAGTGATTTTTCATTATGGAAACTTGGTTGCCACCTGCTTTCCAGATTAGCAGTTGACTTAATGCCGAGGCATTTTGATAACTGGCCTGTGTTTTCCTTCCAGCTTGTACTCCCAGAGTACCTCATCCACGCTTTCTTCTGTGTCATGTTTCTCTGTGCAGCGGAGTGGCTAACACTGGGCCTCAACATGCCCCTCTTGGCATATCATATTTGGAGGTAATATTTAGATACACTTTCAATTTTTTAAAATTAAAACTTAAATATACTTTGGTTGATATGGTTATCTCACATGCTAGTTACCTACATAAAAATGGAAGCTTAGTTGGCATTTATTTTTTAAAAAATCAAGTGGATGAACAAAAACTGTTTCAATACCTCTTACAGAGCTTTATTTTTAAAGGAATTTTTTTAAAAAAAAGTGAAGTATAACTTAGTGTTTTGCACAAGTCTGAAGTATATAGCTCAATGAATTTGTACATATGTATACACCTGTTAAACCACCACCCAGATCAAGATACACAACAGTTGTGGCCTCTAGAGCATTCACTTGTGTCCCATCTTAGTCAGTTACCCTTCACACCTCCCAAGACCACTGACCTCTATCAACTTAGATTAGGTTTGCTTGTCCTTGAACTTCAGATAAGTCAAAATGTACAGTGTATGTTGAATTTCTTTCTGTGTTTATGACTAACTTAGGTTATTTGTAAAAGGTAATATTTTTAACTTCCATAGTTATATCTGCAGTATATACAGTTAGAAGTTTTTGTTTTAAATAGGCATGTCAAAACCTTATTGCCCTTGATTTTAGGAGATATATACTGAAGAAATATTTAGGAGTAAAGTGGTATCAGGTCTACAATGGACTCTGAAATGATTCAGAAAAAAACGTACTTGGCCGGGTGCAGTGGCGTACGCCTGTAATCCCAGCACTTTGGGAGGCCGAGGTGGGTGGATCACGAGGTCAGGAGTTCAAGACCAGCCTGGCCAAGATGGTGAAACCCTGTCTCTACTAAAAATACAAAAATTAACCAGTCATGGTGGCGGACGCCTATAATCCCAGCTACTTGGGAGGCTGAGGCAGAGAATTGCTTCAGGCTAGGAGGTGGAGTTTGCAAGATCATGCCAGTACACTGCAGCCTGGGCAACAGAGCGAGATTCTTCTCAAAAAAAAAAAGAAAAAATTTACTCAGGGCCAGGTGCAATGGCTCATCCCTGCAATCCCAGCACTTTGAGAGACTGAGGCAGGTGGATCACTTGAGCCTAGGAGTTGGAGAACAGACTGGGCAACATGGCAAAACCCCCTCTCTACAAAAAATACAAAAAAAATAAGCTAAGCATGGTGGTGTGTGCCTGTAGTCCCCGCTACTTGGGAGGCTTGAGGCAGAAGGTTTGCTTGAGCCCAGGAATCTGAGATTGTGGTGAGCCGAGATTGTACCACTGTATTCCAGCCTGGGTGACAGGGTAAGACCCTGTCTCAAAACAAAACAAAAAAACAGTACTCAGAATGAGAAAGAGAAGGATAAAGCAAATATAGTAAAAATGGACATTTCAAATATCTGGGTGAAAGGTTGTTACATCTTTTCTGTAAATCTAAAATTATGTCAAGATAAGTAAAAGCAAAACACCTATTTTCTTTTTACAGTTCTTCCTGTTTTTCTTGGATTTCTGAAAAGGTAGAGACTAGATGAAGCTTGTTTAGCTATCTCATTCTGCTCAGTAGGGACTCTACTTTTAAAATTAAGATGGTAAAAGAAAAGCATTTTACCCATAAGTAAAACAATGCTTCCCTGTTTCCCTGTGTGGACCACCTTTCATAACAGATGTTTTAGAAGAAAGACCCGCTTTCTTACCTCAACATTTGCTGCCCTTTCTGAATGCCTAATAGACTGTGTTTATTCCAGGTATATGAGTAGACCAGTGATGAGTGGCCCAGGACTCTATGACCCTACAACCATCATGAATGCAGATATTCTAGCATATTGTCAGAAGGAAGGATGGTGCAAATTAGCTTTTTATCTTCTAGCATTTTTTTACTACCTATACGGGTAAGTTGAAAAGGTAAAATGAAATATGCTTTCACTTTGCTGCTTTAAAAGTTTGCAGGCATTATGGTTTTCACACCTTAAAATCCATTCGAAGAATAACTTAGTGTCTTAAGTGTGCATGGTGCACACCAGCAAATTCACACACACTGAATGTGACCCACACTGGTGCTTATCAAGGCAGTAAACCAGTCTGCTGTCAGAGGCAGAAGGTTTGGTCAGGGGTGCTGCTTCCTAAGTTCTCAGACACATTCAGTTGGTAAAGGATGGTCCTCATTCTCCATGGCAAAGTGATGTCATTGAAGGATAGGGATGTGTGAGTTTGCAGAAGTTTCTGCTTGTCTTCAGGGTCTCTCCCGACATTATGTTTCATTTTTTCTTTATCATTCTTCATAAGTGGTGTGCTCTGCCCTTTATTTTCTGATTTGCTTGATTTGAGTGGTATGGATGAAAGAAGTAGTTCTACCTTACAGGGTGGTGCAGTTTCTGATTTTTTTCCTTTTTTTTTTTTTTTTTTGAGACGGAGTCTCTGTCACTCAGGCTGGAGTGCAGTGGCACAATCTCTGTTCACTGCACCCTCCGCCCCACCAGGTTCAAGCAATTCCCCTGCCTCAGCCTCCTGAGTAGCTGGGATTACAGGCGTGTACCACCACGCCTGGCTAATTTTTGTAATCTTAGTAGAGAAGGAGTTTCACCATGTTGGCCAGGCTGGTCTTGAACTCCCGACCTCAGGTGATCTGCCCACCTTGGCTTCCCAAAGTACTGGGATTACAGGCATAAGCCATTGTGCCCAGCCTGATTTTTTTCCTTTTATACTCTAATGGACTCATTGTTCCTCTAGGTCAGGATTTCTCCACTTTGGCACTGTTGACAGTCTGGGCTGTGTGGGAATTTCTGTGGGAAGCTGTCCTGTATATTGTAGGACGTTTAGCAGCATCCCTGGCCTTTACCCACTAGATGCCATTAGTGCCCTCCTGTCCCCCGATGACAACCAAAAATGTCTCTGGACATTGCCCAGATGTCCCAAGGGGCAAAATTGCCCTGGTTGAGAACCCCTGCTGTAGGTGTGCTGTAGGTACGGTGAAATGACTGCTTATTACAACTAGAAAAGGGCACTGTTAAATGTAGAATTACGTTTCTTTAAGCTATGTGAATATGCTTTTACACATCACTTCTGTAAAATGCTTTCTCGTTTTTTATCAATACACATTCAACTAGAGATGGCTTTCTCCTTGATTTTCAGAATATTTCCAAAAAAGCTGTAAGCTTTAAAAAAACAGCATAAGCTTCCATTCTCTTTTTCATTACTTGAAAACTTGCTAAGATAGGCTTATATTCATATTCATATTTCTCTTTATACATAAGTTTCCATCATAGAAAAAGAATGGTTAGACTGAAATTTAGGAAAAAGATATTTTTGGTATTTTTATGCTTTTAGAGGCTATTACTGTGAAAATGAATATCCTTTAGTGCATATGCAGATATTACTCATCTATGAAACAAAGAAATGCTCTGAAAAGTGAAATTCTTTGTGTCATTTTAATTTTCTGTTAATTTTCATTTTATAAGTTTCCATAGCAAATGTCTGGAACGGGGCTGGCTTATAATAGGCACTTCAAACATACTTATTGAATGAAAGAAATGAAATGAATGATTGAATAAATGATAAAGTTGGAGATGTGCAGTTGTGGGAAAATGTTCACCGGGATATGGTAGCACCAGGACATTTGTTCTGTTTTAAAGTTGTCTATCAAGCTTATTCAACTCCTTTGTATTTCTGCTTAGAGATACATGCCTTTTGGACCATGCCCCTATGCCTTTCCCATATCGCTCTATGTAGAATTGCCCTTGGCAGTTCTTAAACCTAAATCAAAAGGTCATTGCCTTTTTTTTTTTTTTTAAATTTCTTTTTATTATACTTTAAGTTCTAGGGTACATGTGCATAACGTGCGGGTTTGTTACATATGTATACTTGTGCCTTTTATTTTGCTGTTTTCCCCCCTTTTTTAACTGCTTCCTAAAAGTTGCTATTGCTTGGAACCTTTCTCTAATGGGAAAGATCCTTGATTGATCGTTCCTTTCTATACAATGGGAATACACATGGTACCTGCCTTCTAGGACTGCTTGGAGGATTAAGCAAGGTAATGTGTATGAAAGACCTAATGGGGCCTGGCGTGAAGTGAGCCCTCCAGAGATGCTCATTCTATTATTAGACACGGCTCCAGAGCGTGTGGTGTTTGGATGGCTTCGCTAAACTCTGATCCCCCATTAAGCTTTCAGCTGTGCTGTTCTACTTGCTAAAATTGGAAAGGGAATAGGGGACAACTACAGCACATGCACTGAGCCAAGTCCTGTGTTAGGCAAAAGTCCATAAATGCAAATTAAAATCACTGTGAACTTGTCATTAGTCTTTTCATTTTCTGTGATGCTAGTTTACTATATAAAGCATACTCTCTCATGCTCTTGTTTTTTTTTTTTTATGATTAGGAATGTTCAAATTAACAGCTTTTTTTTTCTTTTCAGCATGATCTATGTTTTGGTGAGCTCTTAGAACAACACACAGAAGAATTGGTCCAGTTAAGTGCATGCAAAAAGCCACCAAATGAAGGGATTCTATCCAGCAAGATCCTGTCCAAGAGTAGCCTGTGGAATCTGATCAGTTACTTTAAAAAATGACTCCTTATTTTTAAATGTTTCCACAGTTTTTGCTTGTGGAAAGACTGTTTTCATATGTTATACTTGGATAAAGAATTTAAATGGAATTACGTATAAATTAATATAAAATGATTACCTCTGGTGTTGACAGGTTTGAACTTGCACTTCTTAAGGAACAGCCATAATCCTCTGAATGATGCATTAATTACTGACTGTCTTAGTACATTGGAAGCTTTTGTTTATAGGAACCTGTAGGGCTCATTTTGGTTTCATTGAAACAGTATCTAATTATAAATTAGCTGTAGATATCAGGTGCTTCTGATGAACTGAAAATGTGTATCTGACTAGTGGGAAACTTGATGGGTTTCCTTATCTGTCATGTAGATGATTATATATGGATCCATTTACAAAAATAAAAAGCGGGAATTTTCCCTTCGACTTGAATATTATCCCTGTATATTGCATGAATGAGAGATTTCCCATATTTCCATCAGAGTAATAAATATACTTGCTTTAATTCTTAAGCATAAGTAAACATGATATAAAAATATATGCTGAATTACTTGTGAAGAATGCATTTAAAGCTATTTTAAATGTGTTTTTATTTGTAAGACATTACTTATTAAGAAATTGGTTATTCTTATTGTTCTTATCTGGTGGTAAAGGTATTCTTAAGAATTTGCAGGTACTTAAGATTTTCAAAACTGAACGAGAGAAAATTGTATAACCATCCTGCTGTTCCTTTAGTGCACAATAAAACTCTGAAATTAAGACTCACTTTCAGTGCATTGTTTGAGATTACAAATACTATTTCTTAAACTTGCTTAATCCATAATAAAGACATGTTGCTGTCATTTTTTTAAAAGTGAAGTACTATGTTACGTTTTTTTCTGAAAAATACCATGCCTGCATCTAAAAAGGAAAAATTTTAAATGCCAAACGCATTAACCTCTTGTCATTTGACAAGATTCATAAACGTGGATGTCATAGCATCATCATTTCTCTTACCAATTAAGAAAAATTATGGTGGCACTTAAAATATTTTACTTTTATTTTTCCTTTTTGGAACAGTCAGTTTTAAGGTAAAATGGCTTGCAAATTTGAGTTTTTGCCGCTGCTTGTAAGGCAGGTAAATTATGGCTTGCATGTTTTCATAAGCATAAATAAATCTTGTGCTTTATTTGGGATGAGGAAGTTAAGGCATTTGAAAATAAAATAAGTGGTTCGGAAGTTTCTTGAGAAGAGGATCAAAAGAAATAGAACCAATGTATAGAAATTTCATATAATGATCCAGGAAGTTTATGGATGTGTTTGTGGAAATCTTACTCTAATAACTTGTTGGATTAGATGCTGTTTTATTCTTTACTAGTGAAAAATGCTTTATTTCAGTGGTTTCCCATGGTTGGGAGAGAGAGTAGCTGTTAACTGTTCTGAGTAATGGGGGTGAGTATGTTGAGGAAGAGAGGTAGAACCAGAAGAGTGAGGAGACTCGAACCATTCCATAACAAGGAAAGCTTTAAAGACCTTGTATTTTATTGTCTGGAGAACTAGAGGGATCTGACTCTTTGTCAGTTCATGCAACAAATTATTTATTGAGTACTTGCTGGGCTCTCAAGATTCATGCTTTGAGCACAGGCAGTCACTCAGTTTCCAGTCCACCTGATTAGATCAGCATGCACTTATTTTTCTTTCTTGTTCACAAGGACTTTTGATCATGCAAGACCTGGCCAAGTCTGTAATCCAGATGGGTTTCCTGGGGCTGTTACTTGAGTATTCCTGTCAAAATATTTTCATGAACCCTGCCTCTCTTAGCAAACACTATTTTCCTTCATAAGTGTTAACAAACATGCTTTTAATAATCTATTCCAGAATATTCTCCAGGAGTAAGTTTACTGGTTGGAATTTGTGGAAGCCACTTTCTCATGTTTCCCAAATAAGATATGTAGTCCTCAGCTGATTCCTCAAAGATGATTGACAGTGAGTTTCATCCATCTTTGTGGTAGTTTGTAAGTTCCTAGGCATGTAAGTGATTAGAAGATTGATTACCTGCTCTGCTAGTATCTACCCACTTTTACCATGTCAGTGTTTTATGAATTAGATCACTTACCAAGAGAAAGCAGAAACAAAATACTTGAATCTGACAATATCTGACTGCTTCTTTTCATTGCTCTGGATTTATTTTCCACATCAGTCTCTTTGGGGTGGCCCTAGCCTATTATTCATGTGGGTTCAGCTGAGGCTTGGTTAACCTGGGTTTATAATCCAGTTTAAGTTAAACATTCCCTGTTTAGCAACAGCTGTTCACTTAGGTACTCTCTTTTTTTTTCCTTATTGTAGTTACTTTTGGTATTATGTGCTTTATCTTTAAAAGCTTTCTAGCTCTAGGAAATTGTTTTCCCCATTTGTGTTTATCTGGTTATACCAACAACTTTTTGTTGCTATGGATACCACAGATTGTCCTGAATTAAAACTCTAACATAATAAATGTCTGTTTAGCAGTTATTTTACTGAGTAATAATACTGTATCATGGCAATATGGCCCTTTAATACTAAGGAGGTTTGGGGTAGAAATTATTTGAACACTCATATCCAAATGTTATTAATGATATTTGACAGTTTTCTCAATGCCTAATGATATTTCTCACTCCCCATTCCAGGGTAGAGGAGGGTTTGGTCCCAGGCTGTGGACAAACTGCTAATTTGTTTGAAGTTTGAATTATTTTTCATGGGAAAGGGAAGTGACAGGAAATGACCAAGACTATCCACTTTTGACTTGAGTATGGGTCCAGTATTAGTAATGGTTTCCTAGGCTCACTGACTGTACCACGAACTGACAGACCTACCAGTCAATTTCATGTACCCAGATAAGGGTCTCACATGGCAACAAAGTACACAGCAGTTTGCAGTATGTGTCTCTTTTAAAGCCAGTTCGGTGTTTTCACCTTGAGGACCACTCCTGCTTACAGCTCTCATAGAGCTCTTCTCTGCTCCCCAAATCAGTATATTTTGAAGCTATGTCAAATATTTACATATAAAGGAAATAAAGTTGTATGTGCTTTGAAACCAGCAAAATATTTTCCTTTGTACAGCACCTCTCTTTTCCTTCTATGTTTATGGATAGAGTTGGTGGAATGTTGCCATGGTGTAAATAATGACTTCTGTGTGTCACTTATACCCTGTGGGGGGGAGCTTTCACTCTAGGTGTGGTTATATCCTAGCAGTGTATCAAGCCCACTCAAATAATCTATGTTTGTAAGTATGTGTCTAGTTTACTTATGTCATTTAACATCCATAAATGTGCATCTCTCAATCAGTTGTATGTTATGATTGTAAATCAGAAATTTTGATGGCAAAAATATTCTAAAACAACATTCTTTAGGGGAAAGAAAAATATGGATATCTTATCTAGCATTGCTCATAAAAGTACTCATGTTCATCCTTTTTGGAAACTATTAATCATGCTAGCCTTAGATCATTTTAAGTTCCTTTGCTCAAATCAGTCATTGATCTGCAGTATGACCAAGCAGCTAGTAAGTCTGTGGTACTACCAGGATAGCTTAGAAGATGGTTCTGAATTAATACCTCAGAATGATGTCAAAAGTAGAAGAGTGGCTCTATTGCTAAATATATTGACTAGCTTTTTTATAACAATTTTACTTTGAAATTCAGAGTTCTAAAGCTAAATGTCTAAAAGAAGTAACTGCAGCTTGTTCTGCTGATTTTGGAAAATAGTATTCACCATGTAAGATCTTTGGGGTTGGAGTGAAGGTCTTATCTGCATTAATTTTGTTAATGCACATTGTAGAAGATGTAGAGAACATCTTGACATGCATAAGAATTGCATGTCATAATTTTATTGTGTAGTGCTTTTTCTAAATATTTACATTTCTTTGGTTACCATGTTCATGTGTTCTGGAGAAGTAAAATTTCTTGATTACTAGGCAGACCCTAAAACTACTAAGAGAAACATAAAATGTAGTTAGCTGTCTCTGCTCATGGTTTGTTAAAATCTAAGCTAACCTTAATGGTGCTGTACCCGCTGTCCACAGAAAATGCCCTTAAGTATAGCCCTACCTTACTCCTTAGAGCTTATTTTGCTTTTGTATTTAATAAAAATTGTCTTAAATGTTTCCTTGTGTAGTTTATGCATAATGGCTGAGTCTGTGTGTTCATTTCAAATGCCGCTAGTTTGTGTATGACCAGGACTCTGATTCTCTCTCCACCCTCTTTGCTCATTGTTTTGGGGAATATCCCACAGGTGAGGTAGAGAAAATACTTTTCCCTGGAATGCTGGAATATTTAACTGGACAATTATATTTTAGTAATTGACATCTCATGTTTCTCTGTTATAGAATAGTTGATGTTTTCCCTTATACTTAGTATTAAAATAGTTTAGTCAAGCATTTTTTAAAAATTTTTTGATTTTTTTTTTTTTTTGAGACAGGGTCTCACTGTTGTCCAGGCTAGAGTGCAGTGGTGTTATCATGGCTCACTGTAGCCTCTACCTCCCTGGGCTCAAGTGATCCTCCCAACCTTAGCCTCCCAAGTAGCTGGGACCACAGATGCATACCACCACACCCGGTTAGTTTTTTGTATTTTTAGTAGAGACAGGGTTTCATCATGTTGCCTAGGCTGCTCTCAAACTCCTGAGGTCAAGCGATTTGCCTGCCTCAGCCTCCCATAAGTGCTGGGATTACAGACATGAGCCACTGCGCCTGGCCTACTGAAGCTTTTTAAATGTAGAGGCTTAAAGAGCCCTTGCCGTGGGAATTGAGAGATGCAAATACTTTGAAAATTCAGTTGATTATTAAAGTATTTGATTAATCCATGCCAATATTTTCTCTCCATTTTCCTAAGTATTCATGAATAAGCTATGTATTTATGTTGAGAGAATGATAATACATATGCTTCTCAATTTACAATGGAATTATCTCTGGACATTGTAAGTTGAAAATGTAAGTCACAAATGCATTTAATATACCTAAACTGTCAAGCATCATAGCTTAGCCACCTTAAACATAGTCATGACATCTACATCAGCCTACAGTTGGGCAAAATAACCTAACACAAAGCCAATATAATAATGTGTTGAATGTCTCAAACATTGTACTGTACTGAAAGTGAAAACAGAATGGTTGTATGAATACTTGAACTACAGTTTCTACTGAATACATGTTTCTTTCACATGATTGTAAGGTTGAGAAATCCCAAGTTGAACCATTGTAGATTGGGGACTGTCGGTAAAAGATTGGCTAATGTAAATATCAATGACTGTCTAAAGTTTAATAGAAATTGTGATTTTTAAATTGTATATGGTTATAATACAAAAATCATGAAGAAGGCCAATCTATTATTACAGCGTGTACTTAAAAAAAATGCCTTTCTTGGGCTGGGCACGGGGGCCCACGCCTGTAATCCCAGCACTTTGGGAGGCCGAGGCGGGCAGATCACGAGGTCAGGAGATTGAGACCATCCTGGCTAACACAGTGAAACCCCGCCTCTACTAAAAATACAAAAAAAAAAAAATTAGCCGGGCGTGGTGGCCGGCGCCTGTAGTCCCAGCTACTTGGGAGAGGCAGGAAAATTGCCTGAACCCCGGAGACGGAGGTTGCAGTGAGCCAAGATTGCGCCACTGCACTCCAGGCTGGGCGACAGAGTGAGACTCCGTCTCAAAAAAAAGCGTTTCTTCCTATATAACTTTTGGTATTAATTATATGAGAAAATGAAATCCCTAGGTTAACCATTTAGATCCTGCTGGGATATATGATCCTCCTACCTTCCTGAGTTTCCTCATAAAATGTTAAGTTCTAGAAGCAGCATATGTATAAAAGTACAGTCGGTCGTCTGTATCTATGGGTTCTAAATCCGCTGACTCAACTGCAGATTAAAAATATTTGAAAAATAAAAAATACTACAAATAAAGCCAATACAGTATAATAACTACACATCATTTACATTATATTAGGCATTATAAGTAACGAGATGATTTAAAGTATACAAATACTATGCCATTTTCTATCAGGGACTTGAGCATCCATGGATTTTGCTGTTGGGGGTGGGGTGGGGGGTCCAATCCTCTGAGGATACTGAGGGATGACTGTATTAATATATTGATTTTATATTACAATACATACTAGTGCTCTGAAATTTCCAAACAGGGCTGGTAATTGTTTTGCAGTATTTTGTAATGAAATTCAAGCAGTTCAGCAGCAGCAAGAAGAGTAGTGTGAGACAAAATAAGACGTTTAGTCATTGTATGTTTTTTTTTTTTTCTGAGATGGAGTCTTGCTCTGTCACCCAGGCTAGAGTGCAGTGGCGTGATCTCGGCTGACTGCAACCTCTGCGCCCCGCCCCTGCCTGCCCCGGGTTCAAGTGATTTTCCTGCTTCAGCCTCCCAATTACAGGTGTGCACCACCATGCCTGGCTAATTTTTGTATTTTTAGTAGAGATGGGGTTTTGTCATGTTGGCCAGGGTGGTCTCAAACCCCTGACCTCAAGCGATTCGCTCACCTCGGTCTCCCAAAGTGCTGGGATTACAGGCGTGAGCCACCACGCCCAGCCGGTCATTGAATAATTATTTAAAAATGAAATTTTGATGTGGTGAAACTTTTGTCTTTTGTGGAAGTGCCTATGAGTCTGCAACCTAGTGGTCATTGCCAAATGGACATGGGTTCACACTTCTAATTACCAGTAGCCAAGAGAGCCATGTGACTACTGTAAGCCCTACTGAAACCACTGACTGTTCCAACAGGTGTGTCTGTTTGACACATTGTGTGTGACCCTTGTCTACAGCCCAAATGACTGTTTTGGGTAACTCAAAGTTGAATTTAAAGATGAAAAAAGCTGTTTCATAGTATAGGGGGAAGTGAAGGAGTGAGAGTTGGAAATTGTTAATCTGTAGCTAAGTTCTTTATGAAATAAATGTGAAAGGATTAATCTCATTCCATATAGTTCCTAGGGTGGAAAAAAAGTGGAGCAGCGGTTTGAACCAGTGAATCCCTCATCTCTGAAAATGTTCCCACAGATAATGAATAAACAAACACTCTTGGGGCTGATCCAGTACTGGGAGGGGGCGACTGGAAGACTCATAGGATCCTTTTCAATTCTGTAGGTCTATGAAGTAAAAAGCAGAAGTTTTGGGAGGAATAGAGAGGGAGGGGGACATTATTTAAAAGTAAGTTTGGGCACTCATACCAATTTTCTTACTTATTACTTTGTCATATGCCACCCAGTGGTTACAAACAGTAAAACGAAGTAAAAATGAAGTATTAAGTATTAAAAATAGGCAGTCAAATATTTTTCTGTATGTACGTTTTCAGCATTACCTCCAGGGAAAGTATACCAGAACAACCAGTTCGTTCCTAAAAGGAAAATTGCATACCAATTTTCCTATCCCAATTTTCCTGTTCCTATAAGAAATGAAAGACACAATGAGTTTTGTCAATAAAACTTTAGGAATATCTGCACATGTACATTTACATTCAAGTTGATAACACTAGTGGTTTCATTTCAATATAAATGATGCTAGAGAACTCTCACATTTCAGACATGGTCATATAAATGCTATTTGAAATTCTTTATCTTGATACAGATCTTGATTGTGAATCTCTTGATGATAGATGTGCAGCTAATTTGTCCCGAAACTCATGAAGATAATTGTATTGCTGAAAAAAGTAAAGATACATTGGAATACACTGTGGAAAACTAGTTATCAGTGTGGGCACAATACTAGCAGGTATCAGGAATAAAAAATACTTGCTAAGCACAATTCTACATCTTTTTGGGTAAGGAAGCATTTGTATCATGGGGAAGTTTTATCTTTTAGTAAAGCTATATAGTAGTGTGAAAAACTATTGCTCTACAAGTCTCTAAAAATCAGAAGGTGAAATGAAATGTAGATGGATATGTTATAAGTCTAAAATCCTTTCTCTCTTACAGGACCAAATAAGATTTTAAAAGTACATAATGACATTATTTTTGCTAACGTTTTTCCCCCCTGGTAAGTAAGGGCAGAGCACTTTCTATAGCAAGTGACTGGTACATATAAGAAAACCCATTTCTTAATTTATAGAAGCCCTAGTCTTCTGCTTTTTGTGATGACATAATCCACTAGGAATAATTTTCATAGACAATATTTTTTAAAAACAAACTATCACTAATCTTAGGGTATAAGCAAAATAAAAGCCTTAAATAATTTATTTGGGGTTTTAACAGCTTCCCAGAAGATATTCTTACTCTGCCAATCATCTCATTTCATACCCTTATTGAGAAGAGGAAACTGCATTGCTAACACCAGCAAGCCTGTTTGCCACAGAATGCTGAGGTGATAAACTGACAGTCTGTAGTAAGGTGGGCTTAATTATCAGCAATGTTAAAGAGGTGAAACATGGATATTCATATATACATCTTGCCATGGCCATGTATTTTGTTTTCAAGAGAAGGGAGATGAACTTTTTGGATTTGAAGCATCATTTGATTTTTTTCTTTTTGAGACAGGGTCTCGCTTTGTCGCCCAGTCTGGAGTGTAGTGGTGTGATCTCGGCTCACTGCAACCTCTGCCTCCCGGGTTCAAGCGATTCTTGTGCCTCAGGCTCCCAAGTAGCTGGGACTACAGGCGCACACAACCACCCCTGGCTAATTTTTGTATTTTTAGTAGGGACAAGGTTTTGTTATGTTGGCCAGGCTGGTCTCGAACTCCTGGCCTTAAATGATCCACCCAGCTCAGCCTCCCAAAGTGCTAGGATATAGGCATGAGCCACCGCGCCTGGCCGTATCATTTGGTTTTAACATAAGGGGAGTTCTCTGTTTCAGACCTGTACAGTGGAGTGGATCTTGTATAGATTGTCCCATTAATGACATTATTTAAGCCCTAAGAATCAGGTTCCTTGGTGCATTTATCAGTAATTATGATAATTCACTGTTAATGACACTGAATTAGAACTCTAACCCTGGGAAGATGGGCTGTCAAGTCTAGGGAGCTGCCTAACGGCCAGGATTCTTTGGTGCCCACTCCTCTGATGAGTGGATTCTAATGCTGAGAGGGCACGCTTCCAAAAGGAAGGCACATTAGCTTTACAGATCTACAAAATGAAGTGAAATCTGCAGAATCTTTTCAGTAACATGATTAATACAATATCCTTGGCATTGCTAGTGCAGTGTTTTGAAGTGTTAGGGGAATATACATGTGGAAGATGTCCCCAGTTATCCACCGCAAAGGATAATTAGCACTGCTTTCCATTTTTTGTATTATAGTCATTCATCTATCTTTATTAAATGTTTTGGTGATATAATAGGATCTTCCATAGATGTTTTTGGCCGAGAATCTACCCAAGAACCTACCAAGTTCACATTAATAATAACCATCTCATTGTTCTAGGTGAGAGGATCCATTCCCAAAACTGACTGGGGTAAAAACTGAGCAGTAGGGAGATCCTGGAAAAGTCAACCAAGAAGTTCACATTTCCATTATCTTGTTTGAAATACTGTGTGCTTTTTTAGATTACCTGGATTATATTTACATGTAAATTTTTAAAAACTAAAAGCATAAGCAAGTGGAGTGGCATTTGAATAATGAGTGCTTTGGATTTTCATTTCACTGCCCTTTTGGTTACATATGAATCTGTATGTGTAACAGTGACCCCAACCACAACCAAGCAAGCACCGCCCACCTCCTCACCTTGATGGTCTGTATTGCCCCGGATCCTCTTAGGTCTCGCAGGCTGTCTATGGCTTGCTCTGGCGATATTGTGTCAGACAGGTATAGTAGGAGACAAGCAGCTACTAATGGAACATGACAGAAAAATAATATGTTGCTAAATAATTAGTGACAGGGTAGAGCATTTTATATTTAATAAGACTTCTGTTGATACAGAAGACTGGTGTAATTGTTCCAAATGAATTAAAAGACTGAGACTTTTAGTGTGTGTTTTTGACAGTTAAATTATGATCTTAAATGACCATATGGTTGAATTAAAGTTTAACACTGGCTTCATTCTTTCATCCATTTAAAGTGTTCATCCATTCAGTGATTTTAGTATATTCACAGACATGTGCAACCATCACCACAGTCAATTTTAAAGCATTTCATCACCTCAGAAAGAAGTGTACCCTTTTGCTATCATCCTCTATTCCCCATCAACCCCTGCCCTTGGCAACCACTAGTCTACTTTGTAGATCTGCCCCTGTTCTGAGCAATCACATAAATGGAAACATACAATATTATTTTGTGTGTGTCTGACTTCTCTTAGCATAATGTGTTCAGGGTTCATACATATTGCAGCTTATGTCTGTATTTAATTCCTTTTTATGATCAAATAATATTCCATTGTATGGATATGCCACATTGTTTTTATCCATTTGTCAACTGATGGACATTTTAGGCTGTTTCCATTTTTTGGCTATTATGATTAATGCTGCTATAAACATTTATATACAAGTTTGTGAGTATATGCTTTGGAGTGACATTGCTGGGTCATATGTTAGTGTTTACCCGTTTGAGGAACTACTGCCGGACTATTTTCCAAAGCAGCTGGACCATTTTACATTCCCACCAACAGTGTATGAGGGTTCGAATTTCTCTACATCTTTGCCAGACTTGCTATTTTTCCTGTTTTTTATAATACCCTTCCTAATGGGTGTCAAGTGGTATCCACTGTGGTTCTGATTTGCATTTCCTGATGATTTAATGATGTTGAACATCTTTTCATGTGCTTATTGACTATATGTGTGTCTTGCCTGATAAAAGGTTTATTCGGATACTTTGCCCATTTTTCAATTATGTTGTGTTTATTATTGTTATTATTATTATTTTTTGAGAGACAGAGGATCTCACTTTGTCATCTAGGCTGGAGTGCAGTGGCGTAAACTTGGTTCACTGGTGCCTTGACCTCCTGGGCCCAAGCAGTCCTCCAGACTCAGCCCACAGGAGCTGGGACTACAGGCATGCACCACTATGCCTGGCTAATTTTTGTATTTCTTGTAGAGATGGGGTTTCACCATGTTGCCCATGCTGTTCTCAAACTCCTGAACTCAGGTGATCTGTCTGCCTTGGCCTCCCAAAGTGCTGAGATTACAGGCATAAGCCACAACGCCCGGCCTATCTTTTTATTACTGAGTTGTAAGAGTTCTTTTTATATTCTGGATATAAATCCCTTATCAAATATATAGATTGCAAATATTTTTTCCCATTCTATGGGTTGTCTTGTCATTTTGATAGTATTCTTTGAAACACAAAAGCTTTCAATTTTGATGTCATCCAACACTAAAAAAAAAAAAAAAATAACTACTACTCCAGTGTGGCATTTCATGAACTCTTTGTTTTTCCTAGTACATTTAAAAAAATTTTTAAATTATCATATAGTAACTTCAGTATTCATAAATAGTTACCCATGGAAACTATTTGGAAGTTACTGTATTATAACACCTACACAGGAAGAACATCAAAAAATGTTAAAAAATAAGAATGCAGGTGTTAAGACTTGTAAATGATGTTTTGCCAGAATCCTCCAGAACAATGCTGAAACTACCTCCCACTCCCAGCCAAGCTTTTCAGGGAACACCATGGTCAGGGCCGTCAGTCATCCTTTGAGTCTTAGCAAACTTACATTGTGGTTGGTTCCATTTTAATACAAAATGAGCATATGGTCTGGAAACAAAAGTTTGTCTATTTGGAGGTTAAAAAAATAATAGAAATATATTTCTTACCAAGACAAGATCTCCCAAGTCCTCCATAGCAGCTGAAAGGGAAATACAGTTTTCAAGTTTGTACATTTCATTCCATCCCTAGTTACAACTAAAGACTTGCTCTTTCTGCCTTCTATTTACAACTCTAATGCCTAGCACAGTGCCTTGCACAGGAAGATTAATAAATATTTTTGATTTAATCAACTGAGAGCAAGGTGTGCTTCTTTCTTTGTAGGGAGGAATTCTGAATACCTCTAAACATCAAGATAGGCAGAGTTTTTTTATTGACCTCTTTAGGCTCCAAGATCCACATCTGAGAAATGGAGAATGTTACCAATAAATAGAAATCAGACGTTTTACCAACTGTCACTTTGGTTATTCCTCTGTCTAAACAAAACCTGAGTGGTTACCGGACAAATGCCATGTAGATAATAACTGTTCATGTATCTAAAGGAGTTCAGAGGTAGGGTATCACTGAAGTCTGGAGCATGGGCTCTGGAGCACCACTGCCTGGGCTTGAGTCCTGGCTCTGCCACTTACTACATGTGTAAAGCTAAGCAAGTTATTCAGTCTCTCTGGGATTCAGCCTTTTCACCTGTAAAATGGTGATAGCAATAGTATGTACATCAGAGTGAGGATTAAATGAGGCTCACAAATGAGTGAGCATTTGCCAACGACTTAGAACACAGCTTTGCACAGAGTAAGAAGTAAATGAACGTTGGCTGCTGTTATCTAGCACTGTGAAGAAATTAGCAGTTTTGTATAACTGGATTTTCCAGAAAAATGGAGATTAACCCTCAGTAGCAAAACTATTCATTTAAATCATTTTCAAAGATCCTAAAAAATGTATTACATGCTTCCTAATGTACTTAGAGGTTATACTGAACCTAAATTAGTATGGATGACTTATTATTAAGGACATCAATCGCTGTATTGTATTGTATTGTAGGTAAAGCTGTAGATAAATATCTTGCTTTAGGATGTAAAATAGAGGACCAAAGAGGTACTGACCCCTAGCCTTACTCATGAACTTGCTTTCTACAAAGTGTTCCAGACATAGGCCTGTTTCAGAGATCTGGATCTACCATATAAAGGTAGAGGCTGGGCATCATGGCTCAGGCCTATAATCCCAGCACTTTGGGAGGCCAAGGTGGGAGGACTGCTTGAGTCCAGTAGTTCAAGACCAGCTTTGGCAAAAAAGTGAGACCCTGTCTCTACAAAAAAAGGCCTGGCATGGTGGCACACACCTGGAGTCCTGGCTGCTCGGGAGCCTGAGGTGGGAGGATCGCTTGAGCCTGGGAGTTCAAAGCTACAGTGAGCTATGACAGTGCCACTGCACTCCAGCCTGGGTGACAGAGAGAGACAACTGTCTTATTAAAAAAAAAAAAAAAAATCGAGATAGAACACTTCAGTGTCTTTTTGCAAGATTAATACTATTTTATACCTTTTGCTATTTTCACCTTTTTTCTTCTATTTGATGAACTCCTAACTCATCTTTTAAAACCTCAAATTTCATTTCCTAAAATGCCTTTGTGCTCCTACAGAAAGGATCGTTCTCCTGTGTGCCGCCGCCTGCCTTACGGCACCTCAGCCGTAGTGTTGTTAGTTACAGGTTCCTCGAAGGTGGGGACTATGCTCCTTTGGTAGTCTCAGCGTGTGGTACGTGGTAGGTGTTACTGGTTGAATTAGGTCCCCCCAAAAGACATGCTGAAGTCCTTATCCTGTACCTGTGAGTGGGACTTTATTCAGAATTAGAGTCTTTGCAGGTATATTCAAATTAAGATAAATTAGAGCGGGCCCTGATCCTAGATGACTAATGTCCTTACAAGAGGACAACACCATGCAAAGACAGACACACAAGGAATCATGTGACAACAGAGGCAGACTGGAGGGATTCGGCTGCAAGCCAAGGCCTGCCACGGATTGACAGCCACCACCAGAAGCTAGGAAGAGGCATGGAAGGACTGTCCTCAGTCTCAGGGGGCATGGCTCTGCTCTCATCTTAATTTTGGACTTACATCCTCTAGAAATGGGAAAAAAGAAATTTCTGTTGTTTTCAGCTACCCGGTTTGTGGTACTTTGTTACAATAGCCCCAGGAAACTACAAAATACAGTAGGAAAGCAGTGTTGTTCACTGATTTACAAAGGGCTGCAAATGTCCAGGCAGAACCAGTGAGATGGCACTGGTAGACAACAAGACAGTGAAAAAGGTTTACCAGACCCTGTTGCTGAAGGATAAGCACTATAGCTGTCTAGAAGTGCGGGTCCTCAAAGATGGCAGAATGGATAGGAAATAAACTAGTCACTGTGGGACACCTTTGAAAGCTCTAGGATGACGAAAAAGTCCAGTTGTCAGATGCTTTATTTTATGGGAGACTGAAACATTCAGCACATGCAAAGTCACCCATCTACTGTCTATCCTGTTTGTAGTCTGCACAAACATCAGAGCATTTGGGTTGCCAGAACCAGCTAGAGTAGAATTTGTTAAGCTTCACTTCGCTAAACAGAGCTAGTTTGATTTCTGGAAACTTTTCAGTAAAGGCAGCTTTCAAAAATTTATTTGAAAAAAAAAATCTCAAAATGGTTTGAAAAACAGGGCCATAGGCCGGGCGCGGTGGCTCAAGCCTGTAATCCCAGCACTTTGGGAGGCCGAGATGGGCGGATCACAAGGTCAGGAGATCGAGACCATCCTGGCT